>NC_141548.1:31726250-32062500 GCF_021556685.1 Rattus norvegicus
AAAAGGACTTTCTTCAGAACTTTAATAAAGTGGCTTCTGATTTTCTAACCCTTACCTTACCTTGAGACAAGAACTTTACCTAGCCTGCTCCAAAATTTACTAGTGTGGTAGAGAATTTAATAAGGGGGTCATAGAACATAAACATTTTTTACAGGTTTCAGAGGTGGTTCATACACTGTACAGTAGGTTCTTGTCTCATGACCACCCCCTACGTCCCACACACACACACAGTGGGGAACTGTGGGAAAATCAGCATTTAGGTTGGGACCAGTTGCTTGTACTTTGAACAGAAGGTTCTTGCCTCTTGTCTCCACTCCCAGCACACAGTGCATGTAACTGTGGAAAAATCAACATTTAGGTTGGGACTAGTCGCTTGTACCAAAATTTAAAAAGCTGTGCACATTAATTTTAGAGAGAACAAGCAAGACATGTGTTTTCTGTTTAGGTTTGTGATCAGTTCTTACTGTGTTCCCAGGCTGGCCTCAATGGCTTGTTTTTCCTTATTATTTGTTTGGGTTTTGTTTTTTTGCTTTTTTTTTTTTTTTTAAGATAGGGTTTCTCTGTGTAGCCCTGGCTATCCTAGAACTCATTCTGCAGTCCAGGCTGGCCATGAACTAGAGATGTGCCTGCGCGTGCCTCCTGAGTGCTGGGATTAAGGGCATGCTCTGCCACTGTCTGGTTCGTTTTTATTATTTTGTGTATATGTGTGTCTGTCTACGGGTGTGTGCTTGTCTCATGGAGTTCACAGTTCAGCTCAGGAGCCGAAGCTACAGGTGCTTTCAAGTCACTTGACATGAGTGCTCTGGAGAGCAGAAAGTGAATTTAACTTTGGAACAGTTGTCTTCCTAGCCCCTCAATTGGTTGTTTTTAAGATCATTTATAAGAAGTAGGTGGGGGATATAGTTCAATTGGTAGAGTGCTTGTTTAGTTTGCCAGGTTCTGTCTCTAGCATCACAGAAATGGTATAGTGACATTTCACAGTTCATGAAACTAGTGTAGCCTAGGCTACACGAGACTGAGAGGCTTATGGGTAGGTGACATGTCTGTAATCTTCAAGGCTCAGGCAGAAGATCTTGAATTTGAGGCCTGTGAGATTTTTTTCTAAAACCCAAGGTAGCCTGGGAAAATGATTACTCTTGATGCAGAAACCTCTGCCCCCAAATCATTCAAACCAAGGCGTTCAGATCACCTATGAAATTACCAAGCCATCAAGGCTATGTGTACCTAAAAAGCCACCCAGTGTCTGAAAGGTGTCCCTTTAAAGAAGCAGTATAGACAGTGTAATAGTAGAATTTGTAAGTGTGCCGACAAGCAGTAGGTCTAGACATATGATTGGTAGCCTCAGAAGAGTGATGGAGTTTTGCTATACGTGCTTGAAAATGCTGAACTTACAGGTTTTGATATAGATTCTGTGGTCACTGACAATCCAGAGGAAAACACCCAAACTGGAGTCAGATAAACTCACATGTGAGCTTGTCTGCCACATTGAAATGATTCTCACTAAAAGCTGTTCCTGAGCTAAAAGAGGAGGCTACAAAGAAGAAAGGACATCCCAGAAGAGACTGATGCAACAAAAACTTCCAGCATGTGAATAAATTTAGCATCAAATAAATGTAAATAAAAGTTAATGTGCTGGAACAAAGGCAGGAAGAAGCACTGGTCAGGTAGGGTATTTGTTTTTTGTTTTTTGGACCAAGAGTCTCAGACTGTCCTAGAACATAATGTGACTAAGGCTGATCTTTTAACTCTTGGTACTTCTGCCTCCACCAGTTCTGCCATGTGTGCCACCATGCCGGGCTTGTGTTTTTTGTTCTTTCGTTGTTTTGAAATAGGGCCTCACTCTGTAGGCTAGACTGGCCTGGAACTTACTTTGTACCTGTGTAGTCCAAGTTGGCCTTGAATTCTTGGCAGTCCCTCATCTCGGCTTTCTCCACGGTGAGATTATAGGCCTGAGCACCACACCTGGCTTTTAGATGGTGGTGTTGAAAAGGAAGTAAGACTGGCAAATACCAAGTGAAGTTATTCTTGGGTGGTTTCCCTAAGGTAGTTGTATAGAAATAAAAATAAAGGATCTTCTTACCTGTGGGTGTAGCTAAGTGCATTTGTATTATTCAAGAAGCTGAAGCAAGAGGACCAAATTCCCAGCCAGTCTGGGGCTGCACATATGTAGTGAAGTCCTACCATAAGAAAGGGTCCTGTTGTTTTCCTACAGATTGAATTGGTGGATGCTGATTGGGTGTAGTAGGGTTTATTGCTTATAAGGTAATGTTCTGGTTGCGCTTGCCAGAGAGTGTATTAACAGAGCTTTGTTTGTTTCAGGATGCCACTGGAATCGTCTTCCACATCAGTGCCACCCTGCTTCCCTTCCGTGTTACCCTCAGTGCCTGATGACATTGCCAACTCTTCCCCCCCTCCAATGTCTTACATCACTTCCCAGGAGATGAAGTGTGTTCTTCACTGGTTTGCCAGTTGGTCAGGTCCCCAGCGGGAACGTTTTCTCCAAGACCTGGTCGCTAAGGCAGTGCCAGGAAAGGTGCAGCTACTGCTGGATGGTCTGGAGCAGCTCAGTGTATCTGCGGCAAGTCGACCACCGTGTATCTTTGAGTGTCAGCTACGTCTTTGGGATCAGTGGTTTCGAGGTTGGGCTGAGCAGGAGCGCAATGAATTTGTCAGGCAGCTGGAGGTCGGTGAGCCAGATTTCGTGGCAAAATTTTACCAAGCAGTGGCTGCCACTGCTGGTAAGGACTGACAGGTATTCAGATCAAGCGAATGATGTGATCACGCCAAGGCCATGACTGTAGTGATGATTCAGTGCAACTGTGTCACTTAAAGAATCACCTGAACTGCCAGGGTAGTGGTCCACCGTTTATTCCAGCACTCAGGAGGCAGCCTGGTCTACATAGCAAGTTCCAGGCCAGCCAGCAGTACAAAGTGAGACTCTGCCTTTAAAAAGATTTTTTTGGCATGGACTTCCTGTTGAGTGCTAACACTGTTGTACCCTGGCAGTACGTCACTTGGACTCTCTCCATTTTTAGCAAATCTGATTTTTTTTACAGGAGATGTCTAAATCTCAAGAATTTAATGACTGCTTTTGTCACTATAACTAACAGGAACCAGTATCTTGTAACTCGAGTCCAGAGCTGGCCCAGATGTGGCTGCTTTTACCACATCTACCCAACTCTAACATAATTATGTAATTTCCCAACTGCTGGGTTTCCCAGCGGTGATTTAATAAAATTAAGGAAAATTGAGAGAAAGAAATAATTACTATTATTCACATCGTTTGGCTCTGAGCAGCAATGAAAACCAGGTAAGTATTAAATAGGAGCACCCTCGTCAAAGCATGCGCGGCCTCCTGGGGCTGGTGGACAGGAGTCTTCACAAGTGAAACTGTTGATTTGGGGGAGAGGGTATCATAATAAAGACTGCTCTTTACCGCGAGGCTCCACATTTACACATGGCAAAGCTGCGATAAAGATGACAACCTGGCAAAGTCTGTTCTAGAGGAAGTAGAGCGTTTAAAGTGAGTAGGTTTTCCCATCCAGAGCTCTTTTACTTATAATTACATATATGCGTGAGGGCCTACATGTTACGTGTATGTACCATTTACATGATAGTGCTCACAGAGGAAAGAACAATGTCAGATCCCCTGGAACTACAGTTATGGAATGTTGGTGGTGCTTGGGTCTTCTACAAGAGCCACTCTGACTGTGTGCATACACATCTGTGTAGGAGTACTCATGAGCCACCATGCACATGAAGAAGTCAGGACACCTTGTTGAACCGGTTTTCTCCACATTGTGGCTCCTTAGGAATCAATTCAGGTGGTCATCTTGCTGGCTGACATTTGGCAGTTACGTTCCAAGTGGCATCACATCTGCTTTAACCTGATCTCTTGTACCATACAGTTCCTGTGATGGTTAAGTAGTAGATGGTTCCACTTGAAGCCTCGCTCGTTTCTGATAAGCCAGAGTTCCCAGTGCACCCAGCAGAATTAGCAACAGCAGACAGAAGCCAGTGTACAGAAGTAGCTCAGCCACAGAGGAGCTATGGTCCAAGGAAGTCTGCAGCCTAGGAACATGGAAGGCAGTGCTCTGTAGTCGTGCTTGGCATTAGGAAATGGAGACCTGTTTGAGTCAAGCACTAGAGCAGACCGATGAGTGAAAGGGAAGGTAAAACCCAAAATGTAGGGATAGGACTAAGATCCAAGTCTCCAGCAGCCTCAGTACTGAAGTAGCTGATGGTGAGGACTAGATATGGGAAGAGACTGTTTTGGTAGCTAGATTGCCTGAATGCTGTTTGAGAGAGGTGTGATGGCACAATTACAATATGACTCCAGTACTCCAGAGGCAGGGGGATTAGATGTTCAAGATCATCCTCAGCTCTATAGTAAATTTGAGGTCAGTCTGGTGCGCAAAAAAAAGAAAAAAAAATTGGGGAGGATGCAGATGGATTTCCGTGAGTTGAAGGTTAATCTGCTCTGTATTAGGTAACTTACTACAGTAATTTCTAGGCTAGCCAGGGCTACACAGTGAAGCCCTGTGTTAACCCTTCCCCCTCGAAAACAAAAACCAAAGCCAAGACAATAGAAATCCCTAAGTTCTAGGAATGGGGCCCTATTACTGTTCGATGGACTTAAGGTGATGCTGGGCATCTGTTTACTGACATACATCATCCCGTCTAGGATACAGTAGGCACATACAAATGCATGCTTCCCAAATACAAATTCAGTTTTCTGCATAGCAGGGATTCAAATGACAAAGCTTACCATCTGGGGCACAACCTTACTTGCTGTATTCTGTGGTAAAGATGGCTTCTCCGTGGTGTACTTGGAGGGGTTTCTTCTGAAGAGTCAGGGTCAGGGTCCTATGTAGCATAGCAGTGGACGGCCCTTGGCAGCCAGAAGGCTTCCACATACTCACAGTGAATACCAAGCTCCTGGTGATGGATGGGCTGTAGAAATAACACCTGAACAGACATTGGGATCTAAAATGGAGAAGTGCTTGAGAGAGCATCCAAAGAGGTAAGTGTAGTCTCCAGAGTCGGAGGAACAGGGTGCAGAAGAAAGTGAGAGAAAGCACTTGAGTACTCTGTGGTCCACTGTCTAAGTAGGTGGAACTGTCCCTTTACCTGCTAGTGCCAGCTCTTATCACCAGAGCCTCCAGAACTACCTCAGCAAGCTCTTCTCTCTGTCCCTTCCCCAGAGAGTGGCCCAGGGTCCCTGTTAGTCTTAGAGACAGCTGGAATACCAGGTCTTGGGTTGTAAAGCTCATCGGTTGAGAAGTGGCAACACTGACACCTTCACTCAGACACAGCCGGCCTTGGGGACAGTAGAGAAGGCCATGGTACCCAGGTATCTGCAAGGCAACAGCAGGGTACAGGTCACAGCTTCAGTTACTTGCTTAGGGCTACTCTCTAACCAGTATTTGCTTGATCAGTCACGGGCTAAGGAGATATTTAGAAAAAGGTTTTCCAGGGGCTGAGGGTGCAGCTCAGAATATCCCAGGGTTGGCCCCCAGCTCTGCTGAGTAAATGCATAAATAGGATAAAAATAAGACATTTCAAAAAGCAAGCTGGACATTAGGCTCAACGATCTGTAATCCCAGTCTATGAGAAGCTAAGGCAAGAGGATTATCACAAGATTGAAGCTGACCCGGGCTATATAGCTAATTCTGGGCTGGCCTGGACTAGAGTAAGACTCCAAAGAAGCTGAACAGTAATCACCAGCCAACCTTCCTGCCTGTGTGCTCTGACTACTCATACGTTATTTCTCACCTGAACAGCCTTCCCCGGAAGGCAGGGGATCCACGGTGATCCCTTCACTTGAACCTCGTAGGCTCCCTTGTGGGTGCATTGATGTAAATAACAACAGCCCGTGGGACCTTCCTCAAGGTAGAGTGGTGCTGCTGAGGATTGGCTGGTCTTGTCTTTGGAGAGCACTTGGGAGGTAAGGTTGCCAAGGAAGCAGCGGCTGTGCATATGGTAGATCTCCCCTCGGGGGTTTTCCGCTCTGGTGTGGAGTCCACTCTCCTTCCAGCATTCACTCTGTGGTTCAGGGAAAAGGAGAGAACAGCATGACGCTGATGCTGCAGGTAGAGGTTGACACCTCCTGGGCCTGCTCGGTCTCCTCTGTGGTTCACTCACCCCATTGGCTGAGGGTTTGTACATGCGGCAGCCTTCTAGCATTGGGTCTGAGGAACACCTTCCTTTGTCCAGGTGCAGGTAGTGACAGCCCAGCCCACTGTGCGGAAGGGACAATAGAGAGATGACACCAGGCAAACCGACAGTTGTATTGTCCCGTGCCCACTCAGCACATACCTGCCAGTGCAGAAGAAGTCTGAGGATCCATTCCTGCATGTGCTCACCAGACCAAAGTCTGGGCCAGAGCCTGCTTGTCCAATAAGAGGAGAAAGCACAGAGATAACAGCTCAGCAGGGCGGGGTGGTACATGCCTTAATCTCAGCACTTGGGAGTAAGAGCTCTGAGTTTCAGGCCAGCCTGGTCTACAAAGTGAGTTCCAGGACTTATGCAGCTTCAAAAACCAAAAGACGGGGTTGGGGATTTAGCTCAGTGGTAGAGCGCTTGCCTAGGAAGCACAAGGCCCTGGGTTCGGTCCCCAGCTCCGAAAAAAAAGAACCAAAAAAGAAAACAAAAACCAAAAGACGAAGCCACAGAGATCCCTCCGCACCAGCCCTGCTCACAATTTGAATTATACCTTAATGGCAAGTAACTCAGACTATCTCACTTCCCACAAAGCTGACTTGGGTTCTGGTGTCTTGCAGCTCTTTCTTATTCCTTACCCTGGCCCCACAAAAGTTCCTCTGCTGCACTGTGGTTGACCTGATACCAGCCTGAATCTTCGAAGGCAGCAAGGGTTATTGGGTCAAGTCGAGTGTGCTGGGCACCATCGAAGGCAGCGGTCATTATAGAGCCCTGAAGTAATCTGGACTCCCAGTGTGAAGACAAAGAGCCCTGTTGGATAAGGTAGCAGATGGCTGGTTGCCATTGGGCTACTCTTTCTCCCATCATCCCAAGGTTGTATTCTCTCTCACCTCTTCTTCCAAAGGAACTCCCAGCGAAGTCCCGGGCACCCCCAAGTGTTTGGCTAGGCTGCGGCTGACAGCTGGAGTGGTGAGAAGCAGTTGTCCCCCTTCATCTCGTCTGGTCACCTGTTTTCTTGTAGAACAATTCTCTCTAGCTGGCTTCAAGAAGGGAAGAAGGCAACACAAGGAGAGGGAAGGGTGAAATAGAACTGGAAGGTCGTGAACTCCCCCTGCCCCCCATTGACATCATAGTTTGGCTATTCCCACATTCCTTCCATTTACCACTGAGTCCTGAGGGACAGTCTCGCCACATCTTGAAGAGCTGTCCAGAAAAACCCAGAGCGTGCAGCAGTTCATGCAGTGTAGCCTAAGAGCAAATGGCTACTGAGCAAGGGCCTAGTTCTTTAGCAGAAGACTAGAGCCCTTCCGCGCAACCAGCTCTACATAGAGCTAAATACACCTGAGCCATCCCCTGTAGGTTCTCCCACTTCATGGGAGACTACCACCCCCGGCCCCATCTCCCATTCATCATGCAGCAGTCACCATGACAATATCGTCGTGGCCGAGGCTCGGGCTGCTGAGATGTTGGGCACAGTAGACAATAGTACCAGCGAGGGGCCTGTCTTCTGAGTCCAGCTGGCAGCAGGCAGCGTAGGCTATGACAGAGGGCTGCAAACAGACCAGGAGAAGGGAGAGTCGAAAGGAAAGGGGGATAGAACAGGTAGATGGAATCTTCCTGAGACAGAGGAAGCAGGGGCTCTATACAGTTCTGCTGGGGTAGCGCCCATGGGCAGCCTGGAAGATTCTTAGCCCCTACACGAGTCAAGCTTTATCAGACTATTCCAAACTGTACCGAAGAAGCGCAATTCAGTAAAACTGCTATTTCCGTCTCCCTCCTTAACAAAGTCTAACATTTGAGAGCAACAGAGTCAGGGAAAAGATCAGCTTTGAACCTCACCTCTCTGTGACATCTGGAAGTGTGGGCAACCCGCACATACAGGAGAAAATCAGTGTTTTGGACGCCAGGGCCATCTGGCTGGATTAGTTGGGGCAGACCATGCTCTGGCCACAAGGAATAACCACGCAGGTGGGCATCAGGTATCTGCCAGGGAATGAAATCTAGTATAAGCTTAGCAGATGGGTAGAAACTAGATACTAAGAGGAAGAAGACATCTTGGGGCTGCCTCAGTACCATCCAGGTGGCCAGTTGAAATCGGATTTCTAGCTGAGTAGTTACAGCTCAGAGCCCTTTGTAGCATGTGCAAGGTTCAAACCCGAGTTTAAAAAAACTGAAAAGTGGAGTTACGTCTCTAGCCTCCCCCCAGATCTCTGCTTTAATGCGTTTTGAGGGGCATGGCTGGAAAGGGACTACAGAGTGTGCATTGCTATGACGAGCAGACAGGAGGGCAATTCCACACATCCGACTGTTCCTTTTACATACTCAGGTATTGGGGGTGATCTAACTAGGTTAGAACCCTTCAGATGCTCGAGACTGGAGAGTTAATCTCACCTTTACTCCGAGGCAACTCTCTCCTTTGTACCCTGGGTTCAAGAGGCTGCACCTGTCAAGACGTTCAGAAGTGAGCTGGAAACAGATGCCTTTGAAGAAGACTTTAGTTGTTGGTGTTCCTTCTAGGCTCAACCCAAGTTACCTAGCGACAGCCAGGTAGGTCTGGTTTGCTATAAAAGGGTCTGTTTGTTCCCTTCCTCCTCTCTGTGTCCCTTCTCTCTTTGACTCTCTTCTCTCCCTGACCCCTTTCTCTCTCTCTCCCCTTCCCCTCCCCCTTCTCTCCATGTGCCTCTCCCCTTTCTCTGTCTCTACTCCCTTCTCAACTCCCCTTTCCATGCCTTAAACTCTATTTTACATTATACCCCTGTGGTATGGCTGATAACTCAGCATGGGCCCGCAGAGGCACCCCTCCCACCCCACCCAACTGTGCTCTATAAAACATATACTTGGCTTTTTTATAAAACACAACATTAACGATAGGTTATTTGTCCGCCATAAGTAAAATGAGCCAATTTGAACCAGATGAGATTATATTAAAGGCAGGTTTATTAGGAAGCTGCACTCGGGTGAGTTCACTGGCCCCAAGGACGAGTTGCCATGGGAAAAGGGAGGGGGAGAGAGAGAGAGAGAGAGAGAGAGAGAGAGAGAAGAGAAGAGAAGAGAAGAGAAGAGAAGAGAAGAGAAGAGAAGAGAAGAGAAGAGAAGAGAAGAGAAGAGAAGAGGAGAAGAGAGAGAGAGCGCGCAAAATGTCTGGATTATATAGGGAAGAACCTCTGGGGGGGAAGGCAGCTCAGCCTTTGGATTGGAAAGTTCAGGATTGGGGACAGGGTGTGCCAGGTAGAGCCTGAGGGATGCTGGGAGAACCTGGAAGCAAGGTATGCTAGGGCATGTAAAATACGCACTTCAGTCCCTTGTCCCCGGTCCAAAATCAAACAGTGACAAACTCACCTATGGTAGTTTGGGGTATCGGGGTCTCCCCAGACAGCATGGCAGTATTGTGCAGGGTCTCGGCTCAGAAGCAGAGGTCCTCGTACCGGAAGAACTTTAAGACAAGAGAACGGGTTCTTTACCTCATCGATTGAGAGTCCTTTGCTGTGAAGGACTCTTTTTAGACCCCGCTGCCTCAGCCCTCCCGGATACTTCTTGTCTCCTCACATACCTGCTAGGATCCCCTGAATCCTTCGAGTGGTCTCTTTCACTGCAGCCAGGGCTCGAGCTTCCCTGTCAAGATCCCGAGCCTCACTGGGTACAGGACCTCTTGTATAGTGCGTTTGGATTCTAAGGGGTTGAGGCTCAGGGGAGCCAGGGAGAGGAAGGATTGAGGAGCGGAAGTGTGTGGACATCTGGGGGAAAGGAGGCCTAAGAAGGCGCACAGACTTCTGGGTTTCCTCATGCAGACATCTGCTTGCGGCCGCCCCAAGGAGGAGTAGCCACCACATCTTTATTCTGTGTCTCCTCGGCCTTCCCTGGGTCCAGTCTGCCGTGGCTTGCTCATTTATTTCTGCCCTCTCTCGGTGTATCTCTCACCACACACTCTGCATCACTCTCCGAATTCTCAGAAGTTTTGGAAGTTGTTGACTAAGTCTACAGTTTCGCATAAGGGAGGCCAGGTCTGAGCCACAGGAGTTGAAGGCGTCTCCTCTAGGGTGCCAGGGGTGGATGCTGGATAGAGGAGTACTGTTCTGAGCCTTCAGTTTATTTTTCTAGAGAGGGGTTACACCACATTCCCAGTCCCCTGTCTTTCTCAGTAGGAAGCCTTGGGACACCACCGCCCCCAAAAGAAAAAAACAAAAAACAAAAAACAAAAAAACCCCACCACCAACAGCAACAAAAGTGTTAGCTGTGTAGAGTGGATGAGGAATGTGGGGGGGGGGGGGTGGCACTTTTTGGTTTTGTAGGTTTTGTTGGGTGTTGTTGGTGGATGCCTGCTATCTCTCTGGCAGAGAGCAAACAGGTCCTGCGCTGTACTGGGCCAGCCTCTAAGCTGTGAGACCTTTAGGAATGTTCTGCACCTGTGTGTACTGTCACCAGGTGCCCAACAAACACGCAGGTTGGCTGCTATCTCCTTTGGGGGCTGCGGGATGGGCCTATGACACTTTGTAGAGTCCGCCCACTGCTTCCCAGGAGAGGGAAGATAAACTCTCCGGTGGACCTAACAGAAGTTCAAAGACTTTTTTTTAAGAAGTCCTGGAGACTTTATTGTTTTCTTGCCTCCTACTGTGCTTTTCTGAACTATCTTCTCTGATTGGCCACCATTCTTCCCCAGCCTGGCTAACTCCGACCTTTCCTGTGGGAAGCTCCCACCTCACTCTGGGAAGCCTTTCTTAACATCTCCAGCCCAAATTCCACACCTCTCAGAGGTGGGAGGGAACAGTCTGAGGAGGTCTCTGGCCTATTAGATCCTGACAAGACCTGCTTTTCCCTCAGTACTTACTAGCTCAGGCTCTTCCTGTTCTCCCAAACTCCTAGAAGAAGCCTACTTCCTGTCAGGACTTCAGTGTGGGGATTATTATTATTCTAACTTCTCTCTTGGTGTAGCCCAGACCTTGAACTTGTGACCCTATTGCCTTTGCTTCCCAAGTGCTGACATTCCGTGTGGCCAGGCATTGTCATGTCTGCTCCGCTCTTTTGCTTTGAATGCACACGATAAAGTTACATATGTTAAAACGGTGTATCTAGTGTATGACAGGTAAGGACTAGAACTTATCTTTGGTTTGTTTGTTTGTTTTTGGGGGCAGGGTTTCTTTGTGTAACAGCCCAGGCTGTCCTGGAACTTTCTTTGTAGACCAGGCTGGCCTTATACTCAAAAGAGATCCACCTGCCTCTGTCTCCTAAATGCTAGGACTAAAAGGGTATGTCAACATGCCTGGGAGACGTTATTTTCTTTCTTCCTTCCTTCCTTTCTTTCTTTCTTTCTTTCTTTCTTTCTTTCTTTCTTTCTTTAACATTCTTTTTTTAAAAAGATCTATTTTTTTTATATATATACACTGTCACTGTCTTCAGACACACCAGAAGAGGGCATCAGATCTCATTACAGATGGTTGTGAGCCACCATGTGGTTGCTGGGATTTGAACTTAGGACCTTTGGAAGAACAGTCAGTGCTCTTACCCACTGAGCCATCTCTCCAGCCCTAAATATTCTTTTTAAAGATTTATATATTTTTATTTATATGAGTACACTGTGGCTGTCTTCAGACACACCAGAAGAGGGCATCAGATCCCATTACAGATGGTTGTGAGCCACCATGTGGTTGCTGGGATTTGAACTCAGGACCTCTGGGAGAGCAGTCGGGGCTCTTAACCACTAGGCCATCTCTCCAGCAAGTGAGTCTCTAACACACTAACAGTGCCCAGGGCATGGAGAGATAGCTCAGCAGCTAAGAGCACATGCTGTACTTCCAGAGAACTCTTGGTTCCCAAAACCCATGTCAGGTGGCTCCCAACCACCTGAAACTCCAGCTCTTTGGAGCCCAATGTTTCAGGCCTCCACTGGCACTCATGTACACACCCACATACAGACACACAATATACGTAAGTAAAAATAATAAGCGTAAGTTGTTGGAAAAGAAAAAGAGGAGTGTCCAGCTCGTGATAACTGCTAAGTCAAGAAAAGGATATTTATTACGCAGATTGGGGCAAAGTCCTACTTTCACTCTCACCAGAAGGAAAAAAAAATTACACACACATTGGAGTTAAAGAATTTAGATTTTTTTTTTTTTTGGTTCTTTTTTTTTTTCGGAGCTGGGGACCGAACCCAGGGCCTTGCGCTTCCTAGGTAAGCGCTCTACCACTGAGCTAAATCCCCAGCCCCAAGAATTTAGAATTTAAAAATTGATTATTAACAGCTGTATAAGTTTGAAGGGGATTCTAGTTCTTTCTCTAAGACAAATATAGCTTTCTCCAGGTGTCTGAAGACCTTTTCCCCTGAAAAAACAAAACAAAACAAAAACAAAAAACGAAAAAAAAAAACCCAAAAAACAAAACGGGTTCCTGGCCCTTCTGTCCACACTCTTATTCTTTGCTGCCTCCTGGTGGTCATGCTGAGAGAGGCATGATCCTGCCAGAGTCAGGGGTGGGGATGGAGGGGGTGCGGGTGGGGGTGGGGTGGAACTTGCCCCATACTACTATTCCCCCCCCCCCGCATGCCTATAAGCAGATTATGTGACACCTCCCAGGTCTGGCATAGCCAACCATAGGAGGTGACAGCTAGCTAAAGTGTATCTCTCCATTTAGGACCTACGAGTCAGCCCTGCACAGACGCAGGAAAAGCCTGGAAGAAATCCCTGCTCCCGCTTTGCACAGATCCAGTTTACCTACCATTATTCACCAGACAGGATAGATCTTGTTTTCCAGCAGCAATTCTTCCACAACTTTAAAAACAGCTTTTCTTTATTTTTTAAAAAGATTCATTTATTATCTATACAGCATTCTGTCTGCATGTGTGCCTGCAGGCCAGAAGAGGGCACCAGATCTCATTTATAGATGGTTATGAGCCACCATGTGGTTGCTAGGAATTGAACTCAGGACCTCTGGAAGAGCAGTCAGTGCTCTTAACCACTGAGCCATCTCTCCAGCCCACCAAACAGCTTTCCTTCCTTCCTTCCTTCCTTCCTTCCTTCCTTCCTTCCTTCCTTCCTTCCTTCCTTCCTTTAAAAAGATTTATTTATTATATATACGTACACTGTGGCTGTCTTCAGACACACCAGAAGAGGGCATTAGATCTAATTACAAATGGTTGTGAGCCATCATGTGGTTGCTGGGAATTGAACTCAGGGCCTTTGGAAGAGCAGTCAGTGCTTTTAACCATTGAGCCATCTCTCTAGCCCACCAAAGAGCTTTTCAAAGATGTATTGTGTGTGTTTTGCTTTCATTCATTCATTCACTTTATTTATGTATATATACATATATATATTATGTGTATATATGTGTGTGTGTGTGCGCACGCGTGCGGCGCACGTGCTCCACAGTGTCTATGGAGGTCAGAAGAGGGTGTCGGATCCCTTAGACTTGGCGTCATTGTTGATGGTTGTCAGTCACCATGTAGGTGCTGGGGTCTGAACACAGGCTCTCTGCAAGAGCTACAGGTCCGCTTAACCACTGAACCATCTCTCCAGGCCTCTTTGACATATTTTTAGCAGCACTTATATATTTCCCTGACTTTTTCTTTTCTTTTCTTTTCTTTTCTTTTTTTTTTTTTTGATATACGTTTCACCTGAACTCAGGTTCTCGACCTTTCCCCTCTACTGAAATCCAGTGCAGAGATCACCCAAATGTATTGTTATGCCCAATTCTATCTTTTTACTTACTTATTCTTAACTTTTGTTTTCCAGATTTATTTATAGCAAGGCAGTAGTGGAGCACGCCTTTAGATCCAGCACTTGGCAGGGAGAGCAGGTGAATCTCTGTGAGTTCGAGGCCAACCTGGTCTACAGAGTGGGTTTCAGGACAGCCAGGGCTACATAGAGAAACCCTGTCTCAAACAAACAAACAAACAAACAAACAAACAAACAAGCAAAGCATCATTCTGTGTGTATAATGTTTTGCTGGCATATGCATCACATGTGAGCTTAGCATCAGATGGTGTGGAACTGGAGTGACAGGCATTTATGAGCCATCGTGGGAGTGCTGAGAACAGAACCCTTGGCGAAAGGACCAAGTGCTCCTAACTGCTGAGCCTTTCTCTTTCACCCCCAGCTCCATTTTGACTTTTGTGTGACTCTGTTTTTCTGCCAGACTTCAGAGAGAAGTAAGTCTTGTTCGTCCCTTTGAAGGCATATGAAGTAACTGTGGAGGTATGGTGGAGGTGAGAGAGTGAAGATGAGGCAAGAGAAGGTGAGGGGTTACACTAAGAACAGCCATTGTCTCATCAAGGTTTCGTGTCTGACCTTGCCCTATACTCCCATGATTCTTCACTAACCTTAGGAGGCTTAGGCATCATTGATACTATCCCAACTTTACAACTGAGGTGCAGCAGGATTAGACAATAAAACAGCTGTGGGATTTCAACCCTCACAGACTCCTGGTCACACCTACTGTCCAGGATGGCTTCTCAGATTCATCTAGGGAGGTGGAAGTCACATTGGGAGGAAAAGAGAAACTGGAGCCATGAAGGGAAACCAGACAGAAACTGGAGAAGGGAGGATTGCTTTAGGGAAATGGTGAGAGAAGACCCGAGGGAGGGAGGGTGGCCTGAGGGACACGGTCCCCACAGGTGGTGTCCCTGCAGCGGTGGTGATGACATAACCACGCGAAGCTCCCTCAGCACGCTCCTCTCAGCCTTCTCCCTTCCACCTCTGACACCCTTCTCCTCCATTCCTCTCAAGTGAGACAGTCTGAGGGCCGTGCCCAGAGCCTTATCACCAGCAGAAACTGAAGCATCTATGAAATAACGGAATCAAACACCCTTCTCTGATATGATCTCTTTTCCTTATGGTTCGCTGCTCGGTTGGCTCACTGCAACCTAGCTGTTGCTGTTGGACAAGCTGGCTGGGGAACGGTGACCCTTCTTTTCTTTATTCTCCCCTTCTCTGTCTTAGGGTATAGACTCTCCACCGAAATTCTTTCCTGAATCGCTTCAACCCCTTCCCTTGACTATCATAACGACCCCGCCTCCCTAGTTCAGCACCAAGCTTAGATGGATCGAGCACTTGCATTTGTGTTTGAGCAGCTAAGGACCACCAGCAAAAATCGTTCCAGCAGACAGACTATTGCTGCTCTAAAATGTTTCTCATCAACTTCAATTGTATGCTCCCAGGTCGGAAATCTCAGCCACCGGCTCTTCCTTCCACTCTTTTTTTTTTTTTTTTTTGCCCTCCCTCCCCTACACCCCACCCCCTCTTCCTTCCACTCTTAGCAGTTGGGATTTTATACCTTCAGTCTGCAGCCTCCCCTGCAGCCCAACCACTTTAGGAGCCAGTTTTTTTCCCAGTGGAAATTAAAAGCTGTAAGATAGGAGCACCCTCAGTCTGCTATAAGCCTTTTATTTTTATTAAGATGGGGTCTTGCTATGTAGCCAAGGCTGGCAGACTGACCTCAAACTTGTTAATGTCTTTCTTAGTCCCTGAGTGCCAGGGTTGCAAGCCTGCCTCACCAAGTCCAGCCAATGCCTTTTTTTTTTTAATTATTAGTATTTTTGTGTTTTGTAACAGGGTCTCACTATGCATAATCCCTACCTTTGACCTCTCTACGTAGACCAGGCTGGCCTCAAACTCATAGAGATCTTCTTGCCTCTGCATACCAAATGCTGGACTTAAAAGGCCTGCACCACCATGCCCAGCTCAAACCTATGTGTTTTAAATGATTTTTATGTACATACGTTTTTGGGTTTTTTTATTTGTTTGTTTGTTTGTTTTCCGGGGTCCGAGCTGGGGACTGAACCCAGGGCCTTGTGCTTGCTAGGCAAGTGCTCTACCACTGAGCTAAATCCCCAACCCCTGTTTATACGTTTTTAAACATATAAGCATACATGTTTAAAGATATTTATTTTGGAGGCTGGAGAGTTGACTAAGCAGTTAAAAGCACTTGCAGCTCTCGAAAGTTTCCTAGGTTGGGTCCCAGGACCCCCATGGTATCTGCAGAATAGCAGTTGGGGCAGGGACCGATACCCTCTGACCTCTTTGGCACTGGAAATGCATGTGGTGCACACATATATATGCAAGCAAAATTCTCACACAAAATACAATAAATAAATCTAAAGATAAAAATTTAAAGACAGTGGTGTATATGTGCACGCGTGAGTGCAAGTGCATGTGTGTGTGTGTCTAAGCATGTGTGTGTGTGTGTGTGTGTGTGTGTGTGTGTGTGTGTGTGTGTAGCCATTCCCCATTTGGTCTGGGGATCAAACTAGCATCAGGTTTAATAGTAAATGCCTTTGCCTGCTGAGCTATCTCACCGACACTCTGTTTCTTTTTTATCTATGCTTTCCCTTTCTATGAGAGAGGGAGAGAGAGGTTGGGATCTCTTCTTTTGGAAGGGCAGTCCTTTCATTATGATTCCACCTGAGGGATCTTGGGAACTCCAGCCTCAGCTCTGCTGGGCCTCATTCCAAGCATCCCTGTCCCTCCCAATCTTGTCTGCCCCATGCCAACTGCACTCTGGGCCAGTGACTGGGAAAGACTTGCTTAGGAACAACTCTCTGTATGTGGGAAACCCTGCTTTTTGCCAGACTTACCTCTTGAGTGCTGTTCCTGTGTTACCTCAAACAAACCTTTCCTAACCCTCGCATTAAAAGCAGATGCCTGCGTCGAGGCCCACCACTGGTGCCAAGTGTTCTAGTACACCCCTGCAATCCCAGTACCTGGGATGCTGAAATGGGAGGATTAAGAGTTCAAGTCCAGGGGCTGGGGATTTAGCTCACTGGTAGAGCGCTTACCTAGGAAGCGCAAGGCCCTGGGTTCGGTCCCCAGCTCCGAAAAAAAGAACAAAAAAAAAAAAAAAAAGAAAAAAGAGTTCAAGTCCAGCCTGAACCACCATAGTGAGACCCTGTCTTACAACAAACAAAACTGATCACGAATCACCTCTCCTTTAGACACAGTGCCCACAATCTAGAATTATGCCTTCGCACCATGCCTGTCTGCCACTCTAACTGAATTCCACAAGAGCTAAGATTACCCTTGTGCAGCCTGTAGTTCCTACAGTGAGTGCAGTGCCTGGCCAAGATAAGTGTTCCAAGAGCCTTTCTAGAGAAAACACGAGTGCGACGAGAAGAGAGCTGAGGAAAAGGAGTGCAAAAGAAGTCGAATGTGATGCATTAAGCCCGAAATCTCAGCACTCAGGAGGCTGAGGCAGGAATGGCTCTGCATTCTAGGCTAGCCTGGGCTTCAGTTGTTAAGGCCCCGTCTCGACAAACAAAAAACAAAACCAGAAAGTGAAGCCGTTGAAGGAACACCAAGATACAGGTAAGAGGCTCTTGGGGGCTAGCCCAAGAAGGTTTCCAGACCCTGAGTAGGCTTCTAGGAGCATTTCCTTTTGGGGCCATGATACTTTGGAGGTTTGAAGGCAGGCCAGTGGGTGGAGCCAGCCTTTATCTCGCAGTGCAGCCCTAGCCTCAGATGTTGACAGCTGGAGCTAGCAGGGGTTTTGCAAACCTTCCCAGTTGCAGAAGGCCAGCAGTCTGTGGGACAGGTGGGTGGAGCCCGAGCTTATCTCCCAAGTACAGTCCTAACCTCAGATGGTAACAAAAGGGGAGCTAGTGGGAGTTTTGCAAACCGTCCCGATTGCAGCAGGGTTGGATGGTCTGGCCAGGGTGACCATGACACCCAACTAGATGTTGGTGGGTGGTGGTAGGTGGTGGTGACAGGGGTTTTGAGTTCGAGCCTTTCGGATGAAGTTTAGCTTTCAGGCCACTGGGGTGGAGCTACGCTCTATTTGGCTTGCCTCTACCTACATCACACTTTGGTTCTTTTAAAGACAAGTGGGAGAGCACAGGGTCTTGCCCTGCAAGCAAGGCCTTCCATTAAGGACAAAGGACCATCCCTGCTCCCTCAAGTCACAACGGATGGCCATTTTGATGTAGTCAAATGGCGTCTTTGAAAACGCCCACCTTCTCTCCCCCATGGAGAGACTCTCACCTGCCATTGGTTTTTCAGAGCTCAGGCTAGAGAGTACTGTCCAGGTTAGACCTCTTTCACTTTCAAGGAGGAGTCAGCCTTCGTGGGAACGAGTGAATGTCTAAGGGGGACTACACAGGCCCTGCTGTCTCATCCCTACCTTCTAGAGTTTCTCACAGGCTTGGAGCAGGGCAAGCATTGGAGGTGAAGAGGCCTCTTTCCACCACAACCCCAACCGGGATCTTGCAACACTGGGATGGGGGCCCTGGGGGCCCCGGGAGTGAGGCAATCTCTGGGGGTTGGGAGGTGTGCATCGAGGGGGGCAGCTTTCACAAGCACCCGCTGACTGACCTTGGTAGACTCACCTTGGCCAGCTTCCTCCCTCGTGGTGTCTGTATCTCCCCACAACCTTCCTTCTCACAGGCTTCTCTGTAGCCTGAGATCGAGTCTCAGTTCAGGACTCCTGTCCATTACCTCAGTTCTGCCCAAGAAGGAAAAGGGGCTTCTGAACAAGAGGAATGGATGTGGCTGGGGGGTGGGGAAGGGTTGCTTCGCTGCTCTTCACAGGTTCTCAAACCCCAGACTTGGAGCCCCTGCAGCAGGGCTTGGCCAAATGCCCCTCCCTCCTCTCGGCCTGCTGAGTTCTTTCCCTGTGGACAGCCCTGAGAGGTCATTCTCGGGGCAGAGATAAAGCAGCTGCCTCCTGGCTCCAGCTTCAGGACAGAGGGAACAGCAGGAGAGTCCTTTGCCAACTCCTTCCTGAAGAGGAGGTATTTTCTGGAGTACCCAAGTTTGTCCTTTCAGGTCATCCAGCCCAGTCATCCTTGGCATTTTGCTCTTCCCTGTGCCCACAGTCTACTCTGAAGCACACCAGACTCCTGGAAAGTTTTTAGGTTTCAACTTAAATGTCACTTCCTCTGCAAGGCCTTTAACTTTCCTAGCCAAAACAGTATGTTTGTTAACTTGATTTCCCCGGCAGGCACATTTAAGTGGGATAATGAGAACGAAAGCACTTTATCTAAGCATGTAAGAGAGCCATGGGAAGCCACAGGAATGGCAGGTACTAGAGCTCCAACAGCAGGGGAGTCATTGCCACACCAGGGGAGTGCCAAGAGAGGGGCCAGCATGAAGGTTCTGTCTCCTTCTTCTCTAGCCCCCACACTCCACCAGTCTCCAGTCTCCACACTGCCAGGGGAAGCCAGTTGATGAAGGAAGGCAGCCTCCTGAGAGCAGAGCTACTTGAGAAGGAACAGAGAGGGGTTGGGGATTTAGCTCAGTGGTAGAGTGCTTGCCTAGCAAGCACAAGGCCCTGGGTTTGATCCCCAGCTCAAAAAAAAAAAAAAAAAAAAAAAAAAGAACAGAGAATGGTGGATGTGATCCTTAACTTTTCCTATTCCTGCAGCTGAGAAATTGTCTCTTTCTCAGGAAGGATGATTGACTAAATTACTTTGGCCAAAGCCAGCTAAGAGACTGAGAGCTTCGTGCAGGTGGAAAGAAGGAGGGGTGTGCTTGGCTGTTCTTTGTCATATCTCTTTGGGATCTCACTGGGGAAAGTGAGAGGGTTTTCCCAGGTGCCACAGAGATGGGCAGCTGCATCTCCTAGTCAAGCAGAGTCCATCAGTCCATCCACTCAAAGGTTCAAATCTCCCCTCATCAGCTGAAGACCCGAGGACGCAGGAAAAAGAGAGTGCTGAGATCCAGAGGCAAAAGGGAGCCAAGGTTAGCTAGCCTCGAGGGTGTCAGCCTGGACCTTAGTCTGGAGGTGAGGTTGAGGAAGTGGTGGAAGAGCTATGGGCAGCGTGTCAGTATCTCTAGGCGTTCATTTGGACATCTTGTACACAAGATGCCTGGGACACGGTGAGAATTTCTACCATTGAGATCTGAAGTGGAAAGAGAAACAGACCTGTGCTCTCTCTCTCTCTCTCTCTCTCTCTCTCTCTCTCTCTCTCTCACACACACACACTCTTATCCTGTCTAGTCTCTGACATTGTGGGGCCAATTCACGATTTCTTTTCTGCTGTTCCATGGTGCTAGCGCTGGGACTTAGGGTCTGGTGACCACCAGGCAAGCACTCTGCTAACTCGGTCTGGTCCCCAGCTCCGTAATTATTCCTCGAGTGTGCCTCATGGGCCACATCTGTGCTGTTTTTTGCTGAGGAGAGAGTAAAAGAAAGGTACAGTGCTGAGGCAGCGAGAGACTGAGCGAGCGTTTATCCACTCGGGCCCTCCCTACTTTATCTACAAGATGTGGCTCCCACTATCTTGCTTGTCTGAGGGCAAAGCTCACCCAGATGATCTCTTGAGGTCTCTCCTAGGACCTCTTGAGATCTGTGATTTCATGGAGCTAATTTTGATTCTGCCTCTAAATAATTGTGTAATTCTAGGTTCTCTCTCTCTCTTTCTCTCTCTCTCTCTCCCTCCCTCCCTCTCTCGCTCTCTCTCCTTTTAGCAAATGGAACAGAATACTCATGCTCACCACATGTCAAACATGTCAAACTCCATTTTTCTATGAAAATAACAGCGTGGGCTAGGTACTCAGATTCCTCCTGTGCAGATGAGGAAACTGAGGCATGGAAAGGAGAGGTAACTGGCTCAAGGTGAGACAGCAAGCTGACGCCCTCAACTACTGTATGGTTTCCCTTCCTGGGTCGCAGTTCTGTGGGAAAGAAAACACCCGGAGTAGTGGGGCTTGTCATCGGTTTCTTCATGGTCAGTGTTCTCACATACACATGAAGTCAGATCCTAACTGATTCCTCGGGGTGCTTACCTTCTCCAGAGTTAGGAAGCCAGTGGCCTGGGGGATGAGGGATAAAGATGGGAGTGAGGAAGTAAGACAAGAAAAAAGAGACTGAATGCTGGATCCACAGCTCAAGGACCACGAATATGGCAGGGCCATCAGAAAAATTTCCCTTGGTCACCTGGGAAAAGAGCTCCCAGGCCTAAAGTCAGAGAGCAGGCCAAAGGTCAGTGGGCCTGGCATTGGAGCTGTGTAGCACTTGGATCACGCTGAGCCCCAGGAGTTTCTCAGGGCACGATGCAGAGGCTGCTCCAGACACTGGCTTGCACCGTGGTGGTGCTACCAAGCCTGTGCTCAGTGTACAAAGGACCAAGTGGGTAGGTGGGTGGACATGGAGGTGAAGTGACAGAGGAGCAGAGAGGGACAGGCTGAGGCTTGGCTGGAGGGTGTGACGGACAGAGCCATGGGTAGCATGTTAGTATTTCTAGGCGTTCATTTGGCCATGGAGAAGACACGATGTGGACTAGCCACATGTATTCCCTGCCCTCGGGGTCTTCCAGGAGTATACACACAGCATTCCCACCAGGCCCTGGCCCAAGACCCAGTGAACAGCTCCAGCATCAAGTCACAGTGCAATTTATTCAGCCACAGAATCATTTTGGTCCCGACTTTCCCAGTTACTGGCTGCCATTGTCCATGATCTCTTTTTCAGGCTTGGCCTGTTTAGGACTCTGGGGACCTAGGAGGGTGGGCGGGGTCCTTAGGGCCCGGTGCCCATAGTCTGCCAGGCAGGCTCAGCTGCAGCCCCCGACACCCTTGATGAGGCTGGCAGCCTCGGGGATCTGGCGGAAGAGGTTGCGGAGAGTGTCTAACTCCTGGGTGAGCTGGTCCACGCGGCTGCGCAGACGCTCATTTTCCGCCATGTACTCTAACACCTTCTGCTGTGTCTCCATAATGCGCCTCTTGGCCTTGTCCCGGCTCTTGCGCACTGCGATGTTGTTGCGTTCGCGTCGCAGCCGGTACTCCAGGCTATCTTTGTTCACTGCCTTCTTGCCCTTGTGCGAGGGGCCAGCAGGGGAGGGTGCCTTGAGAAGGGGGCTGCAGGGAGGGGCAGCAGCCGCCACAGGGGCCTGGAGGGTAAGGGGACAGAGAGGTGAGGCTCCACCAGGAGGCCGAGTGAAGGCTAAGCAGGAATCCCAGTAGCAAAGGGCATACTTGAGGCCTTAAAGGGATATAGGGCTCCCGGGCATCACCCTGTGTCTGTGTAGCCCGGATGCATATGGTCCCTGATCTGAGACCAGAGCTTTCTTTTGCTCTCATATTCTCTGAGGACCCTTTCCTTTGGTTTGTCTGCAATAAGTCTCTTATTGAAAAATTCTAGTCAGCCGCATTTCCTCATCCAGAAAGCAGGCAGCAGAGAAACAAGAGACGGGGCATAGTGGACAGCAGAACGCTCCCTCCCTCCTCCGGAACAGGATAGAGCGGCTACTACAAGTATCTTTAGGACACAGTAGAGCTCTGAGAAATGAATTCAGAGTCTGGAAACAGGGTCTTGGGGTAAGCCATGTTCACAGAGGAGCACCAAACACAGACTCGTTAGGGATGCCCAGTAGTCAGAATTCCCTCATCCAACCACCTTGCTCCACCCCGGGGAGGAAACCAGGAGAGCTACCTTAGTCTTACCTTGAGGACGCGCAGGGGCTGGCCAGGTGCTGCCAGGGTCGGGGGGAGGTGCACTGCTGTCTGCCCACAGTGTGCCACTTGGTACTGCAGGGGATTGTAGCTGCCTCTGCCGGTGCCTCGGTTGCCCTCTGGCCCTCGAGGCTCCTCTTTCACCGCCACAGCCCTGGGGTCGTAGCTCCCTGGGTTGCTGTAGATGCCAGGTCCCAAAGCCTTCCTATCTGGGCCAAATGTGTGTGAGGGATAGGCAAATGGCCGAGGGTCAGCCGGCAGGTAGTGAGGAAATGAAGGTGTTCCTGGGCCCTTAAGGCTTCGGGCTTCAGGCGTTGGCTTCATGGCAAAGAGGTCAGAAAGTAGCTGTTCTTCCCCAGACTCGATGTAGGCGGAGAGGTCAATGGAGGCCTCATGCTCACACATGTCCCCCAGCTCCCCGGGCCCAGCTCGACCCCCTGAGAACTCAAGTGGCTGCTGGCCACCCCGAGGCTCGCATTCATAGTAGGTCCCGTGGGACATGGCCGGCCCGCCCCTTGGCTCCCCGCCCCTGGGTCCTGTGCTCAGGGGCGCTCCCACGTTGGGATGCTCAGCCTGCCCTCTCTTGATCTCCCCCTGTCCTAGATTTGCCCTAGGTCTGCCCTCTCTGGTCTTCTCTGTCACCAACTCCTACGTGGCTTCTCTCCTCCTCTGCTTCCCTTTCCTTCTGTAGTCAGTGCCTCTCCTTTCTTCCCTTTCCTCTCTCTCCTTGGTGTGACTCAGGGAGGGGCAGGGCACACCCCGGAGGGAGGGGTGCTTAGCAGTTAGGGTGCTCTTTGCTGAGGCCCCAGCCACAGTCCAGCATTTGCTCTTTGGGAAAATGGCCCTTCTTGCCTGTGAGCTCAAGGGATTCTAATCCCTTGCCCCAGAGTAGCTTCTCTGAATGCCTGTCTTCCTCCGACTTCCAAAGAGACCCGTGCAGAGTGAGGCGCCAAGCCAGAGCCAGCAGACAAAGCACTCCTCCAGTGCCAACTTGATCTAAACTCCTCCCTTGATGCATCTTCTTCCCTGTTCCCCCCAAGTCCTGAACTCCACCTACCCTGGGGTAAGTCAGTTCCTCTACAGCCCCACCTCCCAGGCCTCGTGTAGGCCTTCGTTGCTTGAAGGGTTTGGAAAGCAGCAGTAGATTCTAGGACCAAGCTAGCCCTGGCCCTAGTAAGGGGTATGCTCATGCTAGTTTTGAGACAGGATCTCATGATGTAGCTCAGGCTGGCCTTGAACTCACAGAGTTCTGCCTGCCTTTACCTCCAGAGTGCTGCTATTAAGGCTAGGTCTTTGCACAGGGCTTGTGCGCATGTATCCAGGCTAGCAGCCCGGCACAGTCCCGGACTGCTTGGACATAGCTGAGGTTTCTGGTCAGGACATGGGCCCTGTACCTCGGGCCCAGGCTGCCCCAGAACCAACAGACAAGATCTGCTGGAGGTCCCAGTTGCTCCACCCTGAAAGAGGCTCAGGCTGACCCCACCCCGCAACTGGCCAGAGGCTCTGCCTCCTACTTCCTGTGCCCTGGGCTGCATGCAGGCCTTGGAGCTCAGGGCAGCTTAGTTTGCCGCTTTCCTTCTGCATGACTGTTTTCTGACCTCTACTTCGTGTCTCTCGGGTCCACTTCCTCTTGTAGGCTTGAGAAGCCTTCTCTCTTGTCTTCCCCTCTTCCTGGGGCTCTTTCAGGGTCCGGAGGAGAAACCGGTAGCTGCCCGATTGCCCTTCTTGATCTTCTACTAACCTCCAAAGTGTATTTTTCTCTTTTGTTTGGGAACTTCTCGCTCCTTCCAGTCGGTTGTGGCTCTGTTTCAGGCAAGGCTCTGGATTTAGTGGCAAGAAAAGAACACAGAGACATGAGAAGTGTGTTGTGTTACTTTTAACTTTTTTTTTTTTTTTAGGTTGAGTCTCCCTGTTAGCCTAGGCTGGCCTTGAACTCTCATCTTCCTGCTTCAGCCTCTATGGAGCTGAGCTAACAGATGTGCCGTCGTACCTTCCTGGCTCTTTTATTGCAAACAGATGTTCTAGAGAGAGAATTTAGTTTTTTGGTTTTTTTTTTTTTTTTTAAAGATTTATTTATTTTATGTATGTGAGTACACCCTTGCTGTCTTCAGATACACCAGAAGAGGGCATCAGATCTCATTACAGATGGTTGTGAGCCACCATGTGGTTGCTGGGATTTGAACTCAGGACCTCTGGAAGAGCAGTCAGTGCTCTTAACCACTGAGCCATCTCTCCAGCCCCAGAATTTAGTTTTTTAAAATGAATTTGTTTTCATTATTCTAAAGTGTGTGTGCATGTGTGTGCGTGTGTGTGTGTGTTGTATGTGTGTGTGTGTGTATGTGTGTGTCTGTTAGTGATGTGCACACTTCCAGGTATCCATGGAAGACAGAGATATCAGATCTCCTGGAGCTGGAGTTACAGGCAGTTGTGAGGCACCCAGTGTAGATTCTTGGAGCCAGACTCAGGTCCTCTGGAAGAGCAGTCAGTTCTATGAACCTTTGAGCCATCTCCCCAGCCCTAAGAACATTGGAGGGGAGTTAAGAGGGTAGTAGGGGCAAAGAGAAAGAGAGAGAGAGAGAGAGAGAGAGAGAGAGAGAGAGAGAGAGAAGGGGGAGGAAGAGGAGGCCGGCCATGAGCACATGGAGAGAAGGGGGAAAGAAGGTAAGAGCAAGAGGGCAAGAGAGCATCAGGACATTTTCTAAGCTAGGTATTCTGAGGACCAGGTAACTGTGAGGGGTCACAGAGGTAAGCTTCAATAGGATGCAGATGTCATTAAACACTAAAATAAAACTGTAAATGTGACTTGCCCACAAGTCAGAGCAGAGAAGGTACCGTTGACGACTCCTCTATCCCATCCCCTCTAACGCCCCAGTCCATCCCATATGCTCTGAGCACAGCCTGAAGTATGTCCAAAATATGCTTTCTCCAAAAACCCTGGCCAAGCCGGAGGAAAGCCAGCCACATCCTAGAAACAAAGCATCCGAAATAGTGGGGCGATTTCTGCTCTTTGGTCCACAGGTCCCTTGCCAAATACGTGCCAAGGCTAAGCGATTTCAGTTTGGTGGCCTGACGCTACTGACCACTAGGTGGCAATATTTTTTGGTTCTTTTTTTCGGAGCTGGGGACCGAACCCAGGGCCTTGCGCTTCCTAAGTAAGCGCTCTACCACTGAGCTAAATCCCCAGCCCCACTAGGTGGCAATATTGGTCATCAAATTCTATACTTTCGGGCCCGCGATGGTTTTGAATCAGGTGAACAGCAGGGGGCAGCCTTTCCCAACTCTGACAGCAGCCCTGGCCGCTCTGTTTTGGGAAGCAGGAAGAATAGTCAAGATTGGGTATTCTCAGACAGGTTGCCGGTAGTGTGGGAAGGCTAAGAGGATTGGTGCTAGGACCTGTTTCAAAGAGAAATTCTGCCCCCTCTTTGACTGTGGAATAACGATAATGGGCGGACCTTGTCATCTGATAAAGTAAAGCTTTTTTCAATCGATGAAACATGCCCTTTTTCATTTTGCTGTGAGCTAAGGAGGGGAGGTAAAGCAGTATTTTTATCCTAATTTTATCCACACAAAAAATAAAGAGAGGCTGAGCTGTATAACCGCCCCCAGGGGATGGATGTCTTATTAATTTCTGAAAGGGCTGCTGGCTTGTTCTGGAAATGGCCCTGGGGATGGAGGGGTGCAGTAGGTGTTACTGTATGACTCAGGGATTCTCCTTCCGCCTAGCTGGCTGCCTTGGGTAAGGGGAGAGTTGCAGGGTAGCGCCGAATTCCCCGAAGGAGGTGTACAGATAAAGCCAGCAGGAAATGAAAAGGCCTGCAGCTGTGTCCCAGTGGAATAAGTGATGCAGGTGTCTGGACCAGCGGGACTGACGCTGCCTGCAGGCTGACGTTAACGTTACTTAGTAACGGAGGCATACGAAGATAGGGTGTAGATAGGGAAGCCGGAGAAGGGGTTGGGAAAGGAGGAAGCAAGGTAGGAAGGCAAAGCCACCTAAAGACTGGGAGGTTCTTACTCAGGAGGGGAAAAAGCCTTCCCTTGCTCAGCGGGACCTTTTTCCTGTTGCTACTGCAGTTGCTACCTGTTTGCATTAACTAAAACAATGGGTGTATATTATCTCTGTGGCTTGTGACAGGCTTCTCCCAGGACTGCCACAGAGGCTTCTCCGTAGGGCAGAAGCTAAGAATGACTGTGAAGTCTGAGAGGGAACTAGACTCAAATCTGGTTCTCATCAGCTCTCTGACTCTGGTCAAGCTACTTCATTGTACTGTGAAATGGCAGTAGCAATGGCTGTCTCAGGAGGTTGTTTAAACGTTGTGTGTAAAGCAGCCGACTCAGTGTGGGCTGTCTTCCCCCTCCCTTTCCCGACCTCTCCACTGCAGTTACTCCTGTCCCTAGAGCAAGCATCGCACTCCTGCTGCCTCAGAAGTTACATTGACAAGCATTTAACAAGTCTGGGTTTTAAATAACAGAAAACCCATGAGGTTGCCGTGGTGCACGCTTCTAATTCTAACACTGGAGAGGCAGAAGCAGGTGAAGCTCCATGAATTTGAGGCTGGCCTATTTTACATAGCAAGTTTCAGGCAGAGGTACACAGGGAGAAAACCATCTTGAAAACCAACCAACCAACCAAACAAACAACAAAAATAAAACAACAAATAAATTGTGATTTAATTTTTTGCATATTTATTTATTTATTTATTTATTTATTTATTTATTTTTACTTGTTTTTTCGAGACAGAGTTTCTCTATGTAGCCCTGGCTTCTCTTTCCTTAGCTGTTAATCTATATATTCCCAAACACATGAATACAACCTACTTAGTCTGTATAATGTTATTTGTATGTATGTATTTTCAAGGCTGACCATTTGGTATCAAAAAACCAGTTGGTGCGCTTTTCTGTGGGGAAGACCGTTTCTCCAGCTCTCAACATTCCTTAGATGCGGTAGTTCTTTGTCTAGGGTTGAAACTTTGTAAGCTTCCCCCCTCCCATGCTAACATGTCTGTATCCTTGTTCAAGTCATGTTTAGGCGATTGTGGTGGTCTGAATAGATAGGCTCCCATAGGGAGTGGCACTATTAGAAGGTGTGGCCTTATTGGAGGTGTGGTCTTGTTGGAGAAAGTGTGTCACTGTGGGGGTAGGCTTTGAGGTCTCTAAGCTCAAGCCCCACTCAGTGTGGAATCGGAGCCTCCTGCTGGCGGCCTACAGATCAAGATGTAGAGCTCTCAGCTCCTCCAGTACCTATGCCATGCTTCCCACCATGATGATAATGGACTGAACCTCTGAAACTGTAAGCCAGCCTCAACTAAATGTTTGCCTTGGTCATGGTGTCTCTTCACAGCAATAAAACCCTAAGACAACAGTCACTGTGGTGAGACCTCATGGGTACAGCCTCTCCAACATTTCTAGGAGACAAAATCTCACAGCAAGCTTCTTATTTCTCTGCCTCTTACACTTTTTTCTGCCTTCCTCTTCTACAATGTTCCCTGAATCTTAGGTGTAGGAATCACGTTGTAGATGTATCAGTTAAGAGTTGAGGAGGGGGGCTGGAGAGATGGCTCAGCGGTTAAGAGCACTGACCGCTCTTCCAGAGGTCCTGAGTTCAATTCCCAGCAACCACATGGTGGCTCACAACCATCTGTAATGAGATCTGATGCCCTCTTCTGGTGGGTCTGGAGACAGCTACAGTGTACTTATATTCAATAAATAAATAAAATCTTTAAAAAAAAAAAAGAGTTGGGGTTGGGGATTTAGCTCAGTGGTAGAGCGCTTGCCTAGGAAGCATAAGGCCCTGGGTTCGGTCCCCAGCTCCGAAAAAAAGAACCAAAAAAAAAAAAAAAAAAGTTGAGGAGGGCTCTGCAACCCCTCAAATTGATAGACTGTAGTTTTCTGCAATAGTCTCTGTCTTATAAGGAGACACTTCCTGATGAGGGTGAGGGGTAGGAAGACACATATTTAAGATGTAGTTAGGGATTCTGTTGGTTGTAGTAGTTACAAGGTCTTCAAGATCTATGACTCCTATGACTCCATCTGCCTGCGGTAGTTGCCTAGGTTTCCAATACCAGCATGATTTCTCTCTTGTGGACTAGGATGTTTTTCTTTTCTTTTCTTTTTTTTTGGGGGGGGGGTTTCGGAGCTGGGGACCAAACCCAGGGCCTTGCACTTCCTAGGCAAGCACTCTACCACTGAGCTAAATCCCCAACCCCCATGTTTTTCTTTTTAGAGTTTTAAATTTGATCTTACATGGGTAGGTGTTTTGTCGGCCATGTATGAGTGTGTAACCTGTGTGTGCCTGGTGCCCAGGAAGGTCAGACGAGGGGTCTGGTTCCCTAGAAATGAGTTAGAGATGTTTGAGCCACCATGTGGGTACTGGGAACTGAATCTGGGTTCTCTGCGGGAGCCAGTGCTCTTCACCACAGAGGCGTCTCTCCTGCCCCACATTTAGGCATTTCAGGGGACAGCTTTGTGAGTCAGTTCTTGCCTTCTGCCCTGTGGATCTCAGGGACTGAACTCCAATTACCAGGCTTGGTGGTAAGAACCTTCATCAGTGCCTTGGTCTCTGACTCTTGTTTTCCTCCTCCTCTTCCTCTTCCTCCTCTCTTCTTCCTCCTTCTCTTCCTCTTCCTCTTTCTTTCTTGGTTTCTTTTCCCTGGGATGCAGCTTTTTAGAAAAGATGTATACATAAATAAATTATTATTTATTTATGTATATAGGTGTTTTGTCCCAGTGTAGATCTGCACACCAGAAGAGGGTATCAGATTCCATTGGACCTACAATTATAGATGGTTGTGAGCCACCGTGTGAGTCCTGAGATTTGAACACAGGACCTCTGGTAGGGCAGCCAGTGCTCTTAACTACCAAACCATGTCCACAGTTCCAAGGGATGCAACTTTTTTTTTTTTTTTGGTTCTTTTTTTCGGAGCTGGGGACTGAACCCAGGGCCTTGCGCTTCCTAGGTAAGCGCTCTACCACTGAGCTAAATCCCCAGCCCCAAGGGATGAAACTTTTAAAAAGATTTATTTTGTTTGTTGGGGATTTAGCTCAGTGGTAGAGCACTTGCCTAGCAAGCGCAAAGCCCTGGGTTTGGTCCTCAGCTCCGAAAAAAAAAAAAGATTTATTTTGTTTGTTTGTTTACTTATTTAGTGTGTGTATGCAGTGTGCACATGAGCCCAAATATTCTCACTGATCCCCTGGAGCTGGAATTAAACAGTCCTCAGCCATCTGATGTGGGCGATGGGAACTGAACTCTGGTCTTCTGCAAGAGCAGTGTGAGCCCTAAATTGGTAAGCCATCATCCCAGCCCCAGGCTACTTTTCTAATTATTAAAAAATCACATTCTAGCTCTTGCTCCTTGTTCCTTGCCTTTTCCCCTCTTCCCCTTTGTCCCTTCTCTCTCCATTCCCCTCCCCCTTCCCTCCACGTGCTCATGGCCGGCTTCTACTCCTCTCCTCTTCTACTCTTCTTCTTTCATTAAACCTTTCCACATGGAAAAAAAAAATCACATTCTATTTGTTTATGTGCCGCAGAGCATTGTGGAGGTCACAGAAAACATTCAGGGGTTGATTTTCTTTTTCTACCATGTGGGCCCCAGGCTTTCATGCTCAATGACAGGAACTCTTGCTGCTGCAACTTCTTGCCCACTCTTATTTATTTATTTATTTATTTATTTATTTATTTATTTATTTATATTTTTGGAGACAGTTTCATGAATCCCACAGAGGCCTCCAATTCATTAGAAACAAAGAATGGCCTTGAATTTTTTAAAAAAAGATGTCGTTTGTTTGTTTGTTTGTTTGTTTGTTTGTTTGTTTGTTTTGGTTCTTTTTTTCGGAGCTGGGGACCGAACCCAGGGCCTTGCGCTTCCTAGGTAAGCGCTCTACCACTGAGCTAAATCCTCAGCCCCTGTTTGTTTTTTTAAGACAAGGTTTCTCCGAGTAGCCCTGGCTTTCCTCAAGCTCACAGAGGTCTGCCTACCTCTGCCTCCCAAGAACTGGGGTTAGAGGTGTGCGTTACCATGCCTGGTAAGGTGTGTGCCCCTTTACTTTGTGTGTATGATGTCTTGTCTACATTTATGTTTGTATGACATATTCATGCCTGCTACAGTCAGAGGCCAGAGGAAGGTGCTAGATCCCTTAGAACTGGAGTTAAAGTAGTTGAAACTTGCCATGTGTGAGCTGGACATTGAACTTATGTCTTCTGGAAGAGCAGTTTTTCTTTTAAAGATATATTTATTCATTTATTCTGTATAAGTACACTGTAGCTGTCTTCAGACAGCACCAGAAGAAGTTATCAGATCCCATTACAGATGGTTGTGAGCCACCATGTGGTTGCTGGGAATTGAACTCAGGACCTCTGGAAGAGCAGTCAGTGCTCTTAACTGCTGAGCCACCTCTCTAGCCTGGACTTAAATCTTTGACCACCTTCCAAAATGCTGGGATTCAACCACCATGCCTTCTTTCTCTCTCTTCCTGTCTGTCTGTCTGTCTGTCTGTCTGGTGGTGTTGGGGACTGCCCAGGACATCATTCATGCTTGCAAGCATTTTACCAGGTGGGCTACATTTTGCTCTTTGAGAAAAGGCTGAGGTTTTTATTTGTAATAATGGCCCCTGTCTTTTTTTTTTTTAAATTTCATATTTATTATAACAAAAATTACGACATGTCCATTTGGGCATTCTGTTTCCATATAACTCTGGATGTGTGGCTAGTCTAAGGGACTCTATACAGTCATGCTGATTGTGGCAGCAGGAAGGAACACAATTAAAAAGTGTCTGTAAAAGGTTCTGGGCTCCCGAGAGCAGGGCCACATTATCTGCACAGAAGCACACTGAGCAAATGGCCCACACTGCGAGGTGGCTGGGGCAGGGGAGGCTCTGCAGAGCGAGGAAGGAGTCAGTTATTTCGGCCGTGTCCCTATGCCAAGACTACAAACACTTTAAGCTTCATTATGTAACACTGAGCTATTTACAATAGAAATTTCTCAATCAACTGTTCTCTCAGAGAAAATTAGTGAGTCCCAGTGACTTAAGTCATTGACAGAGTAAAGCAACTCCTAGGAGTTAGTCTCCATATTCTACAAATATCTATCATTTTCAAGACAAAAAAAAGCTTTCCCCACAAAGAAATACACATTACAGTATTATTAAATCATTTAGCAACGAATGGCCCCTGTCTTAATTAGGGCTTCTATTGCTGTGGTGAAACACCATGACTAAAAGTAAGTTGGGGAGAAGAGGGTTTATTTGGCTCACACTTTCACACCACTGTTTTTTGAGACAGGGTTTCACCTGGCTGGACTGGAACTCACTGTGTAGACCAGGCTGGCCTTGAATTCAGAGATCTGAGTGCCTCTGCTGTAGCAGTGAGTTTTTGTTACCCCGCTTTGTGGGGCCAGGGGATTGCATGTGTACACCCGCCCAACAACTCTCTTTGGATCAGAGAATGAAGGAGACACACACACACACACATTAGCTTATTTTTTAAAATGACTTGGCTACTTCAAAGGCTGGGCACTCCTAAACCTTCCCCTGTTCCCCAAGGCCCAATCAGGGAAGTGGCCAGTGGCCACCCACCCGAATTCTCACATGGCTGGTTGGCTTTCTCCCTTGCAGCTCCTGTGTCCCATCCTTCTTCCCCAGTCATGGAGATTCTCCTCCGTTCTTCTCTGTGCCCTACCCCACACAACTGTGCCTGCCCTGTGCCCAGTCATTGGCTGTTGGCATCTTTATTGATCGATCAAAAACCAATAGGTGGGGGCTGGGGATTTAGCTCAGTGGTAGAGCGCTTGCCTAGCAAGCGCAAGGCCCTGGGTTCGGTCCCCAGCTCCGAAAAAAAACAAAAAAACAAAAACCAATAGGTGACAAAGACCTTTAGCATTTGGACACGCATATTCCAGGTTGAATCAAGCATGAGAACCAGTCTCCAACACTCTGCCCTCTGAGTTCTTGGACTAAAGTTCGTGCTAAAGGCATGTGACATTACATATGTAAATACTGTACAGGAGGCAAAGGTTATTTGGAATCTGTGATAAACTTGTTATTTCTGAAAAATATGATAAAGCCCTTGGACACCATAATCAGAAAGACCTGTTGTATGAGTACATTAATGAATGAATGTGAGCTGTTGAGATGGCTTGACACCAAGTCTGTTGACTGGAGTTTGAGCCCCAGGATCAGTGTGGTATGAAAGGTGAGGAAAGACCTCTGACCCCCTTACATGTTTATACATACACAGAATAAAGGCACAGGCAAAAAAAACCCAAACACATAAGCACCCATGACTTCATGACTTCTAAAAGGTTCCCAAAGTGTCTGAAGAAGAAATATTGTCCAAACTCAAGACATGTGAAATTCCAAGCCTTGCAGTCGCTGCCAGGACAGAGAGAGGGAAAAGGTTCAGGCTGGGAAGCAGGGCGTGTCCATCATCACGAGACCCTGAGCATCTCTGAGCAGGCCGAAAGATCAGCAGGTACCACCTTATGTGGGGAGAGGGACTCCTGGGACAAGTGTCTCCATTACTTAAGAGGGAATCAACAAGCCTGCTTGCACCAGAATGGGGAGACTTGGTGAGGCCAGAGAGAGGAAACAGGGTTTTGGAAAGGTGATATGAGGTTTGCAGGGCAGCCATCCTTGAGACAATTGTCACCCTCTGCTTTGGAGGTAACCAAGGATTAGAAGATTGGAGATAAAGTCCAATCCTACCCAAGTGGTAACCCAAAAAAGGTTAAAGAGGTGCGGTGACTTGTCTGAGGGTACACAGTTGCCCTGTGGCTGGCCACCCTGTGCTCAGTGGCTGCCATCTTGGCACGTGCCTCTGAGGATGACCGAGGACATGGAGTAAGGACAGCCACGAGCCGGAGCATTAACGCCAGGCTGGAACTTGGAGCGGAGGTGCCTGAGCCTCGGTGTCCCAGGTAGAGGGTCATGTCTTGCTGTCCACCCACCTCCTCCACACAGGTAGCATGCAGGTCTGTGAGCAGAGCTGGCTCTGGAATGACAGTGCCCCAGGAGAGGCTTCCGGAGAATGGCCCAGAAAGGAGGGGCGGAAGAAAGTCCCATTGACTTTCCAAAAGATCATCAGGTCCTCGGGCTGGAAGGATGGCTCAGCAGTTAAGAGCACTGATTGATCTTCCAGAGGTCCTGAGTTCAAATCCCAGCAACCACATGGTGGGTCACAACCATCTATAATGAGATCTGATGCCCTCTTCTGGTGTGTCTGAAGACAGCTACAGTGTACTTATGTATAATAAATAAATGTTAAAAAAAATAAAAAAAGGCCATCAGGTCCCTAGCTATACTGGAACTTGCTACATGAACCAGGCTGGCCTAGAACTCACAGATCTACTGGTCTCTGTCTCCTGAGTGCTGTGATTAAAGGCATATGCCACCGTGACCAGCCAATGTGTTTGTTTCTTATAACTAATTAAAAAAAAAGGTTTTTGTCTCTAGGGGGCTAGCAAAACACCACTTGTTGCCAACCTTAACCCAAATTCTGTCCCTGAGACCCACACTATTGAAAGAGAGAACCAACTCTTTTTTTTTTTTTCTTCCCTTTTCTTTTTTCCGGAGCTGGGGACCGAACCCAGGGCCTTGTGCTTGCTAGGCAAGCGCTCTACCACTGAGCTAAATCCCCAACCCCAAGAGAACCAACTCTTGCAAGTTGTTTTTGGACCTCTCTAAAAGTGCTGTGGTGCCCATATGCATGCACATGGATACACGCACGCACGCACGCACGCACGCACACGCCCCTCAGCTCCTCCTTTTTTCTTCCAGTCCTAGTCATCTTTATCTTCCTCCCAGCATCATCCTCTCAGCTGCTCCTGCTTAGCTGGGGAACAGGCTCCTTGGACCCTCGGGGCTCTCTCCACCGAGAGCTTTCTCACCAGGTGTTGGAATTATCACCCCCATCTTTGCCTTCCCGGACTCGGCTTGGTGCTGATCGTCCCTGGCCCACGCCTCACCGTTGGAGAGTGATGAGCCTTGCTTCCTACTTTGCAGGATTTCCAGATGGCAAACAGAGAGGGAACTCAGTAATCTTTCAGGATTCAACAGAAGGGACAAGCGGGAGTCATTAGAAGGCACAGACTCCACATCCCTAGGCCAGCTAGGAGGTGTGACAATGAAGGCTTTCAGGAATGCAGTCCCTGAAGGGTTCTGGACTAAATAAAAAATGCCCATGGACTCCGATTTAGATGTGATCTATGATCATTAACGCCATTGCTTCATTTCCATTTAAAATTTTATTACGAGAAAAGAAAATACTCCATAAAACAAACCAATAAAATTTAAAACCTAAATGAACTCAGCGACAGACGATTAAGGTTCTAGCTCTGCCCCCAAACCACCATACATTAAAAAATCCAAAAGAAATAGAAATACCAGCTTCAAAAATAGTTATCCAAAAAGTAAGGCATCCACTTAAAAAAAAAAAGAGAGAGAGAGACAATAATTCAAGGAGGGGCAGGTGCAGGCTGAAGGAATGGGAGGAAAGGGGTAGAGGGGTGGTCCCTGGCCCCCCCAGAGGCCCCACAGCCTGCCTGGACTGTATTCTGAAGGGCCACAATTCAGCCCAAACTCAGCCTCTCACCAGTTAGGGGTAGGGTGAGCTAGGTGGGAAGTTGGGAGACCAGGAAAAGGCCCCTGGGTGTTCCAGTTTGAGTAGATGGAACAGGATTAGGGTTCTGCTTTGTGATCAAAGGATCCTGTCCTAAGCACAGCAGGTGTGGAGGCTGCCAGGAGAAGGCAGATGCTGTCACCCTTCCTGTACAGCACAGACCAGCAGCTCTCCTGGAAGGGGCTTTTCTGAGGTCTCCAAAGTGAGTGCCATCCTGTCATCTTGTCCCAAATGGGATGGCAGGAGGACGGTGAGATTGTTTTGAGCTGGAGGAGGGGAGAGGAACTGGCCTTCAGAAAACATTCTCCCCCTACCTCACCAACATGGTCTCCCCAGGGTGAGGGATGAGCACCCCTGGGAAGGGGGAAAGCACCCTTCCTTCCAGGGAAGGATTTAACATCAGGTCTGTCTTGAAGGTTAGAAATGGGGAACGTTTTAGACCCAGTTCTTGGATGGGAGATGACTTAAGGCTGGGTTGACTCTTACTTCAGGCCTGAAGGACTTGGGGGATCCTTCATACCTGGTCCTTGAGCCAAGGTCCAGGGGAGGAAAGAGGAGGACGGCAGGCAGATCTGTGAGTGGGCAGAGCTGCTGGGAGAAGAGGGCTACTGCTCTTTCTTTCACACAGGGGGACAGGGAGGAGCTGAGTCGCTTTGCCCTTAAGAGAGATAGGTCTGTTAGACTGAATATAAGAAGTTTTTCTGCTTCAGGGAGCTTTGGCACCACAAGAGGACAGGAGGCAGGGGCAGGGGTGGGGCAGGGCTTGGCTTCTGCAGTCTGAGCCTTTCCCTATATATTCCACAAGCCTGGCTGAGAGCTGGGGGGGAGGGGGGCAGTCCTCCTTCTTGGTCCTTAGCTCTGTGGGGAAGAGGCATCCTGAAAGGGAACTTTGTGGGTCTCAGGTCGAGGCTGGGCAGTGGAGCCGTGGTAGTACAGAGTGCAGAAGGCAAAGAGAAGTGAGCCCTCTGCCTTTTGGCTCCCTGGTGAATGAAGCCACATCTGAGTCTCCCCAGCTGACTGTTAATGGTGACAATTTGAGTTGTCTTCCCCAACTAACTCACTGGGGATGCTACCTTTTTTCCAGTGGAGGCTTTGCCTGGGCTCAGGGTTAGGGAGAAGAAACAGTAGTGAACCCAGGTTTCTTAGAGGCACCTAAAGAGCATGGGCCCAGGAGGAAAGGCCCTGTAGGGTACCAATGGCACCTCCACTCTCCTCTAAACCTTAGGGTGTGTGCAGGTCCCGGTGCACTGACCTTGACCATGGGCCTTGGTGCTGGAAGCAGGTTCTTTGGGTACAAAGGTCAGGGTCTTTGTTTAGAATGTCTCGCTGTGGACACCCAGGTCTTGCCCCTGCCTAACAGAAGTGTGTGTGTGTGTGTGTGTGTGTGTGTGTGTGTGTGTGAGTGTGTGTGTGAGTGTGTGTGTGTGTGTGTGTGTGTGTGTGTTGGGGGGACCTAGGCAGGGATACAGGGCAGAAAGGATGAAGGGGGGGTGGCCAGTTAAAGGCTGGCAGTCTTCAGGGCTGCTCCTCCGAGTCTGGGTCCTTGACAGGAGTAGGCTGGAAGATAGGCTTGTGTTGTTCCTCTACGTCATCAATTGTTTCCTCGGTCCCCGAGTCCCCCTCCTGGGGATACACGACCACACACATCTTCTGACTCACTAGAGTTAGGGACTCTGTGGAAGGAAACAATATAGAGTCAGTGTAATGTGCTGCCAGCCCCACCAGTCAGGTCCAGCTCCTCCGTCTCAGCTTTTACCTCAGAATAGCAAGTGACTTTTGGAGGCCAGCTTGTCCATATTCTGCATTATCTGAGGGTTGCCTCTTGTTCACCCAGGCTCTAGTCTTGCACTTTCTCTGTGCCCACTGCCTGCCTGCCCCCATTCCCAAGGTCTATACTGGTCTCCGGCTAACCTATAGTAGTTCCTGATGGCTAGCTGGTAGGTTGCTTAAGGTCTGTGCAGGGAAATCGACTGGTCTTGTCTCCTTAGAGGTCTTTGGAAGACATCTGTCATTCCTGGCCCTGAATTGTAAGCGCTGTGGACTCAAGTAAGGGGGAACCTTGGCTTCCTGACTCTGGTTTGGCTTCCTAGTCAGACTGCTATGTACCTTCTCAAGAGGACCTCTTTCTTGTCACCACTTACCAATGAAGTCATTGAAACACTTGGGTTTGTGTTGCCAGTAGACACCCAGGAAGTATACAGGAACACCCGTCAGCATGATGGCAAGGCCAATGCCGCATACTACTGGCTCTGACCACAGGCTGAAAATCAGCAGGAAGGCCCAGAACAGCAAGTAGATGATGGGAAACAGCAGGCTGATCTGTGGAGCACAGAAGTGCTGTGAGTTTGCAGCTCTTAGCATCCATTAGGAGCAGGGCACTCTCTTCTTCATCCTCATCCTTGAGGGAAATGGCGGAACTGCATCCGGCTCTGTGTCTCACACTTCAGGCCCCTCTAGGTGCTGTATCCGCAGATGTTGGTGAAATTGGGCAGTGGGACAGGGAAGTAAGGACCTTTATTATTCATGCCCTTCCTGGGTGAGGTCAGATAAGACCTCGTGACTCATGTAAGTGCCTATGGCAGCAGAGAAGGCCAGGGGATGAGAATTAGGATATCAGATACTTGCAGGGGTCCTTGGAGGAGGAGAGGAAGGAAAGGAAATGACCTGGATCTGTCTGAACTTCTGTCCACACACACACGCGCCTGGGCCAGGCCTCATCATCTGACTATACGATGGCTATGCTTAGCACCCACACTAGGATCAGCCTCAATTTATTTCCTTCAAGCAACTGGAGAAGGGAAAATTGCTTAGTCCCAGGAGATCAGGAAAGCCAAAAGGGAATAAGGCGGGCTAGGGCCTGGGCTGCATGTTGTTCAGAAGGAACTATCAGCTGCACAGGCTTGACTTCTTGCTGACCACATGTGTTGGGCACCTGAGATGCTTCCTGACGTAGGGGCAGATGCTTCAGCTACTTACCTCCCTTCCCACCTCCGAAGGAGATGAGTTTATCTAGCTTCCCTTCCCTCTAGGAGGTGTTTTAGGAGTGGGAGAAAGGGACAGTAATAATGTCAGGGGCAACTGAGAGAGCAGAGAGAGTCCTTCTTTCTTAGTGGGAAGAATCTAGAACAGGATCCTCAAATAACTCCAGGCTCTGTCTAGTTTTAAGAGAACTCAGCACTCCAGTCTATCTTGTTCTGAGCAATCGAAGAACCAACGATATCAGTTGTTGTTTGTTTATTCACTGAACCTGTGTTTGGTCTTGGGACTTTGAAAAGCAAGGACTGTAGGCATAGGCTGGAAAGCTTCAAGAAAGGCGTTGAGGTTTGGTCTGTTGTTGTGTATTGCAATTCTAAATAATTACTGTCCCCCAAGGTCTGGTTACCCCCAGGGACAAGGAAGTTTTCACACACATCAAGTGATACTATGCAATCTTCCTCCTTAATTTAAAACTACTGGCTGAATAAAGATACCTACAGCGTGTAACTGGGCAGAGGAGAGGTAGGTGTGGCTTAGGTTCCTGGGCTTGGGTCTGAGGCAGGACCAAGAGGGAGAAGAGAAGAAGATGGAGAGAGGAGAAGGTGCCACGGGGTAGTTGAGTCATGAAAACATAGTCATAGGGCTGGCCAATTGGAGTTAAGAGTGGCCCAGATTGGAACACAAGCTATGACTTGGGGTTACTGATGGGGAAGTAGATACTAATAGCTTACAGGGCAGATATCTATTCATCTCTAGTGTATTAAAGGCTTATTATAAATCTAAAAGTTTTGTGTTTTTTATCTGGGAACTGAATGATCAAAGGCAGGGTAAGCCCCTGATTGAGATTAAGTATTTGCAACAACATATTGGTGCCTAACGTGGGGCTCCGACCCACCACCCTGGCACTAAGCAACTCACGCTCTACCAACCGAGGAGGTACCCATCTGACCGGTGGCTACAATTCCTACAAGCAAACAGAAGGAGACTCACTGTGGGATAGATGCATAGTATAGTGAACCCAGATATTGGAGGACCAGGGCAGATGAGGGAATCCTGAAAACCACCTACAGTGTAAGATTTAGGAGTGAAGAAAGGAAATAATGGTCCCCACACACATAGCCAAGAGCCATGGTGGTTCAATCGGCAACGCAGCTAGATTCAGTAGAAAAAGGGAAGGGACTCCATGGCAGCTCCTTTTACCTTGATGGGGCGGGGGATGTCAGGCTTCTTCCAGCGAAGGACTATCTGTCCTGCAACTGTAACCCCGTAGAAGAGGTAGTTGATGAAGCCCACGTAGTTGATGAGTGTATACATGTCACTGGTGACCAGCATCAGCAGGGTGGAGAGGCACTGGCAAGGAGAAGGAGAAGGAAGGCATTTGGAGACTGGAGGAGATGTTCACAGGTTAGCAGCTATTCTCCCCGTCTGGGCCAGGTGTGCTGTTTTATGGTGGACATCTCCAGAAGAGGACTCTCAGCTACCTTGAGTAGCCCAGGATGGATTATACGCCAGGAACTTCTTTCTGACTTTTTGGAGACAGGGTCTCTCTACGTAGCTCTGGCTGTCCTGGAACTTTCTATATAAACCAGGCTGGCCTCAAACTCACAGAGATCCAGCTGCCTTTGCTTCCTGGGTGTAGAGATTAAAGGTCTGTGTCGCCACATCAGGCTAAGAACCGCTTTCTTATTACAGGGATAAAAATGTGGCTATGTAACCACTGTTACAGTGTGGGAGGAATCATTCAGAGTAGATGGATACCTGGATTGGCCATGCTGGTATTAGCTGGCTCTGGGCATCTCCCATCCCGCCACATTTCACTTTTGATTATGGCTCAAGCTAATTTATTTCCTTTCATCCTTTTGACCCCTTAAGGAGACTGTTAACTAGTGAGTGAGGCCTCATGACTTTCATCATCCTTTTCTCTTGGCCGAGTGATCTACTCTATTTTTCCATTTAGAAAAGTGATTAAACGCCAACACAGGTAGGCTGTTGTCTTAACATTCTACAAACACAAACTCATTAAAGCCTGTAACATTGCTAGGAGTTTTTCTCCATGGAAGTCACTTTCCAACTTCAAAAATCCTCTCTGTGACTCTCTCGGGATGAACTCTGCCCATCCGCTCCAACAGTCTGTGGAGGCCAATGAGGGCAAGGCTTACTTCTCCCATGAGATCTGATGGTGACTTCTCCCTGTCTTTGCCCTGCAACAGCAGCAGTATCGCAACTCAGAGCTGAGAGAAGCCGGGCGACTCATGGAAAATACTATCTCCTTCCATTGCTTCTGCAACCAGCCAATCAAGATGACCTTCATGCCGCACCTGAACCCTGCGGAATTCTCCCAGTGAGCTCTGTTACCTTGACTTCTGATTGCCTCTCTTGGGGACCAAAGTGAGTTTTGGTGTTGTCGTTGTTTTGAGATGGCTGGCCTGGGACTTGCTAAGTAGCTGGCTTCAAACTCAGAGATCTGCCTACCTCTGCCTCCTGAGTGTTGGGATGAAAGGTGTGTGCCACTATGTCTGGTTCAACGTACTTTGTAATGTTTTATTCAAGATTCAGAAAGAAAATAAAATTAATTAAAAAAAAATTAACAAGGACAAAGCCTTTGCTCTTTCTTTTAACTAAGTTAGTGATTCTCAACCTTCCCAATGCTGCAACCCTTTAATACAGTTCCTCAAGTTGTGGTGACCCCCAACCATAACATTACTTTGTTGTAGGCTGTAGAGATGGCTCAGTGGTTAAGACAGCTCTTCTAGAGGAACTGAGTTCAGTTCCCAGCACCTACAGCTCACAACTGTCTGTGACTCCAGTTCCAGTGGCCCTGACATCCTCACACTGGCATACATGCAAGGCAAAACACCAAATGCACATGAAATAAAGATAAATAAATTATTAAAAATATTATTTGTTGTGGGGTTGGGGAGACGACTCAGTGGTTAAGAGCACTGACTGCTCTTCCAGAGGTCCTGAGTTCAATTCCCAGCAACCACATGGTGGCTCACAACCATCTGTAATGGGATCTGATGCCCTCTTCTGGTGGGTCTGAAAGCAGCTATAGTGTACTCACAGACATAGAATAAATAAAATCTTTTTAAAAAAATCATCTGTCGCCACTTCATTACTGTAATTTGCTACTGTTATGAATAGTAATGCAAATATCTGATATGCTAACCATGGGACTCACGACCCACAGGTTGAGAACCACTGTTCTGAAAGATTCTGCTCCCCCCTCCTCCGCCCCAGATGAGGACCGAACCCAGGGCATTACGCTTGCTAGGCAAGCGCTCTACCACTGAGCTAAATCCCCACCCCACCCCCTTTTTTTAAACCTCATTTCTTCCCTGTTCAAAGCTGCCTTTTCTCCACTTTCGATTTATGAGTTTTCCCCTGGCTGTGTTTCTTATCAGGTGTACCCTGAACTATTTTGATGGCATTTTCCAAGAGGCTACAGGGTACCCTGGGCGGAAAGGTGGTGAGGTTGGGGGAAGGGCGAGCAGTGACGGCAGAGGCTCAGAGCGGCACCTTGTGGGAGCAGGTGCCAGTAAGTACAGGGGCAGAGACAGGATTTTGTTAGGCTTTGGCATTCTAAGTCTTTTCAGTCTGAGTCAACAGGATAGGAGGAGAAAAATGAGTCAGCCTGAGAGTTGTAGGTGTTTTAGACTCAGGATCTTTCCTAATTATATCCCTTGACATTCATAAAGCCAGTGGCCACATGTGCTAACTTAGCCAGAGCCCAGGGAAATGCAGAACTAGATAAGAAGGGGTGGCAGGTATGTAGGGACAGATGGTATGACTCCCAATCAAGACTGGGCACAAAGCGAAGGATCTGCGCAAGGCTGGCGGCTGGCGGCGGCAGGGGTGGGGTGGGGGTGGGGCCTTACTGTGAAGAGCAGTGCTGGGATTGGGGTGCAGCGCTTCACGTGGATCATGGCTAACACGCTGGGAAGGTGGCCTTCTCTGGCTCCAGCAAAGAACAGCCTGGCAGGAAGAAAAGTCCGTCAGTCCGGGATAGCCTGTGAACCACTAAGCCGAGGTTCCCTCACCGTGCTCTCCTTTGGTCCACACAGCAGTCCCCTCCACCGGCTAGGACTCTGCCTTCGTGGGCACGCTTTCCGGCCCTACGTTCACAAATGCAGGCACAGGCAAACCAGAGGCAGCCAATGGATAGGTGCACAGATCGGGGTGCGTGGAGACTGACAGTATGATGTAGCTGGCTCAGGGCACTCTGCTCCACTCCCCATGTCTACGAAGCTATGAAGCTATGGGAGCTACAATGGGCCTTGAATTCCTGCTCCTCCTGCCTCTACTTCTTTAAAACCCGAGCTAAGGTCCAGCCCACTGCTTGGCTGCGTTTCTCCTTTACCTAAGAAACGTCTTGTCCTTAAGGGCGACTGATTCCCTGGCACAGAGCTCCAAGCCACCTGTGCACTGCTCTAACAGCGTTCTTATCATATCCGGAGACTAGCTGCGTCTGTGAGAATGGAGAGAGGCCAAGGGCTGGAAAAACATAGGCGGGGCTCTGCCCAGGTGCCAGGCCATGCTTGTCCGTTGGCAGGTCCTTTCCTTAGAGACTTGTGGCTGCACAAGCCCTGTCTAAGAGGATTAGGGGCAACTTCCTACTGCACGGTCTCGGTGAATCTCACAAGCCCTGGCTGGTTTAGACTGTGGCCTTTTTGTTAATGTGGACTGATCTACTATCTTTATGATGCTTTGATTCCTGATCCCAATATGGTAATGAAAGAAACTCTGAACCCCACCCCACCCCCCAAAAAAAGCAGGTGGGACACCGATAGCTTCTTGTTTGTCCATAAACTGTCATGACTTCTCAATCACACTTGAAATTTGTGCATTTTATTGTATATACACTGCACCTAAAATGTATACCCTTAGAAATACTCATTCTATCCTCTAGAAGTCTTCTTTAAAAAACAAACAAACAGGGGTTGGGGATTTAGCTCAGTGGTAGAGCAGTTGCCTAGCAAGCGCAAGGTCCTGGGTTCGGTCCCCAGCTCCGAAAAAAAGAAAAGGAAAAAAAAAAAAAACCCAAAAACCCTAATACAAGAGTTGCTGAAAGTTGCACATACACACAAAGGCTCTGGCAGGGAGCCGAATCCCAAGTGTTCTTAAAAGCTTAAAATTATGACACTGGGTAAAGAAATTAGGATATATCTATAAGATGGGAAATGGTGAAGTTAAAAAAAAAGTCATGTTTTTTCACACTTTTTATTTCATGTGTACTGGGGTTTATCTGAATGTATGTCTGTGCACTGTGTGCGAGCTGTGTCGGCGAAGGCCAGAAGAGTCAGATCGTTACAGATGGTTGAGCCGCCGTGTGGGTGCTGGGAGTTGAATCTGGGCCATCTCTCCAGCCCTCAAAATCATGTTTCTGAAGAAAATGATTATGTGAGAACATGCTCACAATACAACATCAAACAAAAATGCAGCCCATAAATCCGAGATCCTAAGCTGGGCATGGCGGCACATGCCTGTGAACCCAGCACATAGAGCCCAAGGGAGGGGATTTGCCATTTGAGGCCAGCATATGTGACCCTGTCTCATAAATAGGGAGAGGGCAGGAGGGCAGGCTCAGTGGTTAAGCATAGTTGTTGCTCTTGCAGGGGAACTGGGTTCGATTCCCAGCAACCACGTGGTGGCTCATAACCATTTACAATTCCAGTTTAAGGGGCACCTGACACCTTCTTCCCACCCTGTGGGTGCCAAGTACACACATGGTTCATAGACAGACAGGCAGGCAAATTCATACAGACTAAAACGTGATTTTTTAAAACACCCGTAGGAGGGCTGGAGAGATGGCTCAGCAGTTAAGAGCACTGACTGCTCTTCCAGAGGTCCTGAGTTCAATTCCCAGCAACCACATGGTGGCTCACAACCATCTGTAATGGGATCTGATGCCCTCTCTGGGTGTCTGAAGACAGCTACAGTGTACTTACATATAAATAAATAAATATTAAAAAAAAAACAAAAAACACCCGTAGGAGAGAAGGAGATAGTGGGGAAGACAGGGAGAGACCCAGACTCAGAGCAACATTGAAAACAGACCCTTCCCTCTTATCTCTTTATGCCTCTTTCAAACAAAACAAAAACCAAAAAAATCCACTGCCAGCAACAGTTATTACACTTTAGTGTTAATAATCTGTTTTCTTTAAAAAACTTAACTTCATCTGTGTATTTACATATTTGTTCCTGTGTGTGTGTTATCTGTGGAGGTCAAAATGACAACCTATGTGAGCCAGTTCCCTTCTCCCACCATGTGAGTTGGGTTCCTGGGGTCAAACCCAGATCACCAGGAGTGGCAGTGCCTTTTCCTGCTGAGCCACCTAATGGATGAGAGGAAGGTGACAGCGTGACAGTGCACAGGGATTTGCTCTGTAGCCTAGGCTGGCCTGGAAGTCTTGGCCTTCTTGGTCTAGCCTTCTGAGGGCTGACATGGGAGGTGTATGCTCCCACACTGGGCCTAAGAGAATTGCTTTGTATCTGGGGTGGAATGTGGTAACAGCAGCCGCTAGAAGTGTAGGAGCTGGCTGCGACTCTGAGTCCCATAAGCAGTTGTCACCATGATCTACTGAGGCCAGCTTCCCTAATTCCATGCAGACACATGCAGCCCCTCGCTTCTTCCATGGTGAGGTGCTCTCCAGCCGGCACAGCAGCATGCATTAGAGCCTGGGAGGCTCTGCGGGCTTCTTCATGCACATAGCCAGGTTCTCATGCATATCCTCCACATACAGCCAGGGCCAAGTGTAACTAACTGTCCAGGTCCAACAGCCCCATGTCACAAGAAACAATCCCAACAGGGGACAATGGGGAATATGATGGCCCTAGGTAAAACACACACACACATGCACACACGCACAAACACACGCAACACATTCACATGCGCACATGCACAGGTGCAGACACACACATACACACATACACACACTCACACGCGCACACACACACACACATTCACACACACACATGCGCACACGCTCATGCACGTGCACACACATGCGCGCTCGCACACACAGCTTGCTCGGCAAGAATCATCCAATTCAATCTTGGGGACAAAGAAAGAATGAAAGAAAGAAGAAAGGAAAGACGGAAGAGAGTGGTAGGTGAGCTGAGGTGGCGTGGGAGGGGAGGCCACACCTCTGGCATCTCCTGCATGCACACGTGACTATGCTGCATGCATGCAGACCACTGAGTGGCCTGCCTGAGGGACAAACCCCAAACTAAAGCGACTGCAGCCAGCCACTCTCCTCCAACAGATCTCAGGGAGTCTCATGGGCCAGGGCTCTTCCACTGCTTGCCCTCTGCTAGGGCCTCCAGGTGGCCACGGCTCCTGTGTAACACGCACACGAGGTTGCTACGGGTGAGTGTGTGTTCTCCTCTGTCGAAGGTGATGCCCACACTCCCTCTCGACTGCTCTGGATCCTGGGAACAACGGCAGTCTCTGTCATCTCACCGGAATGTCTCTGTGAGGTGTCCAGCGGTGTGGGAAACAGCTGAGACCAGACTCATCTTTTGAATAGTACTGGGTTTCTAGGGCACAGAAACCCTGTGGGTCACACAAATGGTAACCCTTCCACACCTGTACACCCAGAGGTTCATTCTAGAGATGGCAGGAAGGAAGGGACATAGAGAAAGGCCCTGATCCCAGGGTAGATGGGGCAAGGCTCCCGGGCCTGCTCATGTTTCTGGCTTCCCAAGGAATTCTGGGTTGAGGTTGTGGCTACTGGCTCTCACACTGACAAGTTTCCATTCTATTCCTCCCTACTCAAGCCTTGTGGCCTCCCACAATTCCTGGCTCTTGAGTAGGGAGTAGTCCTGCCTCCTTAGGACACTCAGAGGGATCTCTCCCAGGTGGAGTCTAGCTCTAGATATTCATGAGAGGCCAGACCTCAAGGTTTCAGGCACAAGAATCCTTCCTGGTTTCTTTCAAAGTAGGGTTTCTTTCTGGTTAGTAGTAGCCTGTGTCCACACAAGGGGGAGAGGGGACTCTCGGAATGTAGCCAAGATACTATCCTGCTGTCAACCACAGCTCTACTTCTTTCAAAGCAAGGTGGGCTTCCTTGCACACCCCATATCATAGGTCACCCCCAAAGCAGCAAGACCCCCCCCTTAGCACCCACACTGACATGCATACTCCCATAAAGCCACCACTCAAGAGGTTGCACAGAATCCTGCTGATAGACAAGTCCATCAAAGACACACAGCAATGTGGCCAGAAAAGTGGCCCGGAGGGCCCTGGCAAGCACTCACCGGGAGGAGGTGAAGAGGGAACCGTTGACTCCACCAAATGTGGACAGGGCGACGGAAATGGGCATGATCCAGGCCATGACCCCTAGGAGCTTCTCTCCAAAAGTCTGGGAGGGAAAGCAGGAAATGAAATGAGTGGAGACAAAGGTAAAACCCAAATTCCCATCCGTTCCTCACTTCCGGAGTGCCTGTCTCCCATCTACCCTGCCGACGCTCTCTGGCTGCCGTGCCACAGAGACAGCTACACTTCAAACACGACATGCTGTGGGTTAAAGTAGCTGAGAGGGCAGTATATGGTGGTGATAACAGCGATGAGCTAACACTTATCCTCGGTTATGAATGAGGAAATCGAGGCACTCACGGACCTGCTGTAGCTTACGTCAGACTGCGGGAATTGGGGTGGAAGCCAGGTGTTGTAAGTGCACCCTGTGCACACTAGAGCAGATGAATCTCCACAGAGAGATCCACAGACTTACAGACAGATTCAGATCCTACTCCCTCCTTCGACAAGGCTTGCTTACTTATTTTTTCCAGTGCTGGGGATCTAAGCCCAGGGCCTTGCTTACGTGAGGCAAGTACTCTGCCCCTGAGCGAGTGTCTCCGCCCTGGGCTCACTATTTTTGGGCTCTGGTTTCCCACTTACAAAATACAGAAACGAACCCTAGTCAGACTCTCTAAATTCACAGAAGCCTATCATCATGGTAGGAAAAGAAGGACTAGCCATTTTTCTTTTTCTTTTGAGACATGTTTCCTCTGTGTAGCCCTGGCTGTCCTGGAACTTAGTCTGTAGGCCTCAAACTGAGAGGTCTGCATCTGACTGCCAGTCTCCTGAGTGCTGGGATTAAAGGCTTATGCTGCTACAGCCTGGCATGACTGGCTGTTTCTTTGGCTGAGAAAGAAGCAGTTGTGAATTATAGCTGAGACTTCACATGCATATACATGTGTGTATATATAGTTTAAGGACAAGCCCTTTCTAAAGTCTCTGAGTCGTGCTTATAGCACGAGCCTGGGGAGATGATGTGTAGAATAGATGCCCTGTTGTGCCTGGAGGCTGCTGGCTTTAGGAGGAGGTGGCCACAGGATGTGGCAGGGTACATTTCTCTTCAAAGATGAGCCAAGTCATGACAGCGTTTGGTTTGAAGCTAGGGGAAGGTACAGCATGGCTTGGCTCCTGGGCCTCCCTCAGATAGCAGGTGTTCTGTGATCTCTTTGTCCAAAGGGCATAAATCACTCTGATATCTGAACTACTTACTGGGGGGTGTGTGTGTGTGTGTGTGTGTGTGTGTGTGTATCTATGTGTATTCATGTGCATGGGTGGGTATGTCTAAGTGTGTGCATGTGCGTGTATGGGTGTATGTGGTGTCTATGTGTGCATATGTATGTGTGTATGTGCCTAGGTGTGCGCATGTGTATGCATGGGTGTGTGTGGTGTCTATGTGTGCCTATGTATGTGTGGATGGAACACAGGGCTTTGCACTTTACTATAGAATCACCTCCTTGGCCCTTCAATACCCAGTTTTCCCTGACGAGAGCAATCAGTTGGCCTGAGTTTGCATGATTCCCAGAGAAAGAAAAGAAGAACAGAGAGAATCAGTGTGTCTTGTGTGGCACACGTCTCCATGTGGACCGGTCTGTCTTACATAATCTGCAAGCTTACGGGAGACAGTGAACTTGTTCTATAAAACATTAGATATTTCAATACCAAAGGCCGTATAGACTCTGGCAACTTCTCAGGCAGCCATGGTAGCTGTCTTGGAACTAACCCAGCCATTAGTTTGCTCCTGGGCACTTGGAAGATACCCTGCAGAGGATGCATGTGGATTTCAACCTGAGGAGGTGGGATGATGTCCCATTCCATGAGGCCCTGCATCAGGGAAAAGCCAGTGGGCTAAACAGGCAGATCCATGTTGGCACTCTGGGTCAGGGACCCTGAGCGATTTCTTACCACAGCGACTGCATTTGAGGCCAGCAGCTCCTGGGGGGACATTGCAGTGACATAGGCGATATTAGCAAAGACGTACACAAATGTGACCAGTGGGATGGAAATGAAGATGGCTCTAGGAAGGTTCCTGTGGAGGGAGAGGAGGTCAGAGGGAAGCCAGGGGACACTCTCTGCTGGGGAACTCCGGGAGCCTAGACTTGCACGCTGTTCCTCTGTTTGGGAGGCAGGTTTTGACTCGGGTGAGGCAAATAGAGGAAATAGAGGAACAGAACAGTTGAGAGGAAATAGAACAGTTTAGGCCAAGAGACATGTTTCACCTGCTTATCATCTCCTGACTCAGATCTGGACCATGCACCCTTTCTGCTGTCTTACGATAGAAGGTTGGGCTTGGCCCCAAACAGATAAAATGCTGAGACTTCGCAGGACAGCACCTTTTCTATAGCAGTCGTGCTGTCCCGCATAGCCCTTGAGTTTTCACCTGCCCTGGGACACTCAGGATGCTTCCCCTTCTCTTAATAAGGGGGGTGGTAAATGGTTCGAATTCCTGGGATATCAACTGTCATTTTATGGTAGACCAGGGCATGTCCTGGATGGGGCAAGAAGGGAGTCCATGGTTCCTTTTTCCAGCGGTGGATACTGTGTGACCTAAGGGTGAACAGAAGAGCTCCACTCATTTGACTCACTTGTAAGGATCCACAAGTTCCTCCGTCACGTAATTAAGGAAGTTCCAGCCTCCGTAGGCAAAGGAGCCCTGGAGGAAAGCCAGAGCGACGAGGCCGATGTCTGGTTCTTGGAAATTCTCAAATGCATTCTTTGGCTCCAGCCAAAAGAATTCTCCTATGGACACAAGAGGCAGGAGGCTGCTCAGAGAGAGGAACCCAGGCCCAGGAGCCCATGGCCACCCAGGCATTGCCTCAACCTCCCCTGTGGTGATATGCTAGCTCCTTGTCTGTTCTTCAGTGAACCTACTGTGTAAGAGAAGCAGAGTAAGAGGAAATCCAGGCCCAGGACCTCTCAGAGCCTGGAACCTTGGAACCATGAGTCCAAACAGGGGCCTTGGCTCAAAGCACAGCTCAGAATGTCCTTTTCAAAAAGGCAATGGTGGGGTTGGGGATTTAGCTCAGTGGTAGGGCGCTTGCATAGCAAGCGCAAGGCCCTGGGTTCGGTCCCCAGCTCCGAAAAAAAAAAGAAAAAAAGAAAAAAAAAAAGGCAATGGTATTTAGTAGGACAGTCCATGTAAATGGGGGAGCTAGTGTCAAGGCAGTCTTTGGACTACTGTTCTTTCTCTCTTTCTTTCTTTCTTTCTTTCTTTCTTTCTTTCTTTCTTTCTTTCTTTTTCTTAAGATTTATTTATTTACTTTTTTAAACATTTTTTTAAACTTTTTAAAACTTTTTTCCAGAGCTGAGGACTAAACCCAGAGCCTTGCGATTGCTTGGCAAGCGCTCTACCACTGAGCTAAATCCCCAACCCCGATTTATTTATTTTATTCATACGCGAACACTGTAGCTGTTTTCAGACACACAAGAAGAGAGCATCGGATCTCATTACAGATGGTTGTGAGCCACAATGTGGTTGCTGGGATTTGAACTCAGGACCTCTGGAAGAGCAGTCAGTGCTCTTAACCACTAAGCCATTTCTCCAGCCCTCTGGACTACTGTTCTTGATATATTATTGTGTTTCATGAAGAAAGCATCAAGAACAACCAACACTCAGATATAAGTTCTCACAGACCTCTAGCATTCTGTCAGTTCAAGCCTATTTTGTTTGCTTTGTCCACAGTCCATCACTTCCTAAGGGATATTTGGTCTTCTTCTGGGTTCTTTGGTAAAAAAAAGGTGCCAGGTTTGGGCTGGAGAGATGGCTCAGCAGTTCAGAGAGCGTGCTGTACCTAAAGAGAGCATCCAGGGTCTATTCTCAGCAGCAACATGGTGGGTGGCTCACAACCAGGTGATCCAATGCTCTCTTCTGGCTTTATGTGTACTCAGCATGCACATGGTACACATACGTATACGTATGTGCAGGCAAAACACTTACACAGATAAAATATAAAATACATATAATACATCTGAACCTATTTTATTCAAGTTTCTGGGCTGAAGATGTAGCTTTGTGTTAGAGGGCTAGCACAGCATGTGCAAAACCCTGGGTTTGAGTATATACACCCGCACCACACAGACCCACGGCTGCTGACTAAATAAGGCTGGGTTAAGACAAAGAAATTGGCTATGCTGTTTGGACAACCATAACCCAGCAATAGGACAAGAAATAAGGAGGTTTGTGTGATCAGGAGAAAGAACTGAGAACAGGGTTGGAAGGATCCTTTATCTTTGAAAAGATAGCACAATGTTTCCTAAGCCTAAATCCCTGAAAACAATATGTCTGTCCGTCCACCCTCCCCTCCCCCCAAGGGCTTAATTCCGCTGATTAAAATGATCAAGGGGAGTATCTCGCGCAGGGCTTGTGGGCAGGCAGGAGGTGTTCCTGTTTGTCATCTCATTTTCCCCGAGAGGCAGTGACGATGTGCAGAGCCCAGCAGTGCTGCAGGGTCCCATGGAAACCAAATCCAGATCAAATCCAATGGGGAATGTTGGCAGAGGCCTCAAGAATGTAGAGCTCCTTCCCCCCAGAGATTATGAGCAATATTGAAATATATGAAATTCTCTTCATCTGCCCTTCATCTTAAGCTACTAACCAAGTACAAAGAGAAAATGCAAGAAATGTCTTCCCTGGGGTTGTGGCAAAATAGCCCCTGAGTACAGAGATCTGGGGTCCTTGCTTTGCTGCGTTAGTCCTGAAGCAAGGGCAGAGAGATGGATCTTTGCAAAGTGGCGGATGGGAATGGAGGTGGGCACCCCTAATCCCGAGGAAAACATCATCTCGTCCCCTTTGTCAAACAAGTGAACAACAGAAGCCAGTCAAAGTCACCACTCGGGAATCTCAGGATGAGTCCGAGCGAGGGATGGAGACATTACCTTTGCATATCTGCACAACACCCATGATGATGATCAGAGCCAGGGCCAGGAGCTTCCCAGCCGTGAAGATATCTTGAACCCGGGTGGCCCATCGGACACTGGAGCAGTTGACCCATGTGAGGAGCACTGAAATGAGAATCCCGGAGAGGCTTTCAGACACCGCAGGACACCTGCTACCCAGAGCACACTGTTCAGCTTCCCACCCTCACACACGCGCAGCCCCAGTGACCAGAAACTTTGGCTCACTTAATAGGTTACAATGGGGATTACATGCCCCAAATTAGAGCTTGTTCTGAGCACTCATTCCCTGTCCAGGGCTGGAGGCCAGGGCTAGGCAGGGAAGTGTGGGCACTGGCCCAGGAGGCTTCTTCATGATCAGGGTACAGAATGGACTGAGGATTCCAGTCGTTCTCTCTGCACGGTGAGCTCTGAGCCTGAGTATAATCTTGGATATTGCCTTTCTGAGCCTGGTTCTGGGGCAGCAGAGGGTTAGGGACTCCTTGTTACTTCTTAGGTTTATCGCAGTATAAAATTCACCTTAAAGCAATGAGGAACAACAGCTGAACCCTTTGTGTCCCTTCTCAGCCTCCTCTTGAAGCGTCTGAATCACAGGCTTGTGCCACCCCATCCACATCAAAGCTCACCTTTCTAAGGAGTCCATTTTGATGAGATTTGTCAGATGGATTGTTAATCATCCCCACACTTGATATTCCCGACATTCTAAAAATGTGCTTCTGTGTTCCGCTCCCTTGTATTCATGCGCCCTCTACCCCTGTTACTGGTAACCGCCAATTTAACTGATGTCTTTTTTTTTTTTTTTTTTTTTTTTTTTTGGTTCTTTTTTTTCCGGAGCTGGGGACGGAACCCAGGGCCTTGCGCTTCCTAGGCAAGCGCTCTACCACTGAGCTAAATCCCCAACCCGGTAACCGCCAATTTGATTTTTGTTCCTATAATTGTGTCTTTTCCAAAATGTCACACAAATGGAATTACAGGCTTTTGGATCTGACTTCTTCCACCAAACACAATGCTTTAGGATCTATGTGCTTTGTTATGTATTAACAGTTGGGTTCTATTGTGTCCATTCCATTATGTAGACACAAGCCTTCTTTCCCCATTCTGATGGATATGCAGGGCCTGCCAGTCTGGGGTTATTATACATCTAAAGCTACGTACAGAGAATCCCAGTGTTGGGGCCAGGCCTGCAATCCCAGCAGGAGATGATGAAGAATTGCTGAGATTTCAAGGCCAGCCTGGGTCACAAAATGAGTTCTGGGCTAGCCTAGACTATTGTATGACACCGTGCCTCAAAAACCTAAACTCTATCAATGAACCAACCCCTTCAAGACTCCCCCAAACTTTCAAAGAGCTGGATAATGGTATATATATTCATACACACACACATGTGCACACACACACTCACACATGCACACACATGCACACACATACACACGCACACATACACACTCACACACACACAATTTTAACCAATCATAAAGGCAAACTTTAGGCATCTATCATCTTTCTGACTGAAAATTAGAAAGCAGGAGAGACAAACTGTTGAGATGTTTCCCCATACTGCGATGAAAAAGTTAAACATGAAAATAGAAGTCTGAGAGCTGTGTATAAAATCTGTCAAGCTTGCCCTCTTTCCTCAAAATAGCACCAGCGATCACAATTAAAGGGGTTAAAAACCATTACGGCAATATTTCTGAAATGAATCTTTCCTCTTCTCTGGTGACGCCCCCTAAAAACAACCACGTGCCATGGGGTGAAATAGCTTCAAAGTTTCCAGAAGACCCAAGTTTTTCAGTGTCGTTTCTCCATCATTTTTAGATAAGGGAAATTCAGTGCACTTCCGTCCCTGACTTCTCATGAAGAACTAGGGGATCACACTTATCTGGAGGCCTGGTTTGGTGGGGGTGGGGGACGGCTTTCATCATTTGAGGGGGTTAGGGAATGGTTTCCCTGAGCTCCTTCATTTCTGTCCCTCAGACTTGGAAGAGAGGCCTCAGGAAAGTCAAACAGTTTTTCAAGCCCAGGTAGCCGGCGTCCTTAGTAAGAGCAGCCGTGAGCCAGAGGCAGCCTTGCAAGCTCGTCAAAACAACAACAACAACAACACAAGACATTTACCTCTAAACCCTTTTTATTAAGGTTTGTGTGTGTGTGTGTGTGTGTGTGTGTGTGTATCTATGGGTCTATGCTATGGTGTGTGGGTGTCCGTGGAGACCAGATAAAGCCATTAGGTCCTCTGGAATGAGTTCAGGGTGGTTTTGACCTACCCAGGGGTGGTCGGCAACCAAATCTGGGTCCTCTGCAAGAGAAGCAAATGCCCTTGACTGCTGAGTCATCTCTTTAGCTCCCGTATCGCATTAATCTGTTTTTTTTTTTAAACTTTATTTTAGCCAGGTGTGGTGACGCACCCCTTTCATCCCAGCGTCTGCGAAGCAGAGGCAGAGAAGATCTTTTTGAGTTTTCCCTGGTCTGCATAGCCTGTCTGGTTTGTTCTTAAAAAAAAAAAATGAAAACAAACAAAAAAACCCCTTTATTTCATTACTAGTCTATGTGTGGGAGGTGATCGCATGTCACGGCGCCGTGTGCAGAGGTCAGAGGACAACCCTGAGGATTGGTTCTCCCCTTCTGGTTCTGAGGATTGCACTCATATGTCATCTGGTTTGTGTGGCAAGAGCCGAACCTGCTGAACCATGTCTTGAGCAACCTCGGCATACCTCTAAGTCTTCGAGTAGAGTTTTTATTTCTTGTGAGTAAATAACCAGGGACAGGACTCTGCTCATAACAGTAAGTGCACATTTAGTTTTAGAAGGAAATGTTGTGTGTTTTTCAGTGACAAACGACAGCAAGTTCTCAGGTGCCTGACTTTTCCCCAGCTACTTGTCTATGTTCTCCGGTGGTACCGGGTGGGGGGTACCCCCAGCTCTGCTCCCTTACCTAGGAGTCACAGCACTTTTAACAACGTGGGACCTGCCTGGCTACTTCACAGCCGTACGGTCTAGACAACTCTCGGGAGCTACGGCTTGCAAAAGCTTCTTTTCTTTTCCTCTTTCTTTCTTTCTTTGCATTTATTTAATTTTTGTTTGTTCTTGTTTTTAGACTAAAACGCATTATGTAGACCAGGCTGGCCTTGAATTTATAGATACCTGCCTGCCTCTGCCTCCAGAGGGCTGGGATTAAAGGTGTGCACAACCACGACTGGCCAAGCAGGAATCTTAAAAGCAGGAATCTTACGAAGTACTTGAGAACAAGGGGGTAACATTTTGCCTGGTTGCCCTTTTCCTGAAATAGTGATCGGGATACTCTCTAGTGCTCAAAAGGTACACACAGCGTAAAAGCACCGACTACCTCTGCTTTTTCTGCCTCCCATGGGCTCTGACTCCACTTGAATGGCTAAGGTACAGCACCACCTTATCCTTTTTTTTCTTTTCTTTTCTTTTCTTTTCTTTTTTTCGGAGCTGGGGACCGAACCCAGGGTCTTGCGCTTGCTAGGCAAGCGCTCTACCACTGAGCTAAATCCCCAACCCCCCACCACCTTATCCTTAAATGGACTCCTGTTTCCCAATCTCACTGGACCCTGAGGCCACGTCACTGGGGCAGGAAGGTCCTGCGTTACCAGCTATGTGTGATCTCTTCCCTGCTTTGCTTTGCACTGGCAAACTCTTCCCACCTTTCCAGACCCCCCTGTCCCACAAAGCTTTGTCATTTTATGGGTTCCCAGCAACTTGCCTTCAAGGGAAGCGATATCGGTCACATTTTATAGACCAGGTACAAAGTTTGTCCTTCCTAGGTGGAACAGTCTCAGGCCATTTTGCTTACATCTCATTGTGATACGTGTTCATATTCAAGTTACCTGAGGCAGGTGGACTGGTCTGAGTTCAAGGCTATCCTAGAGTATATATCAAGTACTGGGTTAGCCAGGGCTGCTCATTAAAATTCAGTCTTTAAATACATACATACACACACACATACATACATACATACATACATACATATATATATATATATATATATTTTTTTTTGGTTCTTTTTTTCGGAGCTGGGGACCGAACCCAGGGCCTTGCGCTTCCTAGGTAAGCGCTCTACCACTGAGCTAAATCCCCAGCCCCCATACTTATATATTTATATTAACGTTTTCCTCTTCTTTTTTTCCCGGAGCTGAGGACCAAACTCTCAGGGCCTCACACTTGCTAGCAAGCGCTCTACCACTAAGCTAAATCCCCAACCCCTGTTTTCCGTTTTCCTCCTCCTCCTCCTCCTCCTCCTCCTCCTCCTCCTCCTCCTCCTCCTCCTCTTCCTCCTCCTCTTCCTCCTCCTCCTCCTCTTCCTCCTCCTCCTCCTCCTCTTCCTCCTCCTCCTCCTCCTCCTTGTATCTTTTTCATGCCTTTAGCTCCCATGCATCTCATTGGTGCCCACAAACAGCAGAAGCACAACAAATATTTAATAAGGGAAGAAAATGCTGTAATCCATTAGTTCTGCAGTTTCCGTCTACATTCCACAGTGGACGCCACTCTCCACTGTTCCCTTAGAATTTCACTAACTGTGGAGACAATCCCTAGCTGTTTTCACAGAGTGGAAAGTGTAATGGGAAGTTTGACTTCTGAGAGTAGAGACTCCTGATTCCCCACGCAAGAGTGATTGATTAGTCAACCCAGTATCACAGCAGAAGAATCAAAACATGTTGCTGGACGAAGGATTTTGAAAGTGCCTGAGCAGGGAGAACATTTTGTAAATACTAGAATGTTCCAGATGGACAGAGATCTTGATAAACACACATTTGGTTATCTTACTCAACTCAGTAAGGACTTCAGGATCACATGCCTGGTGATAACCCAGCCCAAGTCACTAAACAACTTGGCCGTGACCTTGTCTTCTCCCCAGGGCCCTGAAACACGCTGGGTACAGGGCCAGGTGTCCTATACCCAGAAACCCAGGCGGAATCATCAGCGATGACTAAAGGGTGAAGGAGACTGGATTATAAAAAGACCTGAAAACAGAACCCACATGGCAAACCCACGTGACTCAGGGATGAGTAAGGATTGGGAAGCAAGGGCTTGGGTCTTGACCCCCCACCCCCAACCCTACCCTCACAAACAAAACCATCTCCACCGAGGGGAGGTGAGGCCAGGGTAGAGAGATGACAAGAAAGTACTTGAGGAAAACAAAGGCAGAGCGGGACAAACCCACAAGAGGGGAGAACCTGGCTCTTTCCCTGTGTGCTGGACTAGAAAACATCAAATCCTCTTTACAAAACTCAGGGTGACTGAGGTGACCAAAGGATAGGCGTTCCTTTACCTCCAAACGTCAGGAGATCTCAGACCTTGACTAATATTTAGCCTTTCATTGTCAGAGGGATCTTTCAGGAGTGAGACAAATGGTGAGAGGGAGCAAGGGCTGAGCAGATGGCCTGTGCCCCCGGTCTCAGCAGAACAGTGCTATAGGCCCAAGTGTTACCCTTCACCCTTCGGCTGGGCCTTCACAGCAGGTGACTGGGAGGAGAGAGGGTACTTTGAGTCTCCTAGTATAGCAGAACAGCTTCCAACACAGCGGCTGAAACCTGAGCCTCCAAGCAGAGAGGAAAGGTCAGAGAGTGAAGGCAATACTTGCTAGGTGTTTGCCAAGGCCTTCTGTGTGCAGGAAGCCTGCTGCTGCCCATCCAACACCCAGCACCCCTTTCTGTGGCCAATGACTATGTTCTCTCTCTGTCTCTCTGCACAGCTAGACCCTGACTTCTGCATACCTGCAGTCTAGTGACTTAGGAAGGCCACATGAATAAGGGACCGCTGGCACTATAGCTTGAAACATTAAGGTTTCTATTTACCCATCACCCATCTACACAGGCTCTACTGGGGCCAGGCCCTCTGGTATAAGAGTGAGTTGAGAGACAACTGGAAGCTAGGCATAGTGGTATGTTCCTGTAATTTGAGCACTCAGGAGGCTGAAGCTAGGGGGCAGACATGACTTCGAGATCACCCTTGGCTGCTTAATGAATTCCAGGCTAGCCTGAGCTACAGAGACCTTGTTTTAACTCCCCCTTCAATACTCCTTCTCCAAACCCCAAACAAACAAAAATGGTGAACACAAAATGATGTGTTGAAAGCAGAAGTAGCATGGGTGTCAGTCCATGCTGGGCCAGCCCAGCCCCGGGAATCTTGTGGAAGAGATGTAATGTAAGTTTTATAGCTTTGGTCTAGCTAGAAAAAGTCATGGAAAACTCTAGTTCTTTTCCATAGTAATCTATCCCTAGTGGTCACTGGTTTTTAGAGCTCTGTGGAATTCCAGACTTATCTGATTCTCTTGGGCATCTCTCTCTCTCTCTCTCTCTCTCTCTCTCTCTCTCTCTCTCTCCCTTTCTTCCTTTATTTCTTTCCTCTTTTTTGTTTTGTTTCCTCAGTTAAGAATTAGAAAAAGAAAAATATGAAAAGACCACAAAGGGGCTGGAGAGATGGCTCAGTGGTTAGAGCACTGACTGCTCTTCCTGAGGTCCTGAGTTCAAATCCCAGCAACCACATGGTGGCTCACAACCATCTGAAGTGAGGTCTGATGCCCTCTTCTGGTGTGTCTGAAGACATTGACAGTGTACGCACATACATGAAATAAATAAATCTTTTTTTTTTTTTTTGGTTCTTTTTTTCGGAGCTGGGGACCGAACCCAGGGCCTTGCGCTTCCTAGGCAAGCGCTCTACCACTGAGCTAAATCCCCAACCCCATAAATCTTTAAAAAAAGAGAAGAAAAGAAAAGACCACCAAGAAGATCTGCTGAGTTGGGGAGTCTTGAGTGGCCAGATTAGGCCACTTATCAAGGTCCTGTTTGAGAGAAGGAGAGTGTGAGAGAGAATAGTGTGTGTGAGAGAGGAGATACAGCTCAGCAGAAGAGTGCTTGACTAGCATTCATGAGGTCCTAGGTTCAATTCCCAGTGCTGGTAAGAAAAATAAACCCAAACTAGAAAGCAACCATGGCCAGCAAGATGGCTTGGGGGATAAAGGTGCTTGCAGACTTGATGACCTGGCTTCCATCCCTAGGACCCACATAGTAGAAGCGGGAATCAATTGCTCGAAGTTATCCCCGGAGCTCCTTCATATGTAACCTTGCATATGTCCCCTTCCCTGATAAAAACACGTACACGCACATGCATGCACTCGCACATACATAGATGTTAGGGGTTTTCAATGTCTAGGTGTGGAAAGATTCAGTGTTCTTGACTCCACCTGGCAATCTGCATGCCCATTATGCAGGGGGCTTGGAAATTCTTGTTCCCCAAAGAGAACATGTGCTCAGTCTCACCTCAAACTTTGACCCATACGTGAAGGTAGAGGTCTCCCCTGCACTTCCTTTGCACTGAAGAGGCATCACCAGGCTCTTCAAAAGTCAGAATAATGACCATGCAAAAGATGCCAACATTCTGAGCCTTAGGCTTTGCAATGTTGAAAAGGAACTTTGTCAATGTGGTTCAGCTAAGGATATGGAGATGTGATCATAAGAATCCTAAGGAGAAGGAGACAAGAGCCACGAAAGAGGAGGGTGGAAATGGGAGAGGGATGGGAATAAGGAGAGAGGGAGGAAAGGATGGAAAAAGGGAAGGAAAGAGCGTTGAAGATGTTGTTGCTGACTCTGAAGACAGAGGTTCCTTGAGCCAAGAAATGCAGGAGGACCCTAGAAACCAGAAAAAGCAAATAAACAACCCTCTGTGCAGTCTCTGGAGGCACACAGCCTTGCTGACACTTGAGTTTAGGACCTCTGACCTCTAAGAGGACAAGTTGTGAGTTAGAAGCGACTAAGATCGTGGTAATTTGACACAGCAGCAGTAAAAATGGAATACAGAGACAGACGCTGTGCAGAAAGAGCAGAAAGCAGGACCTGTCTTCAAAGAGAAAAAGCCTTTAAAGAGTGACCGGGTGGAGCTGGGGTGGGGCTCAACGGTGGCTGGCGTAGGCACTGATCACACTTCACACGCCCAGGGCAATCATCAGCACCAAACGTCAACACTAAAAAGAGCAGCGGGGTGACATACCCAGACTCCGGCTCCAGCAGGAGGAGCACGGCCCTCTGGAAGTTTGCTAGTGAAGGTGAGGTCACCAGTGTGCCAGTGTAGGTGGCACACTTCCACACTGCAAGATGACATTTCAACACTTCTGGTTGCCCAACCCAGGTGGGACCCCACAACTAAAGCATCACCCCCTCTTCTTCCTCCCTGGGTAACTGTCCCTCTGGGGACAACAGAAGCTTCCCTCTTCTTAAGAGAAAACCAATGCAAAGGAGACAACGTTCCTTCTGCATCTAAGTCAGGGTCATAACCTTCCTAATGTTATGATCCTTTAATCCAGCTCCTCCTGTTGTGGTAAGCCTTCCCCTCCAAAAAAATTATTTCTGTGGCTACTTCATAACTGTACTTGTGCTACTATTATGAGTTGTGATGTAAATATCTGTGTTTTCTGATGGTCTTAGGCGACCCCTGCGAAAGAGGCATTTGACCCCTAAAGAGGTTATGACCCACAGGTTGAGAACCACTGATTTAATCCCAGGAACTCCTCAAAATTCTCTCTGTATTCCAATCAGCTTCAAGTCCACATGAACAACCTTGCCCCCAAAACAAAACAACAAAACCAAATTAAAAAAAAAACAAAAACCACAGGTCCAACTTCTGTCAAGACAAGTGGGTGCTAGATGCTAGGATGACCACAGCCATGATTCCTTTGTTCTTTGTCCCCTTGCTTGTCTGTTTCGGAGAAAGGGTTTCATATATCCTTGGCTGGCCTCCAACTCACTATGTAGTTGAGGGTGAATTTGAACTCCTGACTCCCCTTGCCTCCATCTCCCGAGTGCTGGGGTTACCCATGTGCACCTCCATACCTGGCTCACTCCCGTTGTTCTATTGGTCTCCTTATTTTATTAACCCGAAGCTACAATCAAGGGTCATGAGAGGAGTTAAGAGTGAAAGCCAAAGGGCTGGGGCTGGGGCTGGGGCTGGGGCTGGGACTGGGGTTCTGAGGAAAACAGCAAACAAAGGCCCAAGAGATGATCTCAAGAGCCTGTGGCTGAGTTCCTCAAGTCATTCCTCAAGTCAGAACTGGCAAGAGGTCATACAGCATACTACTGTGCTGTCATAGACACTAGACATACTTTGATGGAACCCATTCTGTGACTTCTCTTGGCTAAATCCAGTAGGTAGAACGAAACATGAGGTTAAGGGAAGACAAGGATCATGGTGGTGCATGGAGTCATTTGTAGATTATAAACTACAGATAGAAGAGGCAATTTAAAATTCATCTCTTGAGACCATTTGAAATAAAACACCAATGGTCAGTAGTTTAAATAAATCTTCACTTAGAATGCTTTAAATATGGATTCAGGAGTCCTCGGAACACAGAGTCAGGGCTAAGTCTGTTATTCTTACCCCTGGCCAGAGGAAAAAGAGGTGAGTTTTGGATGTCAGTTGAGGGGACGACTAGTGAGCAGAACTCAAAATGGCTGCTATATGGAGTGATGTAGTATTAAGGGCTGGGTATTAGTAACTTGGAGGAAAGCTGATAGGAATGTTTCCTCAGAGGGACTTGGCAGGTTTAACTCTGATAGGACTTTGAAACTTGAAGTACTCAGTCACGGTATCCCTCCCTTAGTCACGGCTAGCAGGACGCCCGGGCATGTCAGTCAACTTCTCTGCCCCTTCCTCCCTGTGTCTAGAAACAGGCCATTGCATCCTATGAAGATATCTTGTAATCTGCGTGTTGCTGTCTAAAACTTTAGGTGGTTAATTAAAAAATGTTTATAAACATTCCTGAGTTTATAAACATAAACTCAAAAAGAGAACGTGAGGCAGACTCGGTGGGACAGGTCTGGAATCCCAGCTTCTTAGGAGACGGGGAGGCAGGAGGATGCAAGTTCAAAACCTGTGTGTGCTATGAGGATGGGTTCAAGGTCAGCTTGGGCAACCGAGGAAAACCCTACCTCAAAAATTAAAGAAAGTTGCAACTGTGTAGTTCATGGCAGAGCACCTGCCTCCCATATGTAAAATCCTGGGTTCAATCTCCACTGAAAATGAAGGCTGCTGGGGCATGATCTTTCTTGGGATCACGCTGGCCAGCAATCGGAAGCCAATCTGTGCAACTGGGAAAGGAGACGGTACAAGAAACTGAGGGCTGCCTTACTAGCAATCTAACCCAGGCGCCACCTCTCCAGCCCCGTGTGATGAGTCTTAAAGAGATTCTATTCTATCAGGTCAGTAATATGGATCAGTGAATGAATGCACACACACATATGCTCTTCTTTTTAAAGAGGTCCCACCACACACCAGGTCATACTACGCACTGTTGCCTTATTGACGGACCACGGATACTTCTTCCTGTATTCCCAACTCTTCTCCCTTTATTCCCGTTGGATCTCAATTTCCAACTGGTTTCATCTTTTCCATGATAGTCCTCTACGCATCACCAACCCTGGGATTCTGGAACCCAAGCTGTCTAGAGATGTGGGATCAGAGGCCTTGGGATGGGGCAGGAACCGTGTGGGGCTACTGGACTTGACTGGGCCAGAAGCCAAGAGAGTCAACTGTGCCTCAGCCTCCAGAAATGGAAAAACAATAAAACAAATGACTAGTGCTTACAAGCCAGGTGCTTCCAGCTGCTAGGAGGGAATGCCTCCATGGAAAGCTGACCTCCTCAGGGCCAGTAGCCAAGCCATGAGTTGATCCACAGCCATTAACGACCCGGCTCGGCAGTAGCCACTGAGATCCTGGAGCACCGTTGTACATGAAGTTTTTTTTTTTTTTCTTCTTTTCTTAGTGATCACTGATGGTTTCCTTCGAAAATGGGGGCTCACCATTGGTACTAAAGCCCACTGAATGGAGGACGGAGAAATCTGCACAGAAAATATTTGGGAGTTTTTCTCGGGTGCCACTGTGCTGCTCTGGGGAGTACCTGTTTTCTGCCTGAGGGAACAAAGGGCATGCGAATGCTGCAATACTGAGGAGATCGGGGTGTGTCTAGGGTGGCCTCTCTTCCTTCCCAGAAGAAAGCTCACGAAGTGCAAGCTCATGAAACACAGGCCCTCCCAACACTGTACTAGGAAATGATTTTTTCAAGGGCGCATGCCTCCGCACATGGGATTCTGGCTGCTTGTTGAGGAAGGGCTCATTCCATATCGTTCTCAGGAAGTCCTGAGATTTCCTCTCCATTCTGGCCTGACAGGTGTAAAGGGGAATAAGGCTATTTGGAGAGGGGGCCAGGTTGCTGTTTTAAGATAAATGAGCCAGATTTATAGCCAGCGCTTTACTCCAGAGGTAGATATGTAGGCCTGTGCCCTACTTCTCAGATGCATAGTCCTAGCCTCCTGAGAACGGCCCTAAGAGATCAAGAACCTCATTTATTAGATGTAAATAAGGTCCCAGTTACTTTAGTGGCAAAAGCATGATGGGATGCCTCCCCCTCCTCCCTCACAATTCCAGGCCAAAGGCCGGCCTTGGCATTACATCATATATTAGCCACTCCTTCCCGGTCACTCACCTCCTCAGCTCCTGCTGAAGGTACCCATGATGTGCTGTAGCACCACTTGGAACTAAAGACACCCAAAGACACTGGCCTGGCTCCATGGAGCCCAGGCTGGCTCTGAACTGCTCATCCTTCTGTCTGCACCTCCCAAGTGCAGAGATTACAGGTGTGCCCCACCACAGCTGCTCTCTCTCTCTCTCTCTCTCTCTCTCTCTCTCTCTCTCTCTGCACAGATATGTGAGACCATGCATATGTACACATGTGTAAGAAACATGCACGTCCATGAAGGCTGGGGGCCAGCATCAGGTAGCTGTCTTTATTGCTACCCACCCACTTTGTCATATAGAATCCCACTGAACTTACCAATTGGCTGGACTGGCCAGCCAGCAAGACCCCGGATGCTCCTGTCTTTGCCTCCAGTGCTGGGATTACAGGTATGTGCTGTTTACCTCTGGCTTTTTAAATGAATGCTGTGGTGACGGGAACTCAGGTCTTCACATTTATGCAGCCAGCACTTTACTCGGTGAGACATCTTCCTAACCCTCCGTGATTTTATTTTTTAAGTAGGGTCTTACTATAATGTAGTCTATTGCCTTCAAACTCACTCCAATCTCAGGAGTTCCATTGTTACAGCTATGCACCATCCTTCCTGGTTCCATTTGACTTTCTTGGTCAGGACTGGTCTGGAGGCATCTTGGAAGAGCTTATCTCAGTTTAATATTGCCAGTAGGCTTCTCCTCGTCTTCATAGGGAAGGGAAAGTGGCATAGGAAGCTGGGCAGGGGGTGGCTAGGTAGGGTGACACACACTGGCAATCCTAGCTTAGGAGGATGGAGGCAAACCTGAGGTCAGGCTGATTTATCCACTGAGTTCCGGGGTAGCTAAAGTTATATAAAGAAACCTTGTCTTAAAGGAAGGAAGGAAGGAAGGAAGGAAGGAAGGAAGGGAGGAAGGGAAGGGAAGGAGGGACTGAGGGAGGGAAGGGAGGGAGGGAAGGAAGGAGGGAAGGGAAAGGTTGTGGTGGAAGATGTGTGGATGTACCAGAGTCAAAAAGACAGATGGAGAAGAAGGAAAGAACGTGAACAACAGTGTAGGAGGCATGGGGGAGAAACACAAAGAGACAGAAAAGGAGCTGGGGTGGGGCAGGATAGAGAAAAGAAAGACGCAAAGAAATAAGCAGACAGCTGCTGAAATGGGGAAGCCGTGGCACCACTATGTAGAAACCAGTACACCCCGTTCTACTCCAGAACTTCAAAACAAGCACCTCTCCGGGATGGAGCACCCAGTCCTCCGAACCAGTTATAGCTTCCACCTGGCCAGGGCGAGTGGTGTGCCAGAAAATTCGGGGTCACAGTCTCACCGCAGGCTAGGGCACTCACGCACTTCTCTGCTATACTCTGGCCAACATCCTCTGTTTCTGTGGCTCTGGAGCCACAGCAGAAGGCCAAGGTGATGCCAGCGTGCACAGCCCCGCAGGGTGCCTGTAAGGCTGCTGGGGCACTGGCCCAGTGACCGGAGAGGGTGTGGCCACTCTCTGCACTCTGATAGGCTGGACAGAGTTCCTTGGCCTCCTCTACTACTCAGAGGAGGAACTGGGCACGTGTTTCTATTCACGGAAACACTGGCATGTCTAACCTCATCCCTTTCCAGATCTAGGAGGTACCTGCTGCTATCTGCCAATAGCACTGATAGGCAAAGAAAATAGTGCTTTGAGTTCTAAGGCACACAACCTGAGGCTGAGATAAGGTCCGGTTCTGCCCTGAAAGCTGTAGGAGTCAGCATCTGTTCCTCCTCAAAGAGGTAGGGTAGAAGTGGGAAGCAGGGGGTTGGGGATTTAGCTCAGTGGTAGAGCACTTGCCTAGCAAGCGCAAGGCCCTGGGTTCGGTCCCCAGCTCCGGAAAAAAAAAAAAAAAAAGTGGGAAGCAGAATTAGCTTCTAAGAACTACCCCAGAATCGTCTCTGGTGAAACAGTTTGTTTATTTGGTTGTTTTTTTAAGGTAGGATCTTATGGAGCTGAAGCAGGCCTCGAACTCACTGTGTGGTTAAGTTTGGCTGGGAACTCCTCGTCCCCCTGCATCTGCCTCCCCAGTGCTGGGAACACAAGTATGCGCCATCGCCCAGACAGTTCTCACACGGGGGGTGGGGTGGGGTGGGGTGGGGGGGTGGGTGAGGAGTCACATCATAAAGTCTTCAGGCACCCTGCCTACCTACAACAAACGTTGGCATTGTTGAACATGTGACACAACGTGACGGCGGGAAGTTATAGATGTAAATAACCCGACTCCGGAAAACAAAGCATCAAACCGGAGAGACGGCAACCAACCATCAAAGCCGGCCTTTCTTCATAAACGACGCTTTGATCCTGAGAGCTGCTGTGATGTGTACAGTAGTGGTTTGGTTTTGAAATAGATCTTGCCCACCATAGCGGAGTATATGTTCCTTCCTCAGTCCTTTTCATCTTGATGATAATTTAGAAACTTCAGAACTCCCTTTTGTAGGAAGAGAGGTTCTTTGAGCGTTTCCTCTCTGCTCCAAGGACAAGCAGTTAGCTGGCCAGCCAGTGTTTCTGGAGGTCATGCCCGGCACAGCTACTCCTGGACGCTTTGAGCTCCTGCTGGGCCACCTCCTCCTCCCTTCCCCTTCCTTCATATCCTTTTCTCTCCAGGGCCAGATGCTGGACCTGCAGTTCCTGCTGAATCACCACTCAGTACTTAGTTTAGCCAAGAAGTCTGAACACCTAGCTCAGCGTTTTCCAAGAGCTGAGTATTCTTTCTACAGTACGGCTCTGAGCTGGGTTGAGAGATAAAAACCAAGATGCTGGGAGAACAGGAATTCCATGCAGGGAGCCTCATTTTTTTTTTTTTTTTTTCTGGAGCTGGGGACCGAACCCAGGACCTTGCGCTTGCTTACCACTGAGCTAAATTCTCAACCCAGGGAGCCTCATTTTAACCCTAGTCCATACCTTTCCAACTGTGTCTGAAGTTTCTTATTGTCTCAGTCCCTGGATCTCAGAGCTGAAGGTCCAGACCCAGAGCAAGGTTAATGGCTGCTTTTGTTAGGTCTGCCCAGCAGAGTTTGACTGTATCATTCAGTCTCAGGGAAGCGGGTGTGGGTCCTAGGAGGGCTGTTAGGTTCTCAGATTAGAGGTTCATGGACTCGGTGTTCACCAAGATTTATATATAAACTGGCTGTAAGTTCCCCACATGGTTCAGTTATAACCCAACCATGAGGGCAGCTAGTACTCAGACTTGTCAAAGGAACTTAACTTGTACTTCCTTTCATTCAGAACCAGTAGGCCTCACCCTCATAATCCTGTAAGCCCTCTGAGTTCATGCTCTCTGGCATGTGATGTAAATGTGGCATATAACGTTAATCTTTCAGAGTTCAGCAGACCAGCAGATGATTTTGTAACTACACCTATGGGTTCCCCTGGGAAAAACAGAGTGCTCCTTGAGAGAGGTAACAGAAAGGTAGAAGAGGGCCCAAGCTTCTAGGTCGGCATAAGCGAGTAAGGGGGATCTTCCTGTTGGAAGCTGAACTCCCAGAAGACTCGTTTCAGGAACCCTCAAGCCTCCCCCAACATGGTAGAAACAGCCCTGGACACAAACCCTTCACTCCACACACAGCTTTCAGGATGGGAGCAAACTCCAGTCCGGGAGAGATAAGAAAGCTGGAGGTTACAAAAGATGCTAACAGAGGTGGAACCCAAGCCCAGTGAAACTAGAAAGACTTCTCAGGAGACCAGTGGAGGGCCACAGCCTGGCTGGACCCAAACCAGTGGCTCCACGTATTTAGCACCAAGAAGTCTCTAGGGAACATGGCCCCCATGTTCTCTGTGATATATGTAATTATTTACTATGATATTTCAAATATCAGGCCCTGTGCCAGGAGTTGTTCTTTCTATTGGAGATCAAGACTGAGTCCCTGAAAGACGCATATGACCAATGTGACCGAGATGCCCTCAATTCCAGGGCAACAAGAAAAAGCAACACCCCGAGGCCCGGTCTGAAAGGGAAGTGGTACTAAGCATTTATTCTGTCCCTGGAGTTGTAAAGTCCAAAGGCCCAGGGGATATCTTCTCCAAGTCCTAGGAATGGCTCTTGAGAGTGGAAGGGTGACAAGGGACAGTATCCAACTACTGAGAGCAGTGTGAAAACATTAAAACAAGATCTAGTATCATCCTTGATGAGTTTACATATATCCCCATTGAAATAAAAATGTGCCTTCTTTGCCTTCTACCCAGTCCTGGCAATTCTCTTTGCATTTTTTGAGACAGGGTCTCATTATGTAGTCCTGCCTGGCCCGGAACTATCGATGTAGACTTGGTGAACCTTGAACTCACAAAGGTCAGCCTGCCCCTGCCTCCTGAGTGCTGATATCAAAGGCTTGTGCCACCATACTCAGCAGTCCTGGTGATTTCTTTCCTAAACACCAAATACATTAACTCTTCTCTCCTCAGTGATGCCACTGAGTCACCTCGTAGACATTTCTTTTTTTTTTTTTTTTTCTTTTTTTCGGAGCTGGGGACCAAACCCAGGGCCTTGTGCTTGCTAGGCAAGCGCTCTACCACTGAGCTAAATCCCCAACCCCTCGTAGACATTTCTAATGGAGATGCCTGTGACTACAATGGAATCAGTTTCCTCTCCCCTGGCCTTTTTCCCAAGGCCCACCCATTTGAGATTCCTCTAAATGCAATTCTGATAATGCCATTCCTCTGCTTTGAAACCCTTCCGGTGCCTTCCCACTACCTTGGGGGCAGAGTTGATCCCTTCATAACTGGATCCACACTTCTATCATATTTCTTTGTTTTCTTTTTTTAGGCAGAGTCTCTCTGTGTAGCCCTGGATATCCCAGAAATTGCTATGTAGACCAGGCTGGTGTTGAACTCAAAGATTTCCTGCCTCTCTGCCTCTTGAGTGCTAGGATTAGAGGGGTGCACTACCAGGCCTGGTCTCCTGTTAGATTTCTTACTGCTTATTCTATACTGTGACTGCATTAAACTACCTATAGTCCTATGTCATGGTCCTATCAGAAGGACCACGAGAACATTTTCCTGCCCCAGCCAACATGGTTTTCTGACTTATGCTGAACATTGCCTGGTTATTTTCAAGTGTTGTTTTAGAGTCTAGAGCCTAGGGTTAGCCTGGAGCTTACTATGTAGTCCAGGCTGGCCTCAAACTTGTGGTACTTCTCCTGTCTTAGCCTCTGAATGCTGGGATTGCATGTGTATATTACAATGCTTGGCAGAATGAAGTGTTCTCTCTCTCTCTCTTTCTCTCTCTCTCTCTCTCTCTCTCTCTCTCTCTCTCTCTGGTCTGTTTCAATATCCTATCTATTGAGAACAGTTTATCTGGTATGTTGTGTTACTTAAGAACTGTTGGACAGTGTTGTAATGCTCCTCTCAATAGTACTTCCCAAGAGGCGTCAGACTTATCTGAGTTACTAATGTTTTCTTTCCTTCTTCTCTTTGACCTGGTGCTGGGGATCAAAACCAAGGGCCTTTGTGCCCTCTAGGCAAGTGTTCTACCACTGAGCCACACCCCTCCCTTGGTTCCATTGTTTTACAGCAGGCATTTTAGTAGAATCTTGGGATGGTCATCCCAAGGAAGACTTCTAAGCAGAAACCTGCTCAGCACACATCAGGAGTCTGGGAGGATTGGAAGGTGGGGAGAGAGGGAATGCAGTTGGAATAACTGCCCATCGCCACCATGGTAAAAAGGTCCAATATGCTAGTTGCTTCCACTGCAAAAACTTCCTGCTTCTCATGGCACAGAGACTTTGTGAGACTCTTTGAGTTTAGGCCACCACCTCCTTTGTAGCCTGGACAAATGCTAAGCCTGTTTCTCTTCATGTTTCAAGCTTCACTCATCATTCATCCAGTGTCAACATTAGTACATATTATTCCTCAACGAATCATGTGTTACTGCTCAAATGCCTTGAGTATTCCCCATTCATTCATATGTATATGTGTATGTATATGTGTGTGTGTGTGTGTGTGTGTGTGTGTGCATATGTGTGTATATGTATGCTCTTCCTTGCCTAGTATAAGGCTATCCTTCAAGTTCTGCTGTTGCCCACTGTCCTGAGAACTCTTCTGGGACAAGAGAAAGACAAGAAGGAAGTGCCACCCAGGTGTCTGGGCAATGCTTAATGTTTTCAGATGAGAAGTTTGAGTCTAGAGACTATGAAGGCTCAAGAGAAGATGGACTGAGCTCAAGGGATTTGGATGCTGAATCCTCTTGTGTCATGGAGACTTGCAAAACAGGGCAGCGTCCTGCTCCAGGCGGTCTGGGCCTCTGCACAGGGATTGAGAAGGTTAGAAGAAATGCCTGAAGTTCTTTCCCTTCCAGATAGCTCAAGGAATGGAGAGAATTGTGCAGCGTTGGAACAGCAATCTCAGAAATCTCGGAGGAGAGATGGAGTCCAGGATAAGACGCATTTCCCTTCTGCTATGCACACAGGGTGCTATGTGCTCCTTTCTCCACAGGATGAGGAAGAAGGAATTTCTTTAGGGTAAGATCTACCAGAAGTCTATGTGACAACACTGTCATTAAAATGTGGGCAGTGACTTTAGTCCCCAAAGAAATGAATGGAACCAGGAATTATCTTAAATGCACACCGATCTCCAAGAGAAAGAGAGGCAGAAGCCAAACAGTTGGGAAACATGATTCTTAGAGGAGGGTTAGGGTGTGCCTTGGAGGTAGAAAGCTTGCCCAACATGTGATTAAGACCTTAGGCTTATCCCCAGTACACCTCCAACCTCTGGCCAAGACACAGATGGGAGACTGTGAAAGGGCACCCACCATGTCATTACAGTCAATCTGTTTATAATAGCTGTTAACTGAACGTTACAGGAGGTCATGTTTGCACTAAACCCCCAAGCTGGGGCCTCAACACACCAGGCTGAACCTCAAGATGAAGTCATCCGTGCTACCAAGCCATCAGTAAACTTCACCTGACCCTCTAAGGCCCGGGATTAGAGAGATAATGGCCATAATTTCCACAGATGTCACAGTCAATCAGTATGACAAATTCCCTCTCCCCTAATCCTAATACAAAGAACTAACAAAATGATTTGAGGTGAAGCTAATCAATGATTCTCTTAATCCCGTGTCTCCCTCGACTGACGTTACAGCAGTGGTTCTCAACCTGTGGGTGGCAATCCCCTTGGAGGGTCAAATGGCCTTTTCCCTGGGGGTCACCTAAGAGCATGGGAAAATACAGATATTTGCATTAAGATTAATAACAGTAGCAACATTACAGTTATGAAAGAGCAATGAAAATCATTTTATGGCTGAGGGTCACCAGGACAAAAAGAACTGTATTAAAGTGTCACAGTGTTAGGAAGGCTGAGAACCACAGTTATATAAGGATGGTCGGTTTGAAACTTCTGATCTGCTCTCTTGGCTTTTGTTTCTGGGCTCTAATTTGTTCTTTAACTCTAGAAGGTCATGTAATAGAGAGAAGATGGGACCCCATGACAAAAGGGCAAGTCAGAGAGGAAGCAGCCCACACCTACACCTGCGTGCCTCGCTCCTACCTCCACAGAAGGACTGGAACCATAAGAGAATCAGCCTGCCTTTACCAGAACCACCATGCAGGGGCAGGATGAGGGCAAAGGTGAGATCAGTTCACTGTGCCTCTTTTTTACGTTTTATTTCACTCTTCTACTGGAGACTCAGCCACTTGCTTCCGAGATAATCAAAAGAAACAAACAACAAGGGCAGGCGTGCCAAAACTGAGTTTTAACACTTCTCAATCCCCTGCCTACTCCCCCTCAATGTGCTTGCTCGGGAGACCAGAGAGAAATGCTTTTCATCAAATTAAAATGTAAAATGCTTTCTTTTTTTTTTTTTCCCTGCCTGGTGACCGGGGATATTCTGCTGACTCAGCTGTGAATAATCAGCTTTGACCTAAATAATAAAATAACTCACAGCGCTGTGGTTGCACAAGCAGGTCCAAATCTGCAGTTCCTTCTTTCCCCTTGTCCTCTCCCCAACCCCCTCCAGGCTCTGGGCAGGCAAGCCAGTTACATCAGGTTCTTACTGCCTCTCCACTCCCATCTGGCTTGTCCCAACTTCATTTCTCTTCAGAGATCTTCCAAAAATGGTCCCGCTCCAGAACCAGGCCGACCTCTTCTCCTCCCTCCCGCAGTAAACACTAGCCTTGGGCAATCTCCTTCCTCGACCCTGCATTACAGATTGCTGCTCAGAGGGTGGCCTTTCTTCAAACCTCTCATGAGTCAGTCGCCAGCCAAAGGAGACCGAGGAAAGCAGAGCTTCCTGTGTCAAGGTCCTGCTGCTGCTGCTGCTGCTGCTTCTCCTCAAAGCCATGTAGAAGGTGGCGGACTCCCTGCCTCCCTCTCCAATGTGGGCGGAGACTGACTGACCCAGCTGGCTCACCAGGCACCTGCTAAGAGGCTGGGGTGCGCTGGATGATGGGGCAGAGGTGAGACGAAGGAGTGCTGGAATAAAAGTTGTCATAATAGCAGTGCCATGTGGCACCTCACTCACAGTGAAGTCTGCCGTCAAGAACCCGAGGCAGGAGAATGATGAGCTCCAAGCCAGGTTACATAGTTAATTCAAGGGTGGCTTGGGCTACAAGGTGGACCCTGTCACAAGGCAGGGGGTGGAGTTGACAGATGTGAGGATCCAGGCCTGTGATCTCAGCATGTACAGCCTAAGACGTGGGGAAGCTACAAGTTCAAGGTGATGAGGCCAGCCTGGTCAACACAGAGAGTTCCGGGATTGCCTGTTCTACACACTGCACTTCAGGCCAGCCCGAGCTACATCGAAAAACCTTGTCCTCAGGAGGCCGATCTCTGAGCTGGAAGCCAGCCTGGTCTGTAGTGTGAGTTCCAGGATAGCCAGGGCTGCACAGAGAAACCCTGTCTTAAAAACCAAACCAAACCAACCAACCAAACAAACAAACAAAAGAAAAATTTTGTTTCAAAAGTTCCCCTGCCCCAGGTTGAGAGCATGGCACCCACAAACCCTTTTCAACTCATGCTACCTTGAGAGACTTTTTGAAGAACGCTGTAGGGGGGGGGGGGGTTAATAAAGTACTAGGAGGAGAGGCAGACCTTCTGATTCCAGCACCAGAGAAGCTGAGGCAGGAGGACTGACACAAGTTTGAGGTCAGCCAGGGGTACATAGCAAATTCAAAGCTAACTTGGGCTATACAGCAAGACCCCCATCTCCCAAAACAAAACGACATTCAACAAACTAGGAAACAGAACCTCTGTACACAGACTCAAAGCATCTGGGACCTGTTCTCCATCTCTGCTAGTCCCTAACGGAAGTAGGAGGAATAAATTTGGGTTTAAGATTTTTTTTTGTGCTGGAATAATATCTAGAGACATACCTCAAGGACAGTGAAAAATTATTATTCTCAGAGGACAAGACTGGCTCTGTTCAGATGGGGGCAATTTCCTTGCAGCTGCACTCGGGAGGCAGAGGACAGGCCACACAGACTTTATTAGATCTTTGAAAGCAGGAAAAGGAGGCATCAAGTGACTTGTCTGGGCAGTGTGTATGTCGGGGGTCGGGGGAATGGAGTGTACTGTACGCAGCCTGCTTCTCTGGAGCTGACTAGAGAAGAGGTTTTCTTATCACCTGGAAGGGCTGAGACCTTTCTGGACTCTGTGGTGTGTATGTGTGTATGTGTATGTGTGAGTGTGTGTTTATATGTGTGTGTGTCTGTGTGTAAGTGTGTGTGTATGTGTATGTGAGTGTGTGTGTGAGTGTGTGTATGTGTGTATGTGTGTATGTCTGTGTGTGTGAGTGTGCGTGAGTGTGTATGTATGTGTATGTGTTTGTGTGTGTGTCTGTGTGTGTATATGTGTGTGAGTGTGTGTGAGTGTGTCTGTGTGTGAGTGTGTATGTGTATGTGTGTGTGAGGGTGTGTGAGTGTGTCTGTGTGTGAGTGTGTGTATGTGTATGTGTGTGAGGGTGTGTGTGTCTGTGTGTGTGAGTGTATGTATGTGTATGTGTGTGAGTGTATGTGTATGAGAGTGTGTGTGTGAGTGTGTGTGTCTGTGTGTGTGTGAGTGTGTCTGTGTGAGTGTGTATGTATGTGTATGTGTGTGTGAGTGTGTGTTGTGTGTGTGTGAGTGTGTGTGTGTGTAGACCTCGATACTCCAGCATCTTTGTGTAAAATGTCAAACCCATGGTCGGTCTGTTGTAAAAGAACTGCATACTGTGGCCTGGCTCCTCTCCTAGGGGAGGGACCACTCAACTGTGGAGTTCTGGGTTTCTAGAAGCTCAGAGGAGCCCTCTTGTCTGAGACTTTAGCAGCATCAGCAAAAAGGAGGAAGCTGCCTGTGTGCACAAGACAGCGAAATAGCAGCGGCCAGCACTCGTGTACTTCCTTCTTCCTCCCTGTTAGCTAGTCTGGTGACAGAAACAGCAACTTTTCCTACATTCCCATGCTGTCCCAGCTCCAGATCCTGCTATGAAGCAAGGCCAAGGGGCCCATATATCCATATACTCCAACTCCCCTTCAGGAGGACCCTGGGTCAGAATGCTCCGTGCTCCTAACAAACACCCTCCGAGGCACGTACAGCATGACGACATAGGATCCCAGTCTCATGAGGAGGCAGACAGCAGCTCTACCAGACAGTCAGAATGTGTGGAATAGAATTGAGGGTGCTTAGAGCCTGAATTTGGGGCACGCTCTCCTTTACCTCTGGGTCTGTAAGCAGGCCAGCCCACACATGTGTCTACTGCCCCCAAACAAGGGTTTCAGCTCTATGCTTGCCTAGGTGTGCGGTCTACGTCACGGCCAACCTCCACTGCCAAACAAGATGCTCTTGCTAAGGTCTTGGATGCCTGTCCCGGGAGCTTGTCTAGAGTGGTGTATGTCCTCTCTCCCTCATCACCCCAGCAAGACAGAAGGACAATGTCTGAACCTGAAAATGAACAGCAAGGTCGGTTCCCACAGTCAGAGACTGTGGGAAGTCAAGCCCTGAGCCAACTCTGTAAGTGTGGCCTCTGACACAAACATTTGCTGGGGGAGTAAGTGTTTGAGTAGACATGGAGTAGCCCAGTCCATCTTCCCAGCGCCACCATCTTCCCATTCTGAGTTTTCATTGCAGCCCATTAAATCCTGACCTTGTCCACAACGTTTTTCCTCTGCTTAAAGCAAATAACGAAACGAAACAACCTAGGCACGGGGCACACACCTTTAATCCTGGTGATCAGGAGGCAGAGGCAGGCAGGTCTCTTGTCAGTTTGAGGCCAGCATGGTCTAAATATTGATCTCTAGGAAAGCCAGGGCTATATAGAGAAACCCTGTCTCAAAAAACCCCCAAAAAACAACCCCCCCCAAAAAACCCAAAACCAAGCAAATATTACCCACCCAGGCCATGGACAAGGGACAAACTCTCCTCTGGCACCGTTTAAAATGTGTGTAAGGTGGCCATTTCTCAGCTGCTTTTACAACTGCTTGCCATGACGTTATGGGGGTCTTCCCCTCAGCAGCTGTAGAAGCCTGCACCACGGTGCCGGGATGCCAAGGACTCAGAAGCCCTGGACTCCAAACGGGAGTCTGCCTCTTAGGGGAAGTCACTTGCCCTTGGCTATCGGTCTGATCTATCTTAGGAAAGAATAACAATGGCCCAGCTTACCTCATGGATTCATCAGGAGGCTTGAATCAGAAATCAGATAGCAAAGGTGAAAGTGATCCAAAGCCGCTGTGTCTCCAAGGAGATCTTTACACACATTGTTTGTATGTGATGATAGGTTTTTACTATGTAGCCTAGGCGGTCTCTAGCCCAATAGCCTTTTACCTTTGTCTCCTAAATTCCTCCTCCTCTTCCACCCTTCCCCCCCTCCTCCTTTCCCCAGAGCTGAGGACCGAACCCAGGGCCTTGTGCTTGCTAGGCAAGTGCTCTACCAATGAGCTAAATCCCCAACCCATCTAATTACAGATGGTTATAAACCATCTTGTAGTTGCTGGGAATTGAACTCAGGACCCCTGGAAGAGCAGTTGGTGCTTTTAACCGCTGAGTCATTTCACCAGCCCCCTGCCACCATACGTTCTAGGCAACACTAGGTAACTGCATGGAGAATCCACTCATCCAAAGTATGTTCATATGGAATGGGACACAGTGAGAGGGAGAGAGAGAGAGAGAGAGAGAGAGAGAGAGAGAGAGAGAGAGAGAGAGAGAGAGAGGTGGGGAGTGGGGTGGGGACAAAAGCCAAGATATGAGGTCGCCAGGACGACTGAAAGATGCTGAAATAAAGGTCAGATATCACTTACACAGGCAGATGGCAGCCAGGAGTCGCAGGCCAGACTCAGGGGGGAAGCAGGTAGGGAAGAGTGGCTGCAGCACATAGTTGGAGAAGGTGAGGGCGATGACAGCTTGGTTGGTGGGGTAGATCACCAGCACAGCAATCCATAGCCGCAGGAACCTGCAGGAAGAACAGGAAAATCATTGCCTGGCATGGCAGCGAGCCAGAGGCATCAGCAGAAAATCCAGGCAAGGGGCAGAGATAGGGGGGGAGTCGTGAGCAAAGGAGCAAATACCAGTGGGTTAAAGGTGCATTTCCCCTTTTGTTTTCAGAGATACTGAAGAGGCTTGCCCTACCCCAAAGCCCTTTGTAATGCTCTCGGCATGGTGTCACAGAAAAGACCTACATACATTTCAAGCTCCTAATGACACAAGTTCTGGGGTTTAAGTTCTCTCCTTTCTCCTTTAACCTCTGCAACTTTAGCCCTCTATATCCAAGGGTGGAAAAATGAAATATGCAACCCCAGAATTCTGGTAGTAAGAACATACGAAGGGCGTGGTTACATATGCAATGGCCAGTAAGGTATCAAGTAGGAATTTGCAGGAGAAGTGCCTTGCACACCTCTTGGCTCTTTAGTGATGGATGGTTTCCTCAGTCAGGGTTAGGGAAGCCAAGACAACCTAAGGGTGACTCTGGAGGAGGCCATTATGCTTGGCAATGTAAGAGTAAGGATGTTTCCTCTCTAGGGCGTCACTCTCCTGTGTCATGGAGTGGGCTTTTTGTGACTGCTTTTCCTAGAACTCTGTGGTCACCGTTGTCATCCACCTTGCCTATAGAATCTTGTCTATCAAGTTCAAGTAGCGATAAGAATTGTAACCTGGTTTCATCTACTGATTCTATGAGTAGCAACGCACTGGACCCTCAAAACTTCTGTCCTTGGGCTCTTCGGATCTGACCCTTCTGTCCCAGATTTTTCCTTTTCCTTTTTCTTTACCGGTGGCATCAACCTACAGTCCGTGGGCCATGTGCTTCCCAGGATAGCTACAAGGACAACACAGTACATCTTTCAGACACAGTGTCATATCCACAAGGTTTGATATCCATGTTAGACCACTCAGGCCTCCAGATGTTTGCTTACCCAGCCAGTCCTCCGAAGATGTCCTTGACATAGGAGTAATCACCTCCAGATTTAGGGATGGTGACACCTAGTTCAGCATAGCAGAGAGCTCCCACAGCCGTGATGACACCCGTCACGATCCAGACAATGAGAGCAAGGCCCACCGAGCCAGCGTTCTCCAGCACACCCTTTGGTGAGACGAAGATTCCGGAGCCAATGATGTTCCCTGCATGAGGCACAAGGACACAGTGAGGTCAGGACAGCTGGCATTTATATTTTATCTCTGGTCTGGTTCCTAAAAGCCTTTGAGATGGCGGGTGTGTCCAGCCATGATTCTCACTAGGGTTTTTTCTCTGATCTGGTTCTAAAATGACTCCATGATCTCTAGGCAGGTGTGTCCAGTAATAACTCTTCCCAGAGCAGGGTGAAGGGCCGAGAGCTGACAAGGAGTGTCCCAGTCTAGTTTACGCCTTAGAGAAGTTGTATAGGGTCAGATAGCATCAGCAGGGGAAAAGAAGTCTCAGAGAAGCAAATGAATTATGTGAGGCTAGGTAGTAGTGACCGTTGGAGCAAATACTGAATCTCAGGACACTCTGACTGGGTATGCACGTTCTAAGAAAACAGGCTCTTAGAATTGGTTAAAAAGATAGGACTGGAAATGTGCTCAAATTTCCAGACCCAACCTGTCAACTAGAACACTTCAAAAAGGAGCCAAAGGGCAAATTCTTGTGGACAGATTGTGGTCATACACCATGATGACTTAGGACTATGGGCTGGGTATGGTGTGACATATACTTGGAATCCCAACACATGGGAAGCTGAGGCAGGAGGATCAGGAACTCCAGGCTAACCTGGGCTATATGGTGAGTCCCTGACTTAAGAGAAAAGAAAACACTTATGAACGGAAACAACAGTCCTGGAAGCTGGTTTCTACGTGGACACAACAGCCCCACCCTTGTTGGAGAACATGAAACAGATCTATAAAACGGTCAGTTGTCTAGACATAGCTTACGAGAGTACATTACGTGCAAAGCCTCAGCGCTCTGTTCCCCAGGCCTCCCTCTCGGTGGTGTCATATGACCCTCAGAATCACCTTGTAGAATTCAGGGAGAAGAGAGAAGACTGGGATTCCTCTCTCCACTTTACTGACCAAGAGACTGGGGTTAAGTGGCTTTCTCTAAATTCCTCAGCTACTGATGGGTAAAATTGGATCTTGAAAGCTGTCTCCTGATGCTTAATCTGGCGTTCTTTCCACTAATCCATTTCTGCATGCTCAGGGGTTGGAGTTCTCTCAGAGAAAGGCCAACAGCCATCACAGAAAGGGGGCTCCTGGGTCATGTGCATTGGATGTAGCAGGAGGAGAGGAGGGACAGCCCCTGACACACATCTTCCTAATGGCTTCATTTTTTCTATACTGAGGGTGGAAAGGAGGTCCACAGGTGCTCTGAGGGCTGGCTCCTGCTCTTCCCAGCTCTCCACTCAGTGCCTGAGGGAAGAAGCAGAAACTAGCCAGATCTAGGTGAGAAGGCAAAAACCAGAGAGCTTGCCTCAGCCCACAGGCTTGACAACCTTCCAGGAACCCACCTTTCTTGAGTGGTGTGGAATTAGTGAGGTAAGAAGTGTTAAGTCTGGGCTGGAGAGTTAGGTCAATGCTAAGAGCATTTATTGCTCTTGCAGAAGACGGTGGTTCAATTGCTAGCACTTATGTGGAGCTTGCAAAGATCTGAAACTCCAGTCCCAGGGAATCTGAAGCCCTCTTCTCATCTTTGAGGGCACTAGGCACACACGTGATGCACATGTGCACATGCAGGTGAAACACTAATTCACACTAGATAACAAAATAGATATTAAAAAAAACACCTTTCCAAAGTATAAAGGTCTATGTTCTCCTTCCCAAATTCAGCCAGAACTCCATTTCAATCCAGTTCTAAAACATTCATTTCCAAGCCAAAATTCAACTGTTTGTTTTATTTTCAATTTTTTGAATTAAAAAAAATTAAAGGTGAGGTTGAACAATGTTTAGTTAACTACCCTAAAATTGATATACAGATCAGCAGACTAGGCTGTTCCTTGAACTTGCATCAGTCCAACCATCTCTGCTTTCTGAGTGCTTAGAGCCCAGGTTTGTAACACGATGCCTGGTCCCAAAGTCTAATTTGTAATCCAGGGCCAGGCATACAGTTATGAAGTAAAGGGGAAGAAAATAATTCACATTGTAACTCTCTATTCCTCTCACATGTAAAATTTGCCATTAGCTTTCAAACTAAAAAAATGCAATGTTGGGGTTGGGGATTTAGCTCAGCGGTAGAGCGTTTGCCTAGCGAGCACAAGGCACTGGGTTCAGTCCCCAGCTCCGAAAAAAAGAAAACAAAATGCAATGTGAAGTATTCAGGATGCTGAGAGGCAGAATGGATGCGCACACACACACACACACACACACACACACACACACACACACACACACACGTATACACACATACACACATGTATACACATACACACATGTATACACACATACACACATGTATACACAAAGGTATATACACACACACGTATACACACATGTATATATACACACATATATGTATACACACATGTATATGCACATAGGTATACACATATGTATATATGCATATACATATATGTATACACCCACATATATGTATACACACATGTGTGCGCACACTCGCACATGTACACACATTCTCCCCATTCTTCTTTCAAACACATTTTCCTTCAAAGATACATACAGAAATAAAATCAAGGAGAGAAATAGCTCCCCCACATCAAACTCAAATGTAAACATCAGGTGGAGAAGCAGATAAAAGGGCTCCGCTCTGGTGGGCATTTCTTTCTTTCTCTTCCTTCAGTATATGTGAAGTCCTTTCACAGGAGAAGACATCTTTGTCTGCATAAACCCTCTGTGATCTGCTCTTTTATGGAGACTAAAAGACTGTCACATGGTATCCTAGGCCCTAGGATGTGGTCACATGACCATTCAAGCTGGTCTGTGTGGCTCACAGTTACAATCCCAGCACTCAGTAGGCCAAGGCAGGAGAACTGTCTTGAGTCTGAGACTGGTTGAATCTGAGACTGGTTTTTGGTCTCAACCAGTGTTCAACTGTATTCCAAAACAAAACAAAACAAAACAACCACCGGTCGCTGGCTCAAACTGAATACGTTGCTGTTCCCTGGAAGACAGGAAGCTCTGGGAAATTCGAGCACTGAGTAAATTCCTTGCCTATCTGGGAATTATCAAAAGAGTGACTAAGAGGCTATCCAAGAAGAGAGTAATGGCACAGGGCCTATGAAACCAGCTCCAGGGTTAGAGAAAGTCAAAACCAGGACAAAAACAAGGGCTGACATTTGGTCTTAAGGTAGTGAAAATGGATGCGGAAAGGCGGTTTCAGTAGGAAGGTGGAATGCCCTGTTAGAAGCCCCGCCCCTCAGGGACGTAGAGTCAAAGTTCCTCTACGGGTTCTGGGCAAACAGACAGTGGTAAGGACCATGCTCTACATGAGTGCTTTGGCCACTTTTGGGACACTGTCAGAGTACACACATCATAGGGTTCCCTGGGGGATGAGGTATACAGTGCTAGCTGATCTTTGAGGGGGTCTGTGGCCCAATTATTCCTTGGAGGAAACAAGGGAGGAATCATTATCCCCATTTTACCGTTGAAGAAACCGAGACTCCCAAGGGTATCATAGCTGACTTAGCAGTATCTGGATTGGAGTCCTGCACCCCTGCTTCAAGACTGTTGTGCAAATAAAAGACTTTCCCTCCCTACGCGCTCCGTCCTTCCATAAGCTGGAGGGCACGCTCAACATCCTCTCCTTGGGGCAGTCCTATCTGCAGTGGTGATGTAAACACCGTGCTAAGTACCTTGATTCTCAGAACTGCTTTCTGAAAGATGCTAATAGTCTGGTCTGCCCTGGATGATCTTTCTTATTTACTTCTGTGAAAAACTGAGGCTCAGAGAGACAAAGAGCCTGGGTCAAAGTCCCATGCTGTGTAAGCAGCTCGGTCTGGTGGAGGGACCCAGTTATCAGACTCCAAGCCCTGGGTGTCCTCCAGACTCCACGAGCCTTCTCCTCTGGCAACAACACCGAACGTTGCTACTCCAGGGCCTTTAAACGTGTACATTGTCCGAAGGAAGCCATGAAACAGGAGAACTAGGAAGGAGCCTTTCAAACTTGATTGGGTCTTTCTTAATATAGAGGAAAGAAGTTGACATCTCTGGTGATATTTTCCCCCCTGGTTTTACTCTTAGACCCATTGTCTAGAGCAGTGGTTCTCAACCTTCCTAATGCTGCCACCCTTTAACACAGTTCCTGTAGTGGTGACTCTCCAACCATAAAATTATTTTTGTTGCTACTTCGTAACTATGATTTTGCTACTATTAGGAATCATAATGTAAACATCTGTATTTTCCAATGGCCACTGTGAAAGGGTCATTGGACCACTAGGGAGATCCCAACCCACAAGTTGAGAACCACTGCTCAGGAGGGTCATTTAAGAAGGTGGTGCATGCTGGGCCTAGTGGTGCACACCTTCAATCCTAGCACTGAGGAGGCAAGGGGAAGGTGGAACTCTGAGTTCAAGGCTAGCCTGGTCTATAAATTAGGGTCTAGGAACAGCCAGGGCTACCCAGAGAAACCCTGCAAACCCTGTGTCAAAGCCAAAACAAAAAAGTGTGTGAGGCACGCCTGCCTGCTGGTGCCAAGGTGCCTGGGATCAGGGTCTTCGCCCTGCTTCCACCCACACTGGCTAACATTGCAATCATCGTTGGATCTCTAGTGAAAGCTGGATTTAAGGATGCCTGGACAATGAGGCAAAGCTAAAACTTGTTCTGTCAGAGAAAAGCCATGTAAACCATTTCATTAAAAAAAGAGGCCAAGTTGTATCAGTGGGCAAGTCCTCATAGGCAAACAGCCAGAACGGAGAAAACGCTCATTTGCTGTACATAATCACTAACTTCCTCATCCACGTGACCCCTATTCCGGCATTACTCACACTCAGGCTTGCTCACACTCGAATGCTGTAGCCCTCAAAGAATTTCCTAAGGGGAGAAAAATCACAGATTTGTAATGCCCAGCAGACTTAGATCCAAAAGACCTTGGCTTTCCTTACTCATGCAAGACTTCTCGTCTAGTCACAGCTTCCTGCTGGGTATTAGAGGCTGAGGCCGATGCCCTGATGGGCAGAGAAGACTGAAGTGAATGTGATTTGTACTTCTCCAATGGGTGGGTAGGAGAACATCAACGCCTTCAGACCCGAGGAATGGTGTGGAAGCAGGAGCCTGGGGTCAGGCTTTGATCCTTACACCCAAACCCTGAGCACCCCAGGTACCTTCTTCTGTACACTTTCCCACCAGGACTGTACAAACAGCTTCTCTGGAGGTGGGAGGAGGCTAAGAGGCCGATACATCTCCTGTTTGGTTGCATATCCTGCAGATTAGAGATGCAGATGGTGCCACATGACTCCGACGTGCCGGATTCCTTACTACAATGAACACTAGACTCAGAGGAGCCAGGGTCCTCACCACTCATGAGCCACGAGACTCCAGTTTTTCTGAGACTCATTTCCTTCATGTTCACAATGGGAGCAATGGCTCTTACCCCACCTACTTTGCTGTGGGGATCAAGGCAGCTCACACCTATGTAAGATACTCTATAATGCATGAAATGCTAAAAAAATTTTAATTACTAGCTTTTGCAGCAGGAAAGTGCAGCCAGAGATGAATGCAGCAGACTGGCTTTGGAGGCTTGGCTACCAAACAGCACTGTACAGCCAAGACCGTGAGGCATCTTCTGATTCATTTGTCTGCTTGTCTAGTCTAGGTATACATTTTAGATGCTGCGGGGGGGGGGGCAGCAGCAGGTAATTGCATCTCGAGAAGTATTTATTGATCGCCCACTCTCCACATGCCTGCTTTGAAAGGTAATTGGGAAGTACTTGTTCATACATGGTCCTCTAGTGAAATAGATGGAGCGAATCACCACCCACCAGTCACTGAAAGACAAGCCTTGTGGCCTCAGGGGCTACAGAGCTGAGCCCTGACTGGCTCCTGACCCACACACTACTTCCAGTCCTCTACCTTCCTTGGTGGGTTTCAACCAGAGAACAACTTTGCTCCTACCTCCAGGGGACAACTGGTAATGCCTGGAAACGCTTCTAGTCTTCACACTGGAGTGAGGGTACCCCTGGGACTTAGGGGATCAAGGCCAAGGATACTGTCAAGGATCCAACAGTGACCAAACAAGCTCCCCTAACAAAGAAGGATCTGGCCCAAGAGCAATAACATCAAGGCTGAAAAACTCTCTTCTTCCTTGAAACTTCAAGGTCTGGCTAATCCCAAATGTCCCTTTCAGATCCAAAGCTGGGTTTTGTTTAACTTAGAGAAGCACAAGAATGTATTATCTATGGTAATAACTAATCTTTAAATTAAAAACTGAGAGTAAAAATATAACAAAACATTACTGCAAGGGTTTAAGTATTTGTTTGCCTTTTCCTCTGTGCATATCTATATAGTTGCGTGTTTTCTATGGCGACATTTGGAGATCAGAGGACAAATTTCAGAGGTTGGTTCTTTTCTTCCAATATGTGTTCTGGGAACTGAGCTCAGGTTGTCAGACTCAGGGGTCTGTGTCTTCACCCATTAGGGAATCTTGCTAGCCTTATCCTAACGATTTTTTTTTTTTTTTTTTTTTGGAGACAGAGTCTTATGTAACTAAGGCCTTGAACTCAATTTGTGGCCAAGGATGGCCTTAGGTTCTCACCTCCTGTCTCCACTTCTTCTTGTTTGTTTGCTTTGAGACAGGGTCCTCAGTATGTAGCCCTGGCTGTAGACCAAGCTGGCCTCAAACTCACAGAGATCCACCTGTCTCTGACTCCCAAGTGCTAGGATCGAATGTGTGTGCCACCATGCCTGGCCTGTCTCCACTTCTTTTTTTTTTTTTCCTTTTCTTTTTTTCGGAGCTGGGGACCGAACCCAGGGCCTTGTGCTTGCTAGGCAAGCGCTCTACCACTGAGCTAAATCCCCAACCCCTCTGTCTCCACTTCTTAACACACCTAGTATCACAGGAATGTGTGTCAGCAGGCCTGCTACTTTAACCACCACACATCAGTAGAAGCAAGTAATTTCTTCCCCGGGGGTGGAGGCCAAATCTAGGGCCTTATGCATGTTGGTTGGGCAAGGGCTCTACCACAGAGTTCTCAATTTCCAGTTGATTTTTTTTTTTTTTTGGACTGACTGTTATTAGTCAGCCTGCACACCAAGCTCATATGACATGCTAAAACTCTGGAAATATGAAAGTGAGATTCAACTTCTAGTCTCAGCACTGGGGAAGCAAAAGCAGGGATGGACCTCTATGAGTTTGAGGCTAGCTAGTCAACACAATGAGTTCCAGGCTAGCCATGACCACATAGTAAAACCCTGTCTCAAAACAAAAAGGATTGAAGGTAGACACTCAGGTGAAAGCAGGCAGAGCTGACCACATCAGTCTGGACAGACGTCATGTTACTGTGGTTATGATACTATGTAACGTGATATATTAGAATGTACGGCTCTCCAGGAAATGCTGAGGCAGGAGGAACTCAAGTTCCAGGCCACTTTTCATAGCGTAAAGAGAATGAGACTAAAAAAAGAAAAAAAAAAATCCAGAAGCGTGGGGCTGGCGAGATGACTCAGTGGTTACCAGCACCAGTTCTTGCAAAGGACCCAGGTCCCAAAGTCTCAGCACCACGTAAGCAACAGACACATAAAGCTTTCAAAAATTGCTTTCAAAAAGAAAAGGGAAGAAGAAGCAAATCAAAAGAGAAGCTTCATGAAGAAAAAGAAGCCGACACCCATGCCTCTGTGGGAGTCATTCCAATCCAGGAAGAGAACAGAAAGGCAACAGGCTGGTTGCTAAGCAGCTCAGGCCTTAGTGGAACAGGTCAGCACTTCTTGTCACTGTACTAGTGAAACCTACATCTCTGAACCAGCGTCAGTGAATGGGGCATGGGCTTGGGAGTGAGAGCTAAAGCGAGGTGGCAGAAGATGAGCCCAAAGGGAGAGGAAAACCTTCCGCTGAGGGGACCAGAGAGCATTGGTATGTAAAGCGCTCTCCAAGGGTTCTCTACAATGCCAGCCTTAGACCAGGAATATACCAGGCCTTGTTTCGTGGCCCCACCACCTAGGCATGAAAAAAGATTATGCATGAGGGGTGGAAGGGATGGCTTGGTGAGTAAAACACTTGCCACAAAATCATGAAGACCTGGGTTCGAATCCACTGAACCTCTGTAATGCCACATATCTGCAGAAATCTGGGTGCTTTTGCCTGAGCAGGAAGGTGAAAGAGAGAAGAAAGTCCCCAGAAGTCTGAAGGGCCAGCCAGCCTAGTAAACGCAGTGGTAAACAACAGAGAGATGGTCTCATGGAAGATAAAAAGCAAGGATTGATGTCCTCTGACCGCCACACTAGTACACATGCCCACGGTCACATTCACGGATGCGTATCATGTCCACATGGAATCACACACGCACAAAACACACACACACACACACGCACGCACGCACGCACGCACGCACGCAATCATGTATGAGAGCATTTTGCAAACTCAAGACTATAAACCGGCCCTTTCCTGCCGTATCTCTAAAATGCTTTGATCTCTACAAGTCTTTTATTCCCAGGGCGTTTGAGACAGGATCTTGCTAAGTATAATCCAGGCTGGCCTCACACTTGTGGCGATCTTGCTGCCCAGCCTCCCAAGTGCTGGGATTACAAGCATGTTTTGCCACACCCGCTCCTAAATGCCTACTTAAAGCAGTCCGAGGTTCCTGTGTTACTTCTTGCTAACCGTACCCCTGGAGCTGCACTCTAATGGAGCAGGTGAAGTGTTTATGCCTTCCATCCACGTGCAAGCAAGTGTCCTTTGAGACACACGGATGAGAAACGCTCGTGAGAACTGCAGCAGTGGCTTGACTAATGCGCGGCTCAGCCTGGGCTCCGGTACATCTTCAGGCGCACCGTGAAACCTTTTCCCCAGCAGTGACGTCACTGCTGATGCCGAGGATATTTAAAGCAAGCCAATGGCAGAACCCGCGAGCGTGACAAAGGATGAGGGATGAGATGATCGATAAAGCTTTTCAGCTTGAACTTCATTCATTCTATAAATAGCACGGCTCAGAATAGACTTGTGGGATTATTTTGCTTCTTAGAAATGAAATTCGCCCGTGCTCAGCACAAGGCCTAATATGTTCAATCCCCGTTAAAACACGGAGCAGCCCCCGTCCATGTCTAATAACCCTACTCTACGGCCTCCGTGTTGCCATTCCCAGGTGTCAGGGGAGATGGGGTGAGATCCCAGTTGGCATGTTCTGGGAGGCCAGTAGGGTCTGTCTCTTCTTGGTCCATATGCTCAGCAGGGAATTAAAAATTAGGGAAGGGAGACAGTGGATACAGCTCACAGGGAGAGCGTTGCCTAAGGCAGAGCAGGTCCTGGGTTCAAGCCCTGGAATTGGGGGTGGGGATTCAGAGGAGAGCAGTTTCTGAGACCCCCCCATCCCCCGACCTCCCATCTCCCGCCCGGAGCTCCCGAATGGTCCTTGTTTTCTGTAGATCAGAATCTCTTCCTGGAACAGCTTGCTCCTGGCTGCATTTTGAGATCTTGCCCGTCATCCCTCAGTAACAACAAGAAAACATGAAAAACAACAACAGAAATTCCTGAAGGTTTTTTTTTTCTTTTTTTTTTTTCTTTTTTTTTTTTTGGTTGAGTTGGGAGCAGACTCCTGGCTTAGCTCTCTCTCTCCCTCGGTAGCCTGGCAACTGGAGGGGCCCAATCCTAAACCCCACACCTCTACTCCACTTCAATAAACTGCGTAACTTAACTCTGAGCAGGTCTGCGTGTGGTGCACCTCTCTGAAGCGGCCATTTGCTTTGCTCACAGCAGGGGTTTGCGTGTTTGTTTTTTGTTTTTGTTTTATTCTGTTCTGTTTTGTTTCTGCTATGTCACTAATGCTGAAATGAAACGGGCTCTGGGGTCTGTTTCTTAGATTTTTCTTTTTTTTAAATAGACACAGGGTCTTGCTAAATAGTCCTGACAGCTCTGAAATTTACTCTAGCTGTGAACCAGGCTGGCTTTGGAGTGCAGCAATCCTCCTGCTTCCACCTCCCAAGAGCTGGCATTGCAAGTGTGTGCCATCAATCTGACTTAGGTACTTCTTAAAGTTTCTGCTGGGAACTGATTTTTTTTCCCCCTAGACTAGGTATTTCCTGCTGGTCACTCATTCTACATAGCTTTGCCCTTTGAGAGAACACATTTGAGTCATATAGTTGCAAGTTCAAACAAATTGCCCTTGAAATCTCTGGTTCCTGGAGGCAGGAAGCTTTCGACAGGATGCCTGGTCCAGCCACCTTGTACTCCACGCTGGGGAGCTTGTGTGCAGTGCTCAAGGACTCAGGTGGGAAGGGATCTCTGCTGTCCGCTGGTCATTTACCTACTTGAAACTTTTACTTCTCCACTGGTACTGGTTGTGCAGACTGCATGAAGTTCCTACCAGGCACTCTGTACACGAGAAGCAGTAAGCACGCACCGAATGATACAGATCCTTATTATTTCATTGCTGGCTATACCTTTCCCCCTCACTAAGATGTGTTTGTTTTGAAATGGTTTTAATCTTCTGGCTTCTGTCCCAGATTCCCTTGGAAAACAATGGGAGTTTCAATATATTTTCATCCTGAATGAACCAGCTCCTAATATTCCCATGGCTTTTTTAAAAGTGGAACACGAACTCGAGAACAAATTTTCAGACTCGCTCGCTCTGGGCAACATTCAACAAATGGTTCTGGGATCAGACAATCCGTGCGTGATATTAGAGGCTAAAACGTAAAATCTTCTAAAGACGTGTAGTTCAAAATGGTCTGAAATCTTTGGACCTGAAATTGTGCTGGACACACACATACCAGGCCAGTGCACCCCTCCCCCCAGTCAGCAAGTATGCGTGTGCATGTACACGTGTACACACACACACACACACACACACACACTCACACACACACACTCACAAACATGCTCACACCTGTCCAGTTTCATGGATGTGGTTTAGACAGGCCTTAAATTTGGGATCCTCTTGGTCTGCCCTTCCAAGAACTGAGATCACAGGTGTGAGTGATCTCAGTTGGCAAAGGCTTGCAAAGTTACACACTCACGGTGTCTCCAGATCCCATTCCTAGTGGCACCCTCCTCCAGGACCCACTCCATTACCACTTGACAGGAAGGGACCAGCTCTCCTGGCCTCTCTCTATATTGCTATTAGAAATGGCTCTGGTCTTAGTTCATTCAGTTACCAGCTATATGGGCCTCAGTAAATCAGCCACTAGCTCCATGACTTGATTTTTCCCATACTTAAAATAGCTATATTATAGCTACGTCCATAAGATTGCTGACAGGTTAAATAAGATAATACCACCAGAGGCCTTACAGTATAGGAACTGGCATTCAGTAAGGGCTCAAGCAATACCGTTTTGTTCTAGCTGGATGTGGTGGCATATAACGTTCACCCCAGCCTTTCGCGGGCTGAGAAAGGAAATGGAACTCTAAGGCCAGGCTGCACTACATAACAAGATCCTGTCCCCCAAAACAAGAAAACAAACCTAGATGTGTGCTTTGCAACTGCAGTCCCAGCACTTGGAGGCTGAAAAAGGAGGGCTGCCACTAGTTTGAGGCCAGCCTGGGCTACACAGTTGGGTGGCCCAGAACTGCCTGTGATTCCAGCTCTGGGGGGAGGGGGGTGTCTGATGCCCTCTTCTGGTTCAGCAGGCATTGGTCCTCACATGCTCATGCCCACACACAGACATACATAATAAAAACATATTTAAAAAAAACAACCAACCAGTCAATACAAAACGACCTTCCCACAACCACCAAACACAAGCAAGCAGCTGGTTATGGTGGCGTGCCTATAAGCCCAGAGCGTGGGAGGCTATGGAGGAAGGATTGTTTGAGTTTGATCAGCCTGGGCTGTATGGCAAATTTAAAGACAGTCTCGGCTACATCATAAGAACCTGTGGCTAAAGAAAAGAAGAAAAACCTGGTTTTTTAAAAAAGAAAAAGAGTCTGTTGAGCCAGTGATGCAGACTGAATCCAGTGTTGCTGAGCTGCGAATCTCCCTAAGGAACACACTGCGCACTGAAAACATCACAAATGCACTTTCCTTGAGGTTCTGTTGCTGGCCTCTTTGATTCTAAGCCTAACTTCCGGTGTTTCCAGCTAAGTGCCTGAATACTGGTATAAAGCTGCTTAGACATACAGAAACTCTGTAGACCTGTCTCTCACAGGGCTAGAACGGTCTGGTTTACCAAGGGGTTAATGAGAACAAGGCCTGTATTACCCCCTCAGACCGAGTGCCCTCAGTGTTACTGTGACACACCGGTGCCACACTCACACACACACACACACACACACACACACACACACACACACACACCCGTCCATCCAACCTCAGCTGCCACCCAGCTCCCCTCACACTAGAACCTTCCTCATTAGAAACACACAGGAATGATTGCTTCATCTGGAAAAATAAGGACTACTGCTGAGATTTTCAAGGAAATGCCCATTTACTATGTAACACATAGAAATAGGGACGGTGAGGTGTATCTGTTGGGGTCTGGTGTTTGTCATCAAACCTGATGACCTGAGTTCCATCTCTAGGACTCAGAGTGGAATGAGAGAACTGACTTCCCCAAGTTGTTCCCAACCTGCACATGAGTAGTAGACACACACACACACACACACACACACACACACACACACACACACAGAGAGAGAGAGAGAGAGAGAGAGAGAGAGAGAGAGAGAGAGACATGTAGATACATAGAGTAGATAATAGTGCTAAAGATTTAGCTCCTAAATTTTTTGTTGTCCGACCTTTGGCAAATTGCTTATTCCTCAGAACTTCCATTTCCTTATCTGTAGGGAAAAAGATAATATGCGCTAGGCACATGGAGATTACTGTGAGGGACAAAGAGATAATGAGTGCCGGGCACAGAACATTTGTTTTAATAATGGCAGCTATCAATGGGAACTTTGGTATCATCGGCGGCGAATGACATTCTCTGTTCTCACACCTTTTGGGGTTTAGGGAGAGTTTACATTCACAGTTCATCTGCCTCCCAGAGTGCTCCTTGACCAGCTGTATACCTGAGGGCAACAGTCTGGCAGCTCGGGCCAGGGCACTGTTAAAACGAGGAGGGGGTGTGTGTGGCTCAAGTTAGGTGCCTTGCCATTACTGAGCCTCTAGGACCATCACCACTACCAACAAAAGAAAATTTGAAAAAAAAAAAAAAATAAGAATTATCCAGGCTGTTGCAATGAACCATAGCGTAACAATTTCCCGAGCTAGGCTCCCAACAGTCCTTTAATAAGTACGTATTCCTCGCTCTTTTGAGACAGACTCTCGACGTGTAGCTAGACCAGCCTTAAACTTAAGATGCTTTTGCCTTAACCTCTGGAGAGCTGAGTCTGCTGTCACCTGCTACCGGGTCTGGTTTAGAGAAGTGATTTGGGTTGGGGAAACTCCATAGTGAAGCCAGGGCCCTGTGTACACTGGGCAAATGCTCTACCACTGAGGCAGCCCTGGTGTTTCCTTTCCTTTACCTGAGTCAATTGTCAACAACCACAGGAGTGACGGTTCCATTCTAGTCACCCTGCTGTCCTGAGGACTCAGAGATGTGTAGGACGAGTTTGTCCTCTCCTCTGCTCTCTGGCCCTCACTTTGTAGCTGTGTCTCAAACTCTCAATGATTCTACCTCAGCATCCCGAGTACTGGGATCACAGGCTAAGCCGTTACATAAAATCTGTCTCCCTCCCTTTCTTCTGACCTTCTTCCAACTGACTCCAGAGTCTGGGGACACGCTAAGCATATGGTCTGCCACCAAGCTGCACCTCCAAGTCAAAACTGTTGCTCAGGGAAACAACAAGTGTGTCAAAATTCTTAAGAATTATCAAAATCTGTAAGAATTATCTTCAGTACTCATCTTCCCCCACATCCTCCAAAGGGCCTCTCCTGCCTCCCACTGTTCTTTTATCTTTATCCCAGCTGCTGCCAAACAAACCACTTTGTTAATAGTTAGTGGTCCCTGTTTAATGCACGTGCGTCCCGATCGATCGGGCCATAGATAACTTTAGAGCGTGAGTTCACTGGCCCAGCTTACATTCCCGTAATAGTTGCCATCCGTTTGTTACTTCTAAGCATCTAGGACAGTGTGGATAAACTTTTATGAGCTTATATGAAACATTTTAACTTATTCCTTTAAACCAGCAGAGAATGAAACACATAGAACCGGGGCAAATGTTACTTTCCCATACAGAATCTGATTCACTGGATCATTTCTAAAGAACGAGACTTATTTCATGTGGATGACTGCATGAATAATGTATGTCCACTACACGAATGCCTCGTACCCTTGGGTGCGGAAGAGGATGGTGAATCCCTTGGAACTGGGCTCAGAGGTGGTTGTGAGATGCCCATTGTGGGTGCGGGGGTGGGGTGGGGAACTTGAGTCCTCTGCAAGGGTAGTATGGACTTAAAGTCTTTTTAGGTTTATTTATGTTTTATTTTTAGGTTTATTTATTAGGTTTATTTATTTTTATGTGTATAAGCTTTGCCTATATTCGTGATGTCTATGGTGTGTGTGTGTGTGTGTGTGTGTGTGTGTGTGTGTGTGTGTGTGTGTCAGAAACAGGTGTCAGATGTCCAGGAGCTAGAGTTATAGACAGTTGTAAGCCACCAGTGGGTGCTGGGAACCAAACCTGGGTTCTCTGGAAGAAGAACAAGTGTTCTTAACTACTGAACCATCTCCCAAGCCCTTCCTGTGTCTTTTCAAATTGCTTTTCTTACCTTTATTCTACAGTGTTAATACAGAGCCCCAGATCACTGGACTCCACAGAGAATAGAAAGGACAATCTCTGATCCTTGCCCTTCCTTGGTCTTGAAAAAAATGGAGCTGTCATCATCCACTTAGAAACCCCCCAGAAGAGGGCGGGGCACCGTCTCTTCACATTGGCTTCTCAATGGTCATGCAGGAGGGAGGGTAGATTTTCTCCATGTCATTCTTTTTTTTTTTTTGGTTCTTTTTTTCGGAGCTGGGGACCGAACCCAGGGCCTTGCACTTCCTAGGTAAGCGCTCTACCACTGAGCTAAATCCCCAGCCCTCTCCATGTCATTCTTAAGAAGGAAGGTCTTTCTCAGCTCAGCTGAAGTGAATGTAACATGATTCTAACACTCTGGAAAAATATCCTGATTTCCCTAAAATCACCCAGAGTATCCAGCCAGAACTGTGATGTCACCACGAGGAGTTCTTTCTCTCTCTCGTCACCCATGAGGCTGTGGACAGATCAGTAGTGGCATCGACCCTGGACCTGTACTTATTATACCTGATCATCCCCATGTCTTCATAGACTTGAAATAAATATATTTTTAAAGAACCAAAGCCTTAGTATATAGGAGAATATCGGGGTTGGGGATTTAGCTCAGTGGTAGAGTGCTTGCCTAGCAAGCGCAAGACCCTGCGTTCAGTCCCCAGCTCCGAAAAAAAAAACACAAACAAACAAACAAACAAAAAAAAAACAAACAGGAGAATATCTTCTATCCATGAAAATCTACATATATTGTGGGCTGCGTGGGCATCCATGGGAAAAAAAGGTTTGAGTGTGTGTATGTTAGTGTGTATGTGCATGCATGTATGAGTATAAATGTGTGAGTGTGTATGTAGGTATATATGTATGTATGAGTATGTGTGTGTGAGTGTGTGTGTATGTTTGAGTGTGTATGTGTGAGTATGTGTGTATGTGTATATATAAGTATGTGTGTGTATGTTTGAGTGTGTATGTGTGAGTATGTGTGTATGTGTATATATAAGTATGTGTGTTATGTGTGAGGGTGTATGTATGTATGTGTGTATGAGTGTGTATCAGTATGTGTGTATGTTAGTGTGTATGTGTATGAATGTATGAGTATATACGTGTGAGTGTGTATGTATGTATGTAGAGCATGTGTGTGAGTATGTGTGTGTATGTATGAGTATGTGCGTCTGTGTATATATAGGTATTTGTGTTATGTGTGTGTATATGTGTATTTTTTTTGGTGTGTGTGTGTATGTATGTATGTAGAGCATGTGTGTGAGTATGTGTGTGTATGTATGAGTATGTGCGTCTGTGTATATATAGGTATTTGTGTTATGTGTGTGTATATGTGTATTTTTTTTGGTGTGTGTGTGTATGTATGTAGAGCATGTGTGTGAGTATGTGTGTGTATGTATGAGTATGTGCGTCTGTGTATATATAGGTATTTGTGTTATGTGTGTGTATATGTGTATTTTTTTTGGTGTGTGTGTGTATGTATGTATGTAGAGCATGTGTGTGAGTATGTGTGTGTATGTATGAGTATGTGCGTCTGTGTATATATAGGTATTTGTGTTATGTGTGTGTATATGTGTATTTTTTTGGTGTGTGTGTGTATGTATGTATGTAGAGCATGTGTGTGAGTATGTGTGTGTATGTATGCATATATGTGTATGAGTCAGATACTTCCCCAAGGTGGGGTGGGGGATACAAAGCCTATCCATCAAATTAATGAAAGACATAACAGACTCTGGCCTATTTATAGATCTTAAATTGGCATGTGTTCTACAGGTTGCGTTGAATTAAAAAATATAGTAAGACCAGATAATGTGAGCTTCAGATCGTGACTCCTGTTTTGAGGATTTGTTCCCTCACAACATTGTCTCTTTATAACTGTAAATATTTGGAGTATATAGATAACCTTCCATTCTGGAAGGGGATTGGAAAGAACATGGCCACTGAAGTCAGGGTGCAGAGGTGGAGAGGATTATCTGAGCACTGTGCTGATTTTATTTGACTTCAAGGATGTTCTCCAGTGTCACTCTGGCTCTGGTGCCAAACGTCCCTGAGCTGTTCACAGAACACTGTTACATCGACAGAAACTAGTTTATGGGCAGCAAGAAACAGTACACCTTCGCTAAGGAACTCCAGAGGAGAGAGAGCACATAGGGACTCATCTGAGAGTCTTGTGGTGCTTTCCCTGGGAAGAAGCCCTCAGCGGAAGGCAGCAGACCAAAGCCCCCTTTTTGAGGGAAGGTAGTGAGGAGCCACTGCCCAGCGCCCACCTGCAGGGCTTCTTTACAAAGACAAGAGTGTCCTCTGTAGACGAGAGAGTTGTCTCTGGAAGCCTGAGCCCTACACAAGTGCTCTTGGGAAGCAAGACCTATACTGGCACTCTCTGGATCACCCAGCTCCTCTCCTAGAGAGCTTCCAGGACAGAGCACACATTTCACCCATGAATTCCTCCTGTACTCCACAATCCACTCACTCTGGGTTCCCTCTACAAACCTCACAGGGTCTTCTGTGTGTGTTAAAACACACCCCCACACACAGGCAACCAGAGAAACTGAAAACTCCGTGTAGAGAACATAGTCGAGTCAGCTGGTTCTCCCTTCCATATTTTCCTCATCCCAGACAGTAAGAACAGCCTGGCTGTCACATCTATTTCACAAATGCTACATAGGATGGACCAGCCTATAAAGAACCATCATTACGAAGTGTTTTTACTACTGCTGTTTTGCTCTTTGTGGTATTACCACAATGCTTCATAACATAAGGCAACAAAATATGCTTCAAAAGCAGGTTCGCAGCCTGCAGAGGGTGGCTGCATAGAAGCTAGTTAAAAATCCATGTGTCAGCCTGAATTAGGATCTCCCGGATCAGAACTGCATAGTGACAACCCGGAAAGAATTTGTTACACTTCTAATAAATTCCCAGGGAATACTTGGTACGCAGAGCCAGCATGGTTCCTGACTCCTGTTTGTTCTATTCTAAGGAGAGAGCGGCTCAGCCTGGCTTGGTTGAAGCGATGTCTGACAGACATCACTTCCAGAGCTCTGACTTGGCCGGTGCAGGTGGACAACACAAGTCAGAGACAAAGCAAAGCTGCTTTAGGGGCTTTGGTGGGGTTAAAGTCCCGCGGAGGACCCCTGGGGAGGGGGTGGTGTGGTGCCGGGGGCCCGCAAAGGACCTGGACTCACCTACAATGATACCACAGGCGCTGACCAATCCGATCTCTTTCTTCAGGGCTACTCCGCCCCCTCCCGAGCTAGCCTCGGCCTCAGGGCTGGTGTCAGATCCGCGGTCCGGGTGGTTCTTCGCGGTGTTGTTTCGCTGTCGGGTTCCCTTTTCCATCTTTCTCCGTAGGGTTCCGACCACCAAAAGCTAAAAAGAGCAGTCTCTTTCTAAACGCTCGTGCGTATAAATGCAGAGATACGCGGAAAAACAAGTTTCCAATTAGAACGCCCTTTTCAGAAACGGAGAGCGAGCGCTCCTAGGCTCTAAAAGTGACAGCAAACGAGAGTCACACGTGTCACTGCTAACAAACAAGGGCCGTGCTTTTTAAATGGAAGGCAAAGAACATATATATCTAAATACAAAAATAGAACTGTACCAGCGACTCCAGCTGGAATTCTCCGGAAAGCGTTTATCTTCAGAAGCCCAGGATGGCTCTGCTCGGTGTACCGGGCGGTGGCTTGCTCTGGTCAGAATTTCCCTGCAGCCCTCCTAACGAAACAGATCGCCTCCACCTTCCCTTAAGTCTCTTTTACCACGAGGGTAAAAGTAGTTCTCGTTAGCCGAGAGGGCGGAGGAGGAGCGGTGCTCAGGTACTTTCTTCTCGCTCGCCGGCTCGCGATCAGGTTTCCACCTGCTGCGGTCGCCCCTTCTCGCCCTTGTCCGCTCCGAGCTCCGTGCTCACGCCGCAGATCGTTCCATCTGTGAGGGCAGGGTGGCTGCTGCGCTCGCGAATGTGCTTCCCTTTCGGCTGCGGCGTTTATTTGCGGACCGAGGCTCCGCCCCCACCTCCTCCGTTCCTCGCCATCCTCAGCCGCATCTCCTCCCTCCCCTTCTATTTAATTATTAGTACCCTCTACCCCCAAAGATCACGGAGAAAAGGCCTTAAAACATTTCTTTCTTTCTTTCTTGTTTTCTTAGTGGAAACAAGGGAAGGGTCGGCCGCAGGGGGAAGACACAAGCCAAGGCTGCATCTCAGGTCGCACAGCATTTGTGTGCTCTGTAAGGGCACACAGTTCTGCAGGCTTTTGATGCCTTCAGAAATACACTGACCAGTGTACTAAAATGTTTAGGTGTGGATCATTTGAGGACAAGGTCGAGAAAGCTGCCGGGATATCGTCATCAAGCTGTTTCCTGAAGTAGGAGAAGGTTTTGGTAGGGGACAATGTGGAAGGACTTTTTAGTTAGGCTGAAGAGTTTCTCTTAGGGACTGACAAGAAAGTTAAATAAAATTATTAAGAATATGGGGTAGTTGCAACATTCGTCTGAAGCAGAGTAAGGAGGATTCTGACCTGACCCATGACCCCTAATATTTTATCACAAAATCTTTGAACTTCGGGACTGTGAGCCCTTCACTGATCAGGAAGCAGATTTGTTGATGCTAAGAATGGTAACTGTTAAGTTTATTGGCATTGCACGCCCACTTCCCTGAAGAACTTGATTCAAGACTGTTGCTTCACCTCATGAACCGTGTCTACTTCTAACTGTAAAGTACTTTGGGGAAAAAAAAAAAAAACAAACCATGAAACAATATTATATACCATGCTGAAAAACTAGGTTTTTTTTCACATACTGTACAAAGTGATTTGATTTAAAAATAAGTCTAAAAAATAAAATTCCAAAGGGCCTAGTGGCACACATCTTTCATCTGAGCACTTGGGATGCAGAGGCAGGCAGAGCTCTCTGAGTTTAAGGCTAGCCTGGGCTACAAAGTGAGATTCTGTCTAAATGAGACAAACGCAATTCCTGACCACTAACTACACAAAATCGGTTTCGCTTTTTTTGGAAAATGCTCTAAACCCGTTAGATCTTTCAAGAAAATAATACGTTGGACCCCTTTGGAAGTGGGGTTGGCTAAGCTATCTGGAACAGCTCTCCCAGAGAGGGTAAAGTCCAGCCAACAGTCTCCCTTCCCCGTCTGCCCCTTGATCACCCTACTCAGCAAGTATGGAGAGGTTTCAAAGGTTGAGATCTCACCCCTTCTCCTTCTGTTGGTTTAAGATATAGCAGATTGAAGGCCTCAGCAAAAAGAAGAAAGTGGGGGGAGCGTGTAAATCATTTTCAACAACGACCAGACAAGGTTGGAGTATATAGCACAAAACTCCATGGGAGAAAGTGAGGGATGAGTCGGGGAAGCATGGAGAAGTGTGAGCTTCTCCTCCCAAGCTTAGGGAACACAAGGGGAAACTTGATGGATTCATTCATTATTAAGCAACCCAATGTGAAGACTTCTGCTCAGATCGCAACATCAAGGGAGTAAAACGGCTCTGCTCCTCACATGTGAGTTCTTTCAGTGATATTTTGTAGTTTCCGTTTGAACGGTGCAGGTTGATATGAATGTTCGATGGATTTGAGATCTCTCCAGAAAGGAGTGACGCGGAGCAATGTGGAAGTGCCGGCCCCACTCCCGATCTGCGAAGTTGGAAAATAAAGAAAATTACAAGTTTTATAAATCTTGAACCAAACAGATTTGGGGGGTACAGTGTGGCACCAAAGGGGAAAGGGGGGCTTGTTAAAATCTGTATTTCCCTCTCTTTAGTACCTGGAGATTATGAGGCGCTTGCAGCTGTTTGTTGATGGTGAAATAGAAAATCTAGAAAAGGGATCTCCCGCCTTCAAAGGGACCTTTAATTCTTATTATGTCTCTAGGCTGGTGACGTTTTCGTGGCACAAATGCTGTGTGTGTCAAAGATCCATACAACTAGTATTGAACAGGAGAAAGAAAGAAGTCTCGATGTAATATGTTGAGAAAAAATTGTGAAAAATTGTCATTTCTTACATTTTGGTTACTGCCCTGGCCCACATTTCCCTTAAACTCTACCTTCTCTTTTTGCATTTAAGCACTGCTTTACAGTCTTTCTGAAAAACATCTCCTTTCTCCTCCCCATCAATTTTGAGCCAGGGTCTAGCCCGGAACTCACTATATAGATAAGGCTGGCCTTGAACTAACTCACAGTGATTTGCCCACCTCTACCTCCCAAGTGCTGGGATTCAAGGTGTGCAGCCCCAAGTCTGGCTAACAAAGCCAATTTTTGTTTTGTTTTAGACAGGGTCTCGCTAAATAACCCTGGCTGGCCTGGGCCTGGTTATGTAGACCAAGTTGGCATGGTGCTCACAGAGCTCTGCTCGGATTGAAGGAATGTGCCACCAAGCCCAGATAAGCTCAGTTATCTTAAATATCTATTTTTTATTTTTATGTGGCTGAAGATGAAACGCAGAGCCTTGCTAGTCAAGGCTCTTCCACTGAGCTAACCCCTCCCCATAACTTGTATTTTAGGGATTTTAAAATATTAGGCTATGACTTAAAGGTGTGTCTTATTAGAAGCCAAACAGCGAGCACTGGATTTGGGTCATGGGCAAAGCAGGTTGTTTCTGGTTTACACTTAGCTTCTTCAAGACACTGTAACTACTTGTCAGGGTTTGACATCTTTCTCTGAGAGAGAAACCAAGACTTAGGATTTGTTGGTGGTGGTTTGAAATGGGGTCACATTCTGTAGCCCAGGCTAGCCTCAGATCATCTGGCCTCAGAGCCCTGTGTGTTTTGAGCTAATGTTGCAACTGTTTTAACTTAAAACGTTTAAAAATGGTTCAAGACATTTTGGATGATGGCACTTCTGACCTGTTCAGTGAGACTCGTGGGCCTCAACCTAGCCTCCTGACATTTACCGCTGTATTTATGTACACCTCTTTTTGGATATTTCTCTAGCACTTAGAGTGCTATTTCCAGTATCTTGGAGTATCTGTTCTCACAATCTGGCTTGCTGAAAATAAGAAGTTGGCCCCTTTAACACGGAAAGATGTTTGCTGGAAGGGTCATTTCCTTACAGACACTCATGACCTTAGAAAGAGAAAGGTGGTGTGTGACTGACACCTACTGTATGGAAAAGGAGAGAGTGGGGGTGGGGGCACGCCACTGCAATAGTTCGACATGATAGTTAGGGCATGCCGGTCGTCCCTTTGGGAAAGGACTGGTAAAATGTATTAGCACAAAAGAACAGAGCATACAACCGAGCCACTCTATTTCTGGCTTTTTTTTTTCTTCGGGACCTAACAGCACTTTATTCTTGGCCTATGTGATGGAGCTGTGAAGTCAGGTCACTAATGAGGGCCTGAATGCCTGAGAGCCATTTCATAGTCCTCGCTGTGCGCTCTTCTTACACAGGGCGGTCCAAAGCAAAGCCCACAGACTGGGCATGAAAGCTAAGGCCTATAATCGCAACACACAGGAGGCTGAAACCAAAGAACTGATGTCAGTTCAGGACAATCTGGAGTATAGTATGAATCTTTCTCAAAAACACATAAGGGGTTATGACGATAAATAAAATTAAAGCTAGGGGTTGGGGATTTAGCTCAGTGGTAGAGTGCTTGCCTAGCCAGCACAAGGCCCTGGGTTCAGTCCCCAGCTCCGAAAAAAAGAAAAAAAAAAATTAAAGCTATGAGTAGGTACGGTGGAGCATGGGTGTCTCAGTACTAGAGACGATAAGGCTGGGGGGATCTTGAGGCAGCCTAGGCTACTTAAAGTGTTAAGTTAAGCCTGTCCAAACCCTGTCTGTAAAATTAGCAAAAGCAAGCAAACAAGCAAAAATAAAAACCCAACAAAAACAAACAAACAAAAAAAACAACAAAACAAACAAACCATGAGACTGGAAAGAGAGCTCAACAATTAACAGCGTTTGATGTCCTTGCAGAGAACAAAGGCTTAGTTCCTAGCTCTAGTGTGGCAGCTCACAAGCGCTTGTAACTCCATTTCCAGAGGCTACATCGCCCTCTTCTGGTCTCCACAGGCACTGCAGGTATGTAGCGCACAGACATGCATGCAGGCAAAACATCGCACACATAAAAACAAATCTTCAAAAAGCGTATGAATCTCCCTAACGAGGTGTACAACATTGGGTAGTTAAGGAAGGAGGAATGGGATTTTCAGGCCAGAGTCAGCTACATGGTGAACCCTGTTCCAAAAGAACAAGAACTCAGTCTGCAATTCAGGTCTGGGGCATCTGCGTTCTATGGGCAAAGCTCTGAACCTGACCTCCAGAACCGCAAAACGAAACAAAAATCACGGCAAAGACCTGATTCTTTATCTTGGGCAACCAAAAAAAAAAAACAAAAAACAAAAAACAAAAAACAAAAAACAAAAAAAAAACACCAAAAAACAAAAAAAAACAAAAAACAAAACAAAAAAAACGCTTGTGGGAGAAGCCTTTATATTTAAGTACTCCGGACTAGAGTCACCTAAAGCCTTAGGAGATATTAGGGCCCCATGACAGTGGGCAGGGACAGGAGTCAAGGACACATGACACACAGCAGGGAATGCGTCTGTGTTCCTTTCCCACTGGAGTTGGACTGGAGTTTTGGAATCCGGCCAAGTGCAGTAGACAGAGGGATAATTTTCTGGAATTTTTTGTCTCTGGTGTCAGGGCAAGGGTTCATCTTCTCCAAAAGAGCATGAATTTATTACCCATCATAACAACACAAAGGTTTCTCTATCCACAACCTCAGGACCTCATAATCTCCAGGAGAGACAACTTCGTTTGAACATGATGTCACGCCCAGGAGGCAGAGGGTGGCTGCAAAGGGCCCACTCAACCGAAGGAACCCCTTCATTTTGTCTTTCTTTCCGGCTAGTGTTTGCCTTTTCTTTTATATTTTTTCTTTAATTTTCATAACGTGAGGTCCAGAATGGCCTTGGAAAGTTATCAGCTAGCTGACTATAGACTTTAAGTTGATTTTTTTAGTTATCTGAGTTCTCTTTGGGTTTTAAACTTCTTTTTTAGATGCATTGATTCGTTTTGTGTGAGGATAGGGTGAAGCTGTAGCACATGTGTGGGGGTCAGAAGACACTTGCTAGAGTCTCTTCTTTTTGCGGGGGGAAGAATCTGGGTTACCTCCCTCAGTATAAACTTTTCTTTTGTTTATGCTTTTTTAAAAAGATGTATTTATTCTATATAAGCACACTGTAGCTGTCTCCAGACACACCAGAAGAGGGCATCAGATTCCATTACAGATGGTTGTGAGCCACCATGTGATTGCTGGGATTTGAACTCAGGACCTTAGGAAGAGCAGTCAGTGCTCTTAACCTCTGAGCCATCTCTCCAGTCCTGTTTATGATCTTTTATTTACATTTCAAATGTTATTGCCTTTCCCAGTTTCCTGTCTATAAACCCTCTATCCCATCCCCCTCCCCTTCTTCTATGAGGGTGTTCCCCCCACCCAACCACCCACCCCTTCCTGCCTCCCCACCCTGACCTTCCCCTACACTGAGGGGTCCAGCTTTGGCAGGACCAAGGGCTTCTCCTCCCTTTGGTGCCCAACAAGGCCATCCTCTGCTACACATGCAGTTGGAGCCATGGGTCTGTCCATGTGTACTCTTCAGTAGTGGTTTAGTCCCTGGGAGCTCTGGTTGGTCGGTATTGTTGTTCTTATGGGGTTGCAAACCCCTTCAGCTCCTTCGATCCTTTCTCTAACTCTCGAATGGGGACACCATTCTCAGTTCAATGGTTGGCTGTGAGCATCCGCCTCTGTATTTGTCAGGCTCTGGCAGAGCCTCTCAGGTGACAGCTATATCAGGCTCCTGTCAGCATGCACTTCTTGGCTTCATTAATATTGTCTAGTTTTGGTGGCTGTATGTGTATGGGTGGATTCCCAGGTGGGGCAAGCTCTGAATGGCCATCCTACCCCTTCAGTCTCTGCTCCAAACTTTGTCTCTGTATCTCCTCCTATGAATATTTTCGTTCCCTCTTCTAAGAAGGACTGAAGCATCCACACTGTGATCATCCTTCTTCTTGAGCTTCATGTGGTCTAGAGTCACTTTTCTAATTTGTGGGTTCCCAGGGTCAAGCTGAGGTTATCTGGCTTGTTGACAATCCCTTTACTGGCTGAGCCATCTCATTGACTCAATTTACTAAAAAAATAAATATTTAAAAAGATCTATATCTTTTTATTTTATGTGTTTGAGAATTTTGCCTGCAAGTAGTCTGGGCACCACATGCATGCAGTACCGGTGGAAGCCAGAAGAGGGCGATGTATCGCCTGAAAGTGGAGATGCAGGTGGTTGTGAGCTGCCAGCAAGAGAGCTGGGGACAGAGCCTGTGCTCTGTCAGAGCTCAGATTCTAACTTGGATTGACCTCCGGAAGGTCACTAAGTGCTCTTAACCTCTGAACATCTCTCCAGGCCAAGATGTGTTTTAAGGTAATTTCCTCAAGATGAGAGGCCTGCTTTCTGCTCTATTGTAATTAACGCACACAATAGAGGAATAAGACAATTACCCAGACATCACTTGGCATGAGCTCTAAATGCAGCGGTGTAGTGAGAGCCTGCACTGTGGAGAGAGGAGATGCTACAGTCCAGCTTTGATTTACACACACTTCTTGTGGAGCTCAGATCTCAAGGGGGCCCTTGATACTGCCCAGCAGTCTCCCCACCATCATAAACACCGTCAGTTTCCCACACTGAACCAGATTATTATTATCAGCGTACCAATGTGCCATCATATCTTCCATTAAAATAAACAAAACGAGGGGCAGGTGAGATGGCTCAGTGGGTAGAGGTGTTGGTACTCAATACCTTGATCCCACAAGGTGGCAGGAGGGAACCCATTCCCCAGTGATGTTCTCTGAACCTCCACAAAAGCTCTTTGCTATACACACACACACCTGCATTCTACCCCCTTCTCTCTCTCTCTCTCTCTGTCTCTCTGTCTCTGTCTGTCTCTGTCTCTCTTTCTCTCTCTCTCTGTCTCTGTCTGTCTCTGTCTCTGTCTCTCTCTCTCTCACACACACACACACACCTGCATTCTCCCTCCCTCCCTTGCATCCTCCCCCTTCTCTCTGTCTCTGCCTCTGTCTCTGTCTCTGTCTCTCTGTCTCTCTCTGTCTCTCTCTCTCTCTCTCTCTCTCTCTCTCTCTCTCTCACACACACACACACACACACTATTTTAACCATCTGGGAAGATGTATGTGTGAGCATTGGCATTCAGATTCCCCAGAACTCAGGGTAAAAGCCAAGCAGTTGTTGAGCTCCCCTGGAAGCATAGGAAGGAGATCCAGGGCAAGCTGGCTAGAGCGGCTGGAATTCAACCTCCTGCCTCAGCAAGAAAGTGGAGAACGATTGAAGACACCAGACATCAACTCTGCATCACTACATGCACACATACAGATGCGCATGGACACCCACGCACATGCAGTATGCATGCATAGGTGTGTGCACACACACCCACAACCCACCCATGACGGGGACAAAACAAATGAATCGACCGACCAAACAATCCGAAAACCAGCTGTCAAGCGGCACGTATGTCATCCAGCACTCTGGAGGCTAAGGTGGTCGGATCATGGGTTCCAGACAGTCTAGGTGACATCAAGGGACCTTGTCATTCACAAACAGACAAGCAGACCTTCCCTAAGTCTTCACCCCTTTCCATGGGTCACCCAACTGCTCTCCTCCCTTGCCTTCCCTTCCCCATATCCATTCTTGCTTAAGTCCATAAGCCTTTGTCCAGCAGTAACCATTCCTGTGAAGGTCACAATGGTCACCACGTGGTCCAGCCTAGATGTCCTACTTTGCTTTATAATTCTGTGATAAACGTCATGACCAAAAGAAACCGGAAGAGGAAAGGCTTCATTTCAGCTTATCACCGAGGGAAGTCAGGGCAGGAGCTCAAGACAGGGACCTGGAGTAGGAACTGAAGCAGGACATGGAGGAACGCTTCTTACTGGTTTGCTCCCTCAAGGCCTGCTCAGCCTGCTTCTCCGTCCTACAGACCCCCACCCCCACCCCAGACAGAGTTTCTCTGTGCAACAGCCCTGGCTGTCCTGGAATGCACTAAGTAGACTAGGCTAGCCTCGAACTCACAGAGACCCGACAGCTTTTATCTCTTGAGTATTGGGTTAAAGGCAGGTACCACCACCACCTGGCTTCAGCCTTCTTTTTAATACAACTCAGGACCAACCGCCTATGGGTTGTGCTTTCCACATCAATAATTAACCAAGAAAACACCCCACAGACTTATTATCTACAGGTCAATCTTAGGGAGGGATTTTCTCAATTGAGGATTCCTCTTCCCAGATGTGTGTATGATCATCAGAGAAGAACTTGTGGGGCTGGTTCTCTCCTTGCGCCCTGCAGAGCCTGAGGATCCAACTGGGGCTTGGCAGCGAGGGTCTTCACCTGTCGAGCTATCGCCACACTTTGCGTTGAGGCAGGGTATTGCTGGAACTTGAAACTCTCCTGCCTCAGCCTCCAACATGCTGGGATTAAAGATTAGTCCACTGTGCTCAGCTCAGTTCTCTCTTGAAGCGTTTCTCTCTCTCTCTCCCTCCTTTTTGGTGCTGGAGATTGTATCCAGAACAAGGGTTCTCCCACTGAGCAAGCCATAGCCTGTTCCAATAGCCTTCATCTTGCTCTCCGCCTTGTGATGGTTGGGCCTATACCTCTTCTCTATCCAGAGGCCGGGATTTATGTTTGTTTGCTATGATATGAATTTTCATACTGCATCTCATACAGGTTTGGAGCTCCTGGCATAGCCCAGGATGGTCGTAGCAATCCTCCTGCCTCTGCCTGTTGAGCGCTAGGATTACCCATGCGGGCCCCCCAGTGATCTTTTATCATCATGAATCAGGTTACACTATCCGTTTGATCAAATCTCTCTGGTGTCTGACTATTGTCTAGAGTCAAATCTTACCATGGCTTCCAGAAACGTCTCTTCTGTTCAGTTGGTCTTTCGGTCTCGAGGCTCTCCTTACTTACTATTTCTTGAACACTAAGAAGCTCCGAGCTTACGCTTAGTGGGAGCCCAAGGTGGGAACACCCTTCCTGTAGCTGCCACTGACAGAACATCCCGCTGCCTTGAGACCTGCAGACCCCAACAACGTCACTCCAGTCTGTTACCTGGACCTTAGCGGTCTGTTTCCTTCTTTTGAGACTGGGTTTTGCTATGAAAGCCAGGTGGGTTTCAAACTCCTGATCCTCCTGCCTCAGATTACTGAGAGTAGTGTTGGAATTACTGACTTGTGCTACCATGCCTGGCTACACCCTATGTTAACAATCATTGCCTAATACTCTTTTATTACCCCCTTGTCTGTTCGTCATTAATCTTTATTGGAACCACTAGAGAACAAAATAATGAAGCTTAACATCATAGTTTGCTTTCTGCTCGGTTCTAAAATAAGACCATGCTTCATATGATAAAACAGAGATGGCTTTGTGTGATTTTTTTTTTTAATATAGATTTGTCTGTTTTCCTTTGCTTTCCTTGGTGTTGTGCTGAGGATCAAACCCAAGCCCTTGTGGGTGCTAGGCAGGCACTCCCCACTGAGCAGAACCCACCCCGGCCTGAGGATGTTGGTTTTGCAGACAAGAAAGGATTGACAAGATCAGAAACACAAATAAAGCTGGCCATTTCAAAGTGATTTTTTCCCCCCAGGAAGGAGGAGATGGGGGGGGGGCGGAGTAACGGGAAAGGAACCTGTCAGCTAACACCATCAGATTTCAAGTGACTTCTTTGTGTGAGATTAAAGCAGAGGGGACTTTGTGATCACACCACCAAGTCTGGCAGCTTTGGAAATTGGAAAAAAAAAAATGTGGATTCTATCTCCCTGATCTTGGTTTCCCAGACAGGCACATAAATACTGTAATTTTGGTGGTGTAGTGATGAGTTACTTCATTTTGAATTTTAGCCTGGCCCACCAGGGCTCAGTGCAGGCACTTAGTGCCAAACAGTGTAGTTTTTGTTCAATAAGACCCAGATGTTAAAGTCGCACGGTTCAGGTGGGGCCGTGATAATGTGATTATCGTGAGAGAGCATCTCTCTGAGATACATGCCGAGATATTTAAGGTTGAAATAAGCTGCCTACGCCTTCGATTTGCTTGTAGATAATGTAGAGGGTGAAATCACCCGTGGAAGACTGTATTTATATCTTTAAGAGGGATGACAGACAGCAGGGGTTCGCTACAATTGACTTCTCTGTTTGGTTTATGCAGGGTTTGACTCTGGGGCCCAGGCTGCTGGGTTACACAAGGTTACTCTGTATTTACTGTAGGGTGGGATGTAGCTTGACCTGAGAGGGCTTGTCTAGTAAAGAACAAACCCCGGGACCACAAGCAAACAACCGATAGTATTTATTGCCTATGCACTCTATTGGAAGATAGTTTTCAATCATCTGTTGCCGATTATTGGTCATCTAAATTCTAGTGGCCAGACGACCAGCTGGTCTCAGATTAAGGTGATTCTCCTGCCTCAGCTGCTTACTTCAGCTGGGATTGCAGGTACAGGCTGGCCTGCTTTAAAAAGCATTAACTTTAGGCCAGGCAGCGGTGGTACACATCTTTCATCCTAGCACTCAGAAGGCAGAGGCAGGCAGATCTCAGTGTTTGAGGTCAGCATGGTCTAAAGAGGGAATTCCAGGACAGCCAGGAATATACAGAGAAATCCTGTCTCGAACAACCCAACCCAAGCAAGCCAAACAATGAAAGCAAACCTCCAAACAAGCCAACAACCCTCCAAAACTCAAAGCAAAACACAACTTTATTTAATCTTGCTTGTTTGTTTTTCTTTTTACCAAGCCTCAATAATTAACAGCCACCTTGTCTAACAGAAGCGTGTAGCAACGTCGTCGGGAAGAAAAATGCAGATCCCTAAGTAGGTGGGAATTTGTGGACCCATCACTTTAAACCTTTGCCCAACCATCTTCTGATTAATATAGAAAATCCAGGGCAAAGCAATATGGCCCTCTGGAAGATGCCTAGTGCTATACAGTTTATCAGACTAGCAGAATAAAAAATTCCTAGTACCAATTGGATTACAGGCTGTGCTTGATCAGTACTGCCTGACTGCTGGCTGTTAGGGAAATGGGTCTATGTCAAGCAAAGATTTTGCTGACCTGAAGGGACTTAGCAAACACTTCAAATCTTTTCTTCTCTCCTCCAGTCTCTCTATAGCTTTGTCTCCCCACCAAAGGATGCACACAGGCTCTGAGGACGCCGTCTCATGAAAGCCACAGACCATAACAAGTAGATGATGTAAGGGGTTGCATAAAAGTTCCCCAAATTACAACCAATGCCCTCCCAGAGGCCAGACACATTGCTACCAGGAAACAAACATGGGGCCGAGAGCAGCGCTCTAGTTACCGTCTGGTCCCCTGCTCCTTGCAGTATACCAAAAAATCCTATCTTCTCCCTAAAAGCAAAACATACAGCAAAAAACCCAAGCAAACCGGCCCCCACAAGTTCTTCTCTGATTATGGTACGAGTATGGGAAAAGGGATCCTCAACTGAGAAAATTCCTCAGCCATAGAAAGCTCGTCTAGAGTTAGACTGGTTCAATCGCCTGTGTAAAAACACAGAAGAAAGAAAGACAAGAAAATCAGAGGACTCACTCATGAGTATCTGACTGAAAGGAGCAAAGCCCAGGAAACAGAAAATGGAGGTAACTGTTAAACAAAAGAAGCAGTGCAGGGCACACAAGGGAAGTGCCTGGGACAGAAGAAATGAGTGTCTGGGCTGGGGCAGCATACCGAGCTCCCAGGATGGGAGAGACCGGGAAAAGCAGGCCTCACATTCCTGTATTACAAGAACTCCTTGTGGTAGTTTCTTGTTTGTGTGTGCATGTATGTGTAGTGTGCATGTCTGTGCCGTGTGCGTGTGCATGCACACATGTGTGCATACGTGTGTGCATGTGTGCATACGTGCGTGCATGTGTGTTCGTGCGTGTGTGTGTGTGTGTGTGTGTGTGTGTGTGTGTGTGTGTGTTGTTCCAGTGTTGGAGATTGATCCAGGGCCTTATGATTGTCCAACAAACCTAGTTGTCTTTTACTTTTTTTGAGACAGGGGCTGCAGACTCATGGTTTGCTGTCTCAACCTAAGTGCCGGGATCATAGACCTGGGTGGGGCATACTTAACAGTGAGGACGGACGGACAAACAGACAGACGGCAGGGTCCTGAGATATAAAGGTCATGTGTGAGTCCCCAGCTTTCCACTGTTACCGGCAGCCAAGAAGGGCAAGTCCAGTGCTGTAAGATGTCCCCAGAGTGACCATGTTCATGTAACCCTGTCTGTAGTATTATGCTGTAATTGTTCCATTTTATTACTAGCTGTTAATTGCTCTCTATGTCTAACTTATACACTAAACCTTAGGAATGGATATGTGGGAAACCACAGTCTTGGGTCCAGTGTTATCTGTGGTTTCAGACATCCATGGGGATATCTTAAGATGTATCCCTTGCAGATAAGAAGAAAAAACTGAATGTTGAAAGGATCGTGAATTAGAATGGCAATGCCCTTCTCCATAGAGAACTAAATGTTTGAGCAGAGCAATGACTCCAAGATTCTGAAGGAAGATAAGTTTGTTTTCTGGAGACAGGCTGGCCTCAAACTTGCATGATCCCTATGTCTCAGGCTCCTGATTGCTAGGTTTACAATGTGTGTGGCCGTGTCCAGTTGGAAAAAATAACCTTCAACTAAAGAACTATACATAGCAGACCGGGCCCGGCAGGACTGTTAAGTGAATGAAAACAATTGTCCCACAAGGCTGGTGACCTGAGTTGAAACTCGGACTGGAAGGAGAACTGACTCCTGAAAGCTGTCCCCAGTCCTCCACACAAGTATCATGGTGGCTCCCCCCCAGTGAATGAGTACATGTAAAAAGGAGAGACTAGGGTTTGGGGATTTAGCTCAGTGATACAGCACTTGCCTAGCAAGTGCAAGGCTCTGGGTTCAGTCCTCAGCTCAAAAAAAAAAAAAAAAAAAAAAAAAAAAAAAAAAAGGAGAGACTATACATTGTTTCTAAGTATGCATAGAAAATTTGTAAATAATTCTGACCGCTGGGTCACATGACTGGAAGGTCTATATCTCTGTGTTCTGCCGCTTGTGGGTGTGGGTGTGGCTGCTAAGCCTGTGTTCAGTCACTGTGACGCAGTCCTTAGTCATTGCAAGACTTGAGAACACAAGCTAATCACACATTTTTGGATCACAGTCATGCTAGAGGTGAAAATCTTTTAAATGGTTAAAAGACACATTTGGAGATCTGAGAACCGAACTAAGTAATGATTGAGTCAGTAGTGAAATGTCTGGAAGTTAACTGACAGTGAAAACACTGTACACCAAATCTGATCAGCCAATCAGTCCCTGAGATAGACTTAAAGGAGGCCTTGCCATTGTGGGCCCTCGCCCTCTGGAACCATAAGCCCAGATAAACTCTTTATAAGTGTCTTTTTGGGGCTGGAGAGATGGTTCAGCGGTTAAGAGCCTGGACTGCTCTTCCAGAGGTCCTGGGTTCAATTCCCAGCAACCACATGGTGGCTCACAACCATCTGTAATGGGATCTGATGCCCTCTTCTGGTGTGTCTGAAGACAGTTACAGTGGACTCACTTATATAAATAAGTTATTAAGAAACTAAGTGTCTTTGGTCATGGTGTTTTATCACAGTAACAGGAAAGTAACTAATGTTCCTTACCCCCCCCCTTTCTTCTCCCCTTCCCTCCCCTCCTCTTTTTTTTTTTTGGTTCTTTTTTCCCCTCCCCTCCTCTTTAATCTCCCCTTTTTCCTTTCCCTTTCCTTCTCACAGTGCCCCTATTGAGCCCAGAGACCTGTCAGTCTAGGCAAATGTTTCCCCACTGAGTTCTATTCTTGGCTCCTGCAAACCGTCTTTTAGGCTAGAGCTGCCAATCACCCGACCCACTTTCTGCTTTGGAATAAACTCCTGTTTCTTGTCAGCCCGTGTGGTCCCTCTCCAGACCCCTCTTCTCATTCTTGACTCTAGATGGTGAACGTCAATGTCAAAAGGCTCAAGCATTGCTGACGTCCAAGGTCATTTGCTACCATAGCGAGGCTCTCCGTGACAGGGCCATATCAGCCTCCTTGCAGTCCTCAGATGCACCAGCCAAGGGCTTTAGTCTGTTCTTTTCCCTTTGAAGGTTTCTTTTAGCCTACATCTCTGCTATTCGTCCTTCAGCAATGATGCAAGTGTTTCTTGTTACCTCCTCAGAGAATCTCGCCCTGCCCCCACACCTGCCCTTGACCATATCATTTGCTTCAGGATAGTCACTTGCAAACACACAGTAATTATGTAATACTTACATTATATAATTACAAATGCATTATACAATTATGCATTACAAACTTACCATCTCACTAACTACAGTCATTGTGCGACTCACAGTGACCTCACTAGAAGGCATGAATGCAAGGATGATGGTCCATTTTACTCACCTTGGTCCCCGTGACCCCACGGTGATTGGGACAAACCTGACGTACACCTAAACGCTCCTGAACAAGAGCTGGAGATGGCTCAGTGGTTAAGAGTACCTGCTGTTAGGGGTTGGGGATTTAGCTCAGTGGTAGAGCGCTTGCCTAGGAAGCACAAGGCCCTGGGTTCGGTCCCCAGCTCCGAAAAAAAGAAAAAAGAAAAAAAAAAAAAAAGAGTACCTGCTGTTCTTGTAGAGGACCTGGGTTCAGTTCCAGCACCTACATGGTGGCTCCCAACTACCCGGACTCCCGTTCCATAGGATCGAATGCCCTCTTCTGGCCTCTGTGATCGTGGTTCCCATGGTGCACACATGTATAAGCGGGAAGACATTCGTCCACACAAAGTACAAATAAATCTTTTTTTTTTTTTTTGGTTCTTTTTTTCGGAGCTGGGGACCGAACCCAGGGCCTTGCGCTTCTTAGGCAAGCGCTCTACCGCTGAGCTAAATCCCCAACCCCACAAATAAATCTAAATGCAAAGATGCTGGATGAATAAACATGGGTTCTGTAAGTGTTAATTATGCCTGCTAGACCATTGGATATATGAATATTCATAGCCCAAAAGAAAGACGTGGGCTACTTTGACAGTTATTAGCACACTAATGGTGGTGGTAGATGTTATTGCCCAGAAAATGGGCTTCGAGTGAAAAGGATCCGGCACAGAGCCCAGGTATTGAGTCAGTAGGGTGTCTGCCACTGTAAACAGAATGAATACCCAGAAGAGCTACTGTCAAGGAGCCAGGCTGTGATTCAGGGGCTTCTTTCCATGGTTCCTCAGCTCCGTTGCCTTTGTCCTGGACTGAGACAATCTACCACGGTGGCAAGCAGTGGTGGAGCAAAACTTCCTACTGGGCAGTATTTGGGAAGGGAAGGGGAGGGAGCCAGGGTTCCAACAGTTTCTTTAATGGCAGCCTCTACTCCTGCCAAGGGATCCAATTCCCTTCCACTGGGCTCCGTTGACCAAGCCAGCTCAGTCAGTCAACAGGTTCTCCAGGGCAGGAGTGAGGATTGAAAAGAAAAAAAAAAAAGACAATTAGACAAAGCTCTAACATGACTCCAGCCAGTTCTGAGGCCGAAGCAGATGTTTTAGTTTCCAGTCTGATTTTATACCACTTGAAGTACATTATCTTATCATTCTGAGTTGAGCAACAGGCAAGGTGATAATCAAAATCCTGTAAACACCTTTCTAGGGGCCTGGTCAGGAAGACCGAAGGACAAAAGGACTGTCTCACATGCTTCCCCTGAGCTTGCTCTGAGCTTTGCATTAACTCAAATGTAAACGTTCTTAATCAGGACCCATTTCCTGAGCCCAAGCCCAAAGCCAGATTCCTGCTTCGGGCTTCTTTCGTTTGTCCTGATAATGTCAAATTCCTGCCAAGTGTCTAGAAGCAAGTAGCCCCAAAAGGCTCTCTACGCTCCATCTCCTAAAAGGATATCCCCTACCAATAGTGTCCCAGGCTAGGGACAACTTAAAAACATGGGTTTGTAGGGCCCACTCAGGATCAAAAAATAGTCCCAGTCACTGAGTGGGTGTGGTGGAACACACTTGTAATGTCAGCACTTAAGAGGCTGGAGCAGGAAGATCGTGAGTTCAAGCCCAGCCTGGACTACAAGACAAGACTCTGTCTCAAACGAACAGACAGAGGGGCTGGGAAGAGAGCTGGTCTATCACATGCTTGCTGTGCAAGCATGAGGACCTGAGCACAGAGCTGAGCATAGTAGCCATGGTAGCCTACACTTGGAATCACAGCCTCGGGAAGGCAGAGACCGGAGGATCCCTGGGGCCCACTGGTCGGTCAGCCTAGCAGAGTTGGCAAACCCCAAGCCAGTTAGAGACTCCCGTTGCAAGAAGAAAACAAAGTGGATAGAGTAACAGCTGAGGTTGTCCTCTGTCCTCCCAAATCGCGCACGCGCGCGCGCACACACACACACAAACACACACACACACACACACACACACACACACACAACCAAAACAAAGGAGAAAGTCAAAAAAAAACAAAAGATGATAAAAATCTTAAGGGACGGGGTTGGGGATTTAGCTCAGTGGTAGAGCGCTTGCCTAGGAAGCGCAAGGCCCTGGGTTCGGTCCCCAGCTCCGGAAAAAAAAAAAAAAAAAAAAAAAAAAGAACCAAAAAAAAAAAAAAATCTTAAGGGACAAAAACCCCTCTCAGCTGCCTGGCTCCTCCCTGTGTGCGCCCCATCTCCAGCCACAGCACCATGCTGTTTATCCCCTTGTTATGATTGAGAACCTCTCCTCTAGGCTCGAGCGGTCTCAACAGTCACTGGCATTCTTTCGGTGGGTTTAGATGTGGCCTTGCTGGAGGAAATACGTCACTGGGGTTGGGCTTTCAGGTTTCAAAGCCATATGCAATTCTAGTTTGCTCTCTCTCTCTGCTTCCTGGTTCTTGTTTGAGATTCTTCCTGTGATGGCGATGAACTCTTATCCTGTGGGAACCGTGTGTCCAAATCAGCGTTTTCATCTGTAAGTTGCCTTCAACTTCACGGCGCCAATTCACAGTAACAGAAAGCTAATACCATCACTCACTCTGGATAGTCGCGCGCACGCACACGCGCGCGCGCACACACGCGCGCGCACACACACACGCGCGCGCACGCACACACACAGAGACACACACACACACAGCTTGCCCCCTTTTAGTACCACGTCTTACTCTTGACCATGCCTTCCTGATTCTACCTCTGAGAATTGTCCTGTAGCTGTCTTCTCCCTGTCCCAAAGCTGCCCTAGTCTAAGGACTAAATCACCTGCCTCCTGTCCTACAGTACTCACCTGTCCCCTCCTGAGGTAGGGATTTACCACCTATCTCAGTACCCCAAAGCTTTTATTCGGTTCCCAGACTAGTTTTATGAGTCATGGGGTCAGTCATGCCTCTATCCTGCTCTAAGCCTTGGAAGGCTCCCCACTGAACAAAGCAGTGGCCCCTAAGGTTGGCGGGGTGGGCGGGGTGAGCATCACAAACACCGGGGGATATAACACTAGATCCTTAGCTGCCAGGAAGTGATAAAAATAAAACAGACTAGAACTGGAAGGGACAAAAGATGCAGACATAAACGCTAGAGCTGCCGGTGGATTGGTGGGCGGCAAGTCACAGCCAATGGGAATAAGGTGTTCTGTGAGCGCCTGAGTAAAGTGACCACCGCAGACGAGACGCGCTGGGCATCTCAAGACTCTGAAATGGGTAATATAGTAAGGTCTATCCTGAACATAATCTATCCTAGGAATGAGGCGGGGTGGGTAATTGTCTGTAAAAGATGAAAGAATTTCAAGTTTCCATAATAAAGGTATTATAAAAACTGGGTGTGGTGGTACGCGCCTGAATCTCAGTCCTTGAGGGTTAGAGGCGGGAAGGCCAGTTTCAAGGCTAATCCTGGGTACATATAAGTTTGAGACTAGCCTGGACTATATGAGACTGTCTCAAAAGTAAAAAAGGACAATTCCTACATCTGCCTTCCCTTCCGCCCCCCAAACCAAGAGAAAGGAGGGATATTTGAAGAGATACAAGTTAACTAGATTTAAACATTAGTATTGTAGGCATGGACTGAGACGTCGCACGATACTTCACTAACAGGCACAGCTTTCTCTTTTTCTTTTTCCTTTTTAAACAAACCAGTTGAAAATGGAATTAAGAAACAAAAAGCAAACTAGACTTAGCCCAAGAAAGGCTCAGGCACACCCTCTCCCACAGCGCCCTCTGCTGGTAACTTCCTGTCATAGCCAACCTTCCTTTCACCACAACATTCCCCAGGGCCTGTTATTTCAGCGGACCCACCTACTGCTTGAGAAAGCTACCAGGTTAGAAAATTAAGTCCAAACTTCCATACAGAGACATCGGGCTCACTCTCCAAAGCGGTTCCGTAGCACCCTTTCCCCATCACCTGTCTTGATATCGCTGCCCCTGAGTCCCTTCAACAACCCTGGACCAATCTAAATTTTCCCACGTTAAGTCCTGGCATGTGCCTCTCCCTTCTGCTGCTGTATAAACTTTTCTCTTATTTAAGGCCCATTCAAATACCCCTTGAAACCGGGCATGGCGAAATATGCCTGAATCCCAGGATTTGGGCAGTAGAGACAGAAGGCTTTCAAGTTCGAGGATAGCCTGGGTTTACAGAGCAAGATCTTGTCTCAGAATAAACAAATTGCCACTAGAATCCCAGGAGAGGACAAAGCTCAGGAGCGCCCAGATGCTGTATCTTACTCTCATGCACTCTTGTAGTTAGACTGGTGCCAGCCCTGTGACATCGTGGAGTCTGGTATGTTGCTCATCCATAGCCTAATTGCTATTTCTTTTGGGCTATCTTTAGCTTCCTTGCTCACTTCTGTAGCCAGCTTAACATCCTGATAAACTGATGTAAAACCTTTGGAATCTTTTCACTTCACAAACCCCTGTTCTCCACCAACAGGAGAACTAGGAATAGCATCAGAGGCCTACAGGGGAGATTCCCCTACCCGCTGTAATTGCCTATCTGATGTACTCACACGTGTATTTTAAAATTGATTTGAATTATAACTGCTGGGGGTCAGTCCTGGCATTCAGGTACTGAGGTGGGACACAGCGTTGGATGAAGGCCAAAGGCTGATGACCCCTGGATTTGTGACTCTGACTGTTCTGGGGCCCAGAAGCTGCTGATAGCAGCAGTGGCCGGGAAACTTAATTACTTTGTTTCTTTCTTTTTTTTTTTTTTTTTTTTTTTTCCGGAGCTGGGGACTGAACCCAGGGCGTTGAAAACGCTCTACCACTGAGCTAAATCCCAAACCCCTTACTTTGTTTCTTGTTTCTTTGACTCAGGCCTCTGACTGGCCAGGTGAGGAGCTTGGAGGAAGAATTGTTTTCATGTCTGTCCGTTAAGACTAAGGACCTGGGGGTTGGGGATTTAGCTCAGTGGTTAGAGCGCTTGCCTAGGAAGTGCAAGGCTCTGGGTTCGGTCCCCAGCTCCAAAAAAAAGAACCAAAAAAAAAGAAAAAAAAAAGAAAAAAGACTAAGGACCTGACTAAACATTCATTATCTGTTACTAGGTTCACACATTCATTCTAAATTTAAAGCAATAATTTTCATGTCATAAGTTAGCACGGTTTTATCCAGAGACAAATCATCCGCCTTGCGTCTCATTGTTTTGAAGTCTTGTATTGATGGACCGGCCCATCATTTACTTTCTGTCCTTACACCTACGATAAATTGCCCATTCCCAGATTATGACCTTTAGCCAGATAGTGGCCTCGTTCTTAGCCTAGAAGGAATGTTTTCCTTGATCATAAATTTGTTTTAAACCTGCAAATTTCTTTTCCTACTGCAATTAGCCTGTGACATGTGAAGGCTTACAGAGAGCTCTATTTGCAGCTTTTATTCTACGGGGGACTTGAGATTACTTGTATCAGCTTAAGGATTCTATAAAACCATTATCAGGAATTCAATATCATCAGTTCGTTTACACAGCATTACTATATGAAAGCATATCTTCATATTGATCCTTCAGGAGATCTGTCCCATAGGGTGAGCTGATGCTATGTAACAGTGACAGGAAAGGCACATCAGCATCGAGAAGCAATCCTGGGATGAGGTCTCTGAGGACCCTACATCTCAGAGCACACCCATCGCAGCAGCCGTGCACTATGGTGGGCCAGCTCCAGAAGACTCATTTGCTTGCCATAACCTTTCCTAGACCTCACAAAACCCCCTTCCACATGGGAACATGGAAGCTGGGTTGTCTTAGTTTCTGTTTTATTGCTCTGAAGAGACAACATAACCAACGCAACTTATAAAACGAAGCATTTAATTGGGGTTGCTTACACTTTCGGAATGTTAGTCCATGATCACGGTGGGAAGCAGACAGACATGGTCCTGGAGCAGTAGCTGAGAGCTTTATGTTCTGATCTGCTGACAGCAAGCAGGTGTGTGTGTGTGTGTGTGTGTGTGTGTGTGTGTGTGTGTGTGTGTGTGTGTGTGTGTATGTAGGCCAGAAGTCAAGGTCACTAAGAAGAGCTTTGGTAGAATTATTACTTTGGTTTGTTATCAGTTCCCAGTCCGGGGTGAGAACATGTTTATCCAAGACTCACACAACATACACTTAAAATGAGTTGTGGGAATTGCTTCATGTTTATCTATAAAGAGCGTTTCCATTTGTCTCTGTGTTTGCATAATATTCAGCTATAACTGGTCCCTGATAAAAATCTGAGCTGGTGTCAGTCTTTGGCAGTTAGGAGTAGCACTGTGTTTGTCACTGTGGAGGTGGTGGGACCCGGGAGAATGGAGCAGGTCCATGAGGAAGACTAAGGTCTCACACAATAGCCAACGTCATTCATCGGATAGACAGTTTATATCCTGAGGGTTTAGAGGAGTCCCGTGAGTAAAGTGTACAAGCGCAAGCCACACACGGCAGGCAAGCTACTCTCAACAAACACTTGTTTTCCCATAAAGACATAAACAAGTGGTGATCTCCAGTTGTAATGAATCATCTGAAGTAGACTCGCTTCTACCCACAACATCTGCACGAGTACACCTTCCAAGAACAATTTAGTGTTTTGGAAGAAACTGAGGTCATCAGACTCTCATCTTGTTTACTTGGAGTTCGCTCACAAGCACTCAGAAATCTCCTCACGGGACTCTGGTCTTGGACCTTGTTCTGTCGGTACTGTAAGGAGTAACTTGGTTAATACATTAAGCCTTTATTTTTGCTAGTATCTTTGGAACAGAACCCTAAGAGTGGAATTGCTGATATAAATGCATCTACATCTCTTAGACATGGCCCTTTTCACCTCAGGGAGAGATGGCTGACTTCTTCTTTTTTTTTAATCATACATATATGAGGACACCATAGCTGTCTTCCGACACACCAGAAGAGGGCATTGGATCCCATTACAGATGGTTGTGAGCCACCATGTGGTTGCTGGGAATTGAACTCAGGACCTCTGAAAGAGCAGCCAGTGCTTTTTTTTTTTTTTTTTTTTGATTTTTTTTTTTTTATTAACTTGAGTATTTCTTATATACATTTCGAGTGTTATTCCCTTTCCCGGTTTCCGGGCAAACATCCCCCTCCCCCCTCCCTTTCCTTATGGGTGTTCCCCTCCCAACCCTCCCCCCCAGCCAGTGCTTTTAACCACTGAGCCATCTCTCTAGCCCAGGTGGTTGACTTCTTATCCAGAGATCTTGTCCTGTTCTCATTCTGAGAATGGAGGGAGACAGACAGCAGTGGACAAATAGGGGAACTTCTATTTGCCGCTCAACAGTGACAGTTCTAATAGAAAAGCAGAAATAGAGACCCTTTGTGGCAATAGGATGCCAAGCAGAGAGATTATATGTGTTGGTTTGAATGTGACCGACCCCCATAGACATACATTTGAATGCTTGATCACTGTTTTGGAAAGGATTAGAAGCTGTGGGTTTGTTGGAGGACGTGTGTCACTGGGGTTGGCTTTGGGGTTTCAAAAAACCATATACAGCCCCAGTCGTCGTCTTCTTCTTCTTCTTCTTCTTCTTCTTCTTCTTCTTCTTCTTCTTCTTCTTCTTCTTCTTCTTCTTCTTCTTCTTCTCTCCTCCTCCTCCTCCTCCTCCTCCTCCTCCTTCTCCTCCTCCTCCTCCTTTTCCTCCTCCTCCTCCTTCTCCTCCTCCTCCTCCTTCTCCTCCTTCTCCTCCTTCTTCTCCTCCTCCTTCTCCTCCTCTTCCTCCTCCTTTTCCTCCTCCTCCTCCTCCTTTTCCTCCTCCTCCTCCTTCTCCTCCTTTTCCTCCTCCTCCTCCTTCTTCTCCTTCTCCTCCTCCTTCTCCTCCTTTTCCTCCTCCTCCTCCTTCTCCTCCTTCTCCTCCTCCTCCTCCTTTTCCTCCTCCTCCTCCTTCTCCTCCTCCTCCTCCTCCTCCTGACTCCTCCTCCTCCTCCTTCTCCTCCTCCTCCTCCTCCTCCTGACTCCTCCTCCTCCTCCTTCTTCCTCCCTTTCGGCTTCATGCTTGTGAATCAGATGTAATATTTCAACTACTTCTCCAAACATCATACCTGCTCGTCAGTTGCCATCCTCCACCATGATGGTCATGAACCAACTTAAAACTTTAAGCAAGCTCCTAATTAAATGCTTTCTTCTGTAAGTTGTCTTGGTCATGGTGTCTCTTCAGAGCAAAAGAACAGTAAGGCATTGTGTTGCAGAATATTTGATCACACCCTTAGCACACACCTTTAACCCCTCTGGCTGGACTACAGACACAACCTTAGTACACACCTTTAATTCCAAACAATGAAAGGAACGTCAGTTTGTAGAAAGAAGCACCCATATTTGGAAGTGATATCCAATTAAACGGTAGACAAAATGACGAATCAAAGAAAGATTTGACAGAACAGATTGCCAGAGTTAGTTTGAAGGCCAAGCAAAGCAAAAAGTCAGAGGCTGAGAGAAGAAGTCAGATGAGTCAGCTTGGAGAGGAGTTTGAGTCGGAACAGCTGAGTTGAATCAGCCAGATAGAGGTCAGAAAGAACTAGGAAGTGCTGATCTTATCAGTAGCGAGGCTCAAAACATTCTAGGCCTAGATAAGATTATACAAAGGCTAGAAGCTTCCAGGAGTCAGCCTAGGTTAGCAGACAGAGGCAATTAGCCTCTGCGATGATAATTACTATAGGAGAATAAAAGTTATATTTACAAAGTTGTGTGACAACTCGTCCTCTCAGAAGGATTTGGGGGTGCCAGCTGAGAGAGGTTACAGATATTATAGTTCTGTGCTCTCAGCTGGCTTTAGGGTGTCAGCTGAGCGATACCAGCAAGTGTTACAGTTTGAAAGCTCTCAGAGGTCTCGGAGTGCCAACTAAAAGTAATCCCTTGCAGAGCAAGTCTTTGGAGAGCAAGCCACTGATTCCAGTAGCAGGAACAGCTCCCCTTTCTGGCAAGTCAGAAAGTCTGGGGCAAGTCCCCCTCTTGAAACTGAAGCAGTGGGTCTCAAAGGCAGGAATAATGGATACTGGAACAGGAGCAGCAACCGTACTCCGCCCTCAAGAAATCCCACACATAGAGGGCAGCATCCCTTAGAGCAGGAGAAATGGCAACAGGTCTCCTGTAAGACCCATGGTGAATCTCAAGAACAGCATTCCTTCTCCGAATAGTGTCTAGGAGCTGGGTACCAGACATAGCCAGGAGCCAGCTGGGATCTAGATTCTACCTGTACTGGACCCTCAAGTGTTTCCCTTTTTCCCATTCCAAAGAGTGAGCCAGTGAGTCTGTCTGTCCAAATCTTGTATATCCTAGTATGTAAAGCCCAGTGAGGCATCTTTTGGGTATATGCTCAAGAGTGTTATAGCTGGGTCTTCAGGGAGATTTATTTCCAGTTTTCTGGGGAAACTCCATATTGACTTCAAGAGTAGTTGTACCAGTTTGCAATCCCACCAGCAATAGAGGAGTGTTCCCTTTTTTCCACATCCTTGCCAGTATGTGCTGTTACCTGAGGTTTTGATCTTAGCCATTCCCACCGGTGTGAGGTGAAATCTCAGGGTCATTTTGATTTGCATTTACCTAATGACTAAAACTTTAAACATTTCTGTAAGTGCTTCTCAGCCATTCGAGATTCCTCTGTTGTGATTCTCTGTTTAGCTCTATACCTCATTTTTTGATTGGGTTGTTTGGTTTCTTTGGAAGTTAGCTTCTTGAGTTCCTTATATATTTTGGATATTAGCCCTCTATTGGATGTGGGGTTAGTGAAGATTTTTTTTTCCCAATATGTAGGTTGCTGATTTGTCCTGTTGACTATACAGAAGCTTTTCAGTTTCATGAGGTCCCATTTATCAATTCTTGATCTTAGAGCCTGAGCCATTGGAGTTCTGTTTAGCAACCCCATCCCCAACTCCACTCCCACTGCCAATGAGTTTGAGGCTCTTTCCCACTTTCTCTTCTATTAGAGTCAGTGTATCTGGTTTTATGTTGAGGCCCTTGATACACTTGGACTTGAGCTTTGTACCAGGTGACAAATATGGATCTATTTTCATTTTTTCTACATACAGACTGCCAGTTAGATCAGTACCATTTATTGAAGATGCTTTTGTTTTTCTATTTTTTTTTTTTTTGGCTTCTTTGTCAAAGATCAAGTGTCCACTTCAGCAAAGTGGCAGGATATAAAATTAAATCAAACAAAAGCCTATACTCAACAAAGTGGAAAATCTAAAGAAATGGATCTGAACAGATTCCACATACCAAAGTTAAATCAAGATCAGATGAACTATATAAACAGTACCATAATCTCTAAGAAAGTATAAGCAATCATAAAAACATCCCAACCAACAAAAAGCCCAGAGCCTGATGATTTTAATTCAGAATTCTACCAGACCTTCAAAGAGAGCTAATACCAATACTCCTCAAACTATCCCACAAAATAGAAACAGAAGGAAGACCACCTAATTTATTTTATGAGGTCAAAGTTACCCTGATACCTAAGCCACACAAAAACCCAACCAGGAAAGAGAACTTCAGACCAATTTTGCTTAAGAATATCTATACAACAATATTCAATAAAATTCCCACAAACCAAATCCAAGAACACATTAAAACCATCATTCACCATGACCAAGTAGGCTTCATCCCAGGGATGATAATGTTGGTTCAACATACGAAAATCTATTAATGTGATCCACTACATATGAAAGACCCCAGCTTAGCAGCAGTAACGCCATTTTGCAAGGCTGTACTTAAGATGACTGGTTCAGGGAAAGGTTAGAACACTGAGTACACAGCGGCTGCCAAGCAGGATGTGTATGGTTGAAGGCCTGGCAACAGGACGACTGCGGTTGAGCACCTGACAATGAGAAAAGCCCCGGGAGAGGTCCCACACCCTGGTGGGGGGCCGAGTCAGCCGTTATGTTCCAAGAAGGTAGCTAGGAAACTTGCCCCCGGGCTGAACCCTTGCCACATTAGAATCCACCAATTATATCCCTGTAACCATGCATCTGCTTCTGTATGCTTGCTTCTGCTCCCCAGAATCCTATAAAAAGCCCATCCTTGGTTCCGTGGGGAGCGCCAGTCCCCCGAGTGACTGAAGCGCCCACAGGTGCCTGTGTATCCCGACAATAAACCAAATCCTCTTGCTGATTGCATCCTGTGGCCTCGGTCTGGTCATTGAGTTGGAGGGTCTCCATCCCGAGGGAAAGTTCTCCCTGAGAACTTTTCAATTTGGTGCATTGGCCGGGAAAGGAGATCCTCCACCCAGGGACCACCGACCACCCACTGGGAGGTAAGCCGGCCGGCGTCTGTCTGATTCTGTCTCGTTCTGCCCTATTCTGACTGTTCTGTGAGCGCTCAGCGAGGTTGTTTGGAATTTGGGCGGGACGAAGAAGGAGCTGACGAGCTCGGACTTCTCGCCCCGCAGCCCTGGAAGACGTTCCAAGGGTGTTAGGGGCCCGACTTTTCGGGGCTCAATCTGGGACTCTGGTTAGAGGAGGAGGATCCGGACTTACGGCACCTCTGTCTGTATTTTTGGCTTTCAGAGGGCCCCGGACCTTTGCCACCTCCATCTGACTTTTTGCTTTCAGTTTGGTACCAAAGCCGTGCAGCACGCCTGTCTGTTGTTTGTTTGACTGTTGGTGTTGTTTGTTTTCTCTGTGTCCTAATCTTAAATCAGAGCCTTCTAAGAAACCTGTCCTCCCGGCAGACCCAAACTCCCCTCTCATAGATCTTCTCTCTGAAGATCCTCCTCCCCCATATCGTTTACTACAGGCCCGGCTGAAACAGAGGAGGCAGAGCCGCCGGCCAGATCAGTTGCCGGGCCACAGTCTGATAAGGGTTTCTCCCCTGTCGCAGGGAGATTGCACAATAAGCTCGAGGTGATGCCAGATTCAACCTCCCAGGCTTTCCCACTTAGACAGGGAACCGGTGGCCAGACCCAATACTGGCCGTTTTCAGCAGCTGACATTTACAATTGGAAACAACACAACCCTTCTTTCTCCAAAGACTTGGGATGACTGCCAACAGCTCTTACAGGCCCTCTTAACCTCAGAAGAAAAACAAAGAGTGTTCCTAGAGGCCAGAAAGCATGTTCTGGGAGATGATGGGCGTCCCACCCAGCTGCCTGAGGAAATTGATGCTGCATTCCCACTTAAGAGACCAAACTGGGATTTTAATACAGCTGAAGGTAAGGGACACCTACGCCTTTATCGCCAGTTGCTTCTAGCGGGTCTCCGAGGGGCTATACGACGCCCTACTAATTTGGCTCAGGTAAAACAGATATTACAGGAAGCAGGGGAAACTCCCTCCGCCTTTCTAGAGAGACTTAAGGAGGCCTACCGTATGTACACTCCCTATGACCCAGATGACCCAGGACAAATGACGAGTGTCTCTATGTCCTTCATCTGGCAGGCTGCTCCAGATATCAGGACTAAGTTACAGAGGTTAGAAAATTTGCAAGGCTATACATTACAGGATTTACTTAAAGAAGCTGAAAGGATTTTTAATAAGAGAGAGACACAAGAAGAAAAAGAAGATAGAGTTCGCAGAGAGAGGGAAGAGAGAGATAAAAAAAGAAACAAAGAATTGAGTCAAATCTTGGCCGCCGTAGTTCAGGGCCAAGAAAGGAAGGGAGATGGGGGGGAGCTCGAAAGGGGCTGAAGCTGGATAAAGATCAATGTGCCTATTGCAAAGAGAAAGGGCACCGGGCCAGAGAGTGCCCCAAGAAGCCTGGCGGACCCCGAAAGCCTCGACCACGAACCTCCCTCTTGGCTCTAGATAAAGATTAGGGAGGTCAGGGCCAGGAGCCCCCCCCCTGAGCCCAGGGTAACGCTTAAAGTTGGGGGGCAGCCGGTTACTTTCCTGGTAGACACAGGAGCCCAGCATTCAGTCCTCACCCAAGCTTCAGGACAACTCAGCGACCGGACGGCCTGGGTACAAGGAGCTACTGGTGAGAAACAATACCGATGGACTACGGACCGCCGGGTTCAGCTGGCTACCGGTAAGGTGACCCATTCCTTCTTACATGTTCCGGACTGCCCGTACCCTCTGCTGGGCCGTGACCTGCTCACCAAACTAAAAGCACAAATTCATTTTGAGGAAGGAGGGGCCCAAATAACTGGCCCCCACGGAACTCCCCTTCAAGTTCTAACCCTACAATTAGAGGATGAATATAGACTATATGAACCGGGACAGGACAAGCCACAATCCCTAGAAATAGACACTTGGGTCACGAATTTTCCACTGGCTTGGGCAGAGACTGGTGGGATGGGGTTGGCGCTCCAACAGCCCCCCTTAATTATACAGTTAAAGGCCACTACAACTCCAGTCTCCATAAAACAATACCCCCTGTCACATGAAGCTTATCAAGGTATAAGGCCTCACATTACGAGGCTTCTAGATCAAGGCATCCTAGTCCCCTGCAGGTCGCCTTGGAATACGCCTCTTCTGCCTGTTAAGAAACCCGGCACTGGAGATTATAGGCCAGTACAAGACTTGAGAGAGGTCAACAAGAGGGTAGAAGATATTCATCCGACTGTTCCAAACCCTTACAATTTGCTCAGTACACTGCCCCCTACACATACTTGGTATACGGTTTTGGACCTGAAAGATGCCTTCTTTTGCCTCCGGCTGGCCACGGCTGCTATTGCTGTCCTGATCAAGGACGCTGGAAAATTGACTTTGGGACAGCCACTCACCATCCTAGCACCCCACGCAGTGGAGGCCTTGGTAAAGCAGCCCCCAGACCGCTGGCTCTCTAATTCCCGCATGACCCACTACCAAGCCTTGTTACTGGATGCAGAACGGGTTCAGTTTGGGCCCGTAGTCGCCCTCAATCCTGCCACTTTGCTTCCTCTACCAGAGGAGGCAGAACAGCATGACTGCCTACAAATCCTCGCAGAAGTACATGGAACCAGGCCAGACCTATCGGACCAGCCTCTTCAGAATGCTGACCACACATGGTACACGGATGGCAGCAGCTTCTTGGCAGAGGGAGAGCGAAAGGCTGGAGCTGCGGTCACTACGGAGGACAAAGTGATTTGGGCGAAAGCCCTGCCTGCTGGTACCTCCACACAACGGGCTGAACTCATCGCCTTGACTCAGGCGCTCAAGATGGCAAAAGGTAAGAGGCTAAATGTATATACAGACAGCCGTTATGCCTTTGCCACGGCACACATCCACCGGGAGATCTATCGGAGGCGGGGGCTGCTCACATCTGAGGATAAAGATATTAAAAATAAGGCTAAAATTCTGGCCCTCTTAGAAGCCCTATTCTTGCCCAAAAGACTGAGTATTATATATTGTCCAGGACACCAGAAAGGGCACAACCCAGAGGCACGAAGAAACCGGCTGGCCGATGCCACGGCGGGAGAAGCGGCCATGAGCAAACAAATCTTGCCCTTAAATAGCCCAGACCAACCCACGCCCCCACCAGTGGGACAAACCAGTTGGGTTTATGCCCATGAGGACATAGAGCTCCTAGAAAAAATGGGGGCCATCTACCACCCTCAACTAAAACAGTGGGTCTACAAAGGAAAGACAGTTATGCCAATAAAAATGACTTTTAAATTGATCTCCTTTTAACATAAATTAACCCATTTGGGGTTTAAGAAGATGAAAACCTTACTAGATCGGGAAGAGATAAATCTGTGTTTTTTGAATCGGGACAAAGCGATACAAAAGGTGACTGAGAGTTGCAAAGCGTGTGCTCAGGTTAACCCGAGAAGGACCATGATTGGACAAGGAGTTCGTCCTAGGGGACACCGTCCCGGCATCCATTGGGAAATTGATTTTACTGAAATTAAACCAGGTATGTATGGATACAAGTATCTCCTAGTGTTTGTAGACACCTTCTCAGGATGGGTCAAAGCCTTCCCCACAAAGCACGAGACTGCAAAAATGGTCACCAAGAAGCTCCTCGAGGAAATCTTTCCCAGGTATGGCATGCCTCAAGCGTTGGGGTCGGACAACGGGCCCGCTTTCGTCTCCCAAGTAAGTCAGTTGGTGGCCAAATTGCTGGGGATTGATTGGAAATTACATTGTGCCTATAGACCCCAGAGTTCAGGTCAGGTAGAACGCATAAATAGAACAATTAAGGAGACTTTATCCAAACTTACGCTTGCAACTGGCTCAAAGGATTGGGTGGCCCTCCTTCCCCTAGTTCTATATCGGGCCCGGAATACCCCGGGCCCCCATGGTCTAACTCCTTTTGAAATAATGTATGGAGCACCACCCCCATTTGTCCACTTCTTTGATTCAAACATTGCTGATTTTGCTGACAGCCCTTCTCTGAGGGCCCATTTACAGGCCCTACAGATTGTGCAGAGAGACGTCTGGAGACCTTTGGCCGCTGCTTACCAGGACAAGCTTGAGCATCTGGTGGTGCCACACCCGTTCCAGATTGGAGACACCGTGTGGGTGCGCAGACACCAGACCAAGAATCTCGAGCCACGGTGGAAAGGACCCTACACCGTCCTCCTGACTACCCCGACCGCCCTAAAGGTAGACGGAGTCGCGGCTTGGATCCACGCATCACACGTCAAGGCAGTCCAGTCTGAGGAATTGACTAATCACAACACTACACCCCAGACATGGAGAGTTCAGCGCACTCCAAACCCCTTAAAGTTAAAACTCCTACGTGGCTCCTCCTAGTCCTTTTGTGGCCTAGAGTCAGTGAGGGAATAAGCCCCCACCACATTTATAACATTATACTTTGACAAGTGGGAGCCTGGCACTAATGGTTGCAGTCCGGCTTCCCACAGCAAAGAGATCTACGTTTGCCCTGGACACAGAGTGAGCCGGCAGTGCGGAGGGCCGGGGAGTGGGTACTGTGCCCAGTGGGGATGTGAGACTACTGGGGATGCGTATTGGAAGCCATCCTCATCTTGGGACCTGATAACTCTGAAACGAGACGGTCGGCTTCCTTACACCTTGTGTAAACGGAGCGCGAAATGCAATCCCCTCGTCCTCCACTTCACCGACTCAGGTAGAAGAGCGACCTGGGACGGGCCCAAATCTTGGGGCCTGCGCTTATACGTCACAGGGACCGATCCGGTGGGTCTGTTCTCTCTAAATAGACAAGTCTCTCCCCTGGCCACTCGACCCATTGGACCCAAACTAGTTCTACCAGATCAGAAGCCTCCCTCGCTCCCGACACAAGCCCAACCCCCGTCATTGCCTAAGGTCACCCAGGCCCCTGGTAGTACCCCTACAAGCCCCTTCTCCACAACGGAGGGCTCCACCATTTTGATCTCCCCGTCGCCAGGCACCGGGGATCGATTATTCAATTTGGTGGCTGGTGCATATCTGGCTCTCAACTATTCAGACCCTTTTAGGACTCAGGAGTGCTGGTTGTGCCTCGTTTCCGGTCCGCCCTATTATGAAGGGGTGGCAGTCATTGGAAATTATACCAACCTGACTGCTGCCCCAGACAGTTGTGCCAATACCCCCAGCCACAAACTAACTCTGCCCGAGGTCTCGGGACGAGGGCTCTGCTTGGGGAATGTACCACACACACACCAGACCCTCTGCAACACCACTCAGAAGATTCCCATCGGGAACTACTTCCTGGCAGCCCCAAAAGGCACATACTGGGCCTGCAATACCGGACTAACCCCCTGCATCTCAGCCACAGTCCTCAACCAATCCTCTGACTATTGTGTATTAGTAGAAATTTGGCCCAAAGTCACCTACCATGAATCCGAGTATATATACTCGTTTTTCGAGAGACAGACTCGTTTCCGACGAGAGCCTGCCACCCTGACTTTAGCTTTACTCCTAGGAGGAATCACCTTGGGCGGAGTGGCCTCGGGTATAGGGACTGGGACCACTGCACTCATAGAAACTGGTCATTTCTGTCAGTTACAAGCAGCCATAAATGCAGATCTTAAAGCTATAGAAGAGTCTGTGCGTGCATTAGAAAAGTCCTTAACATCGTTGTCTGAAGTGGTCCTCCAAAATAGACGAGGGCTAGATATGTTGTTCCTCCGCGAGGGTGGATTATGTGCTGCTCTAAAAGAAGAGTGCTGTTTCTATGCAGACCATACTGGAATAGTAAGAGATAATATGGCTAAGCTTCGAGAACGCCTGGCCCAAAGACAAAAACTGTTTGATTCCCAACAGGGATGGTTCGAGGGGTGGTTTAACCGATCCCCTTGGTTTGCTACCCTCCTGTCTACCCTGATGGGACCCCTACTTATTCTTCTCCTAATTCTTCTTTTTGGACCCTGCATCCTTAATAGGCTGGTACAGTTCATGAGGGATAGACTTTCAGTCATTCAGACCCTTGTACTGACGCAGCAGTACCATAGGCTGAGACAACAAGAGACAGAAATTTCTTGACCAAGTCGAGTGAAAGATTTCACTCAAAGTTAGCAAAAAAAATGGGGGAATGAAAGACCCCAGCTTAGCAGCAGTAACGCCATTTTGCAAGGCTGTACTTAAGATGACTGGTTCAGGGAAAGGTTAGAACACTGAGTACACAGCGGCTGCCAAGCAGGATGTGTATGGTTGAAGGCCTGGCAACAGGACGACTGCGGTTGAGCACCTGACAATGAGAAAAGCCCCAGGAGAGGTCCCACACCCTGGTGGGGGGCCGAGTCAGCCGTTATGTTCCAAGAAGGGGGGGTTGGGGATTTAGCTCAGTGGTAGAGCGCTTGCCTAGCAAGCGCAAGGCCCTGGGTTCGGTCCCCAGCTCCGAAAAAAAAGAAAAGAAAAAAAAAAAGTATCCTCTGACCAAGAAGGTAGCTAGGAAACTTGCCCCCGGGCTGAACCCTTGCCACATTAGAATCCACCAATTATATCCCTGTAACCATGCATCTGCTTCTGTATGCTTGCTTCTGCTCTCCAGAATCCTATAAAAAGCCCATCCTTGGTTCCGTGGGGCACGCCAGTCCCCCGAGTGACTGAAGCGCCCACAGGTGTCTGTGTATCCCGACAATAAACCAAATCCTCTTGCTGATTGCATCCTGTGGCCTCGGTCTGGTCATTGAGTTGGAGGGTCTCCATCCCGAGGGAAAGTTCTCCCTGAGAACTTTTCACATACACAAACTCAAAAAAAAAAAAATGATCATCTCATTAGATGCTGAAAAGGCATTTGACAAAATAAAACACTCCTTCATGTTAAAAGTATTGGAGAGATCAGGAATTCAAGGCCCATACCTAAACATAGTAAAAGCAATATACAGCAAACCAACAGCCAATATCAAATTAAATGGAGAGATGCTTAAAGCAATCCTACTAAAATCAAGGACAAGACAAGGCTGCCCACTCTCCTCATATCTATTCAATATAGTACTTGAAATTCTAGCTACAGTAATAAATAAGACAACAAAAGGAAATCAAGGGGATACAAATTGGCAAGGAGGAAGTCAAGGTATCACTATTTGCAGATGATATGATAGTATACTTAAGTGATCCCAAAAATTCCACCAGAGAACTACTACAGCTGGTAAACAACTTCAGCAAAGTGGCTAAGATCAACTCAAACAAATCAGTAGCCTTCCTTTATATGAATGACAAACGGGCTGAGGAAGGAAATAGGGAAACAGCACCCTTCACAGTAGCCACAAAGAATATAAAAAACTTTGGGGTAACTCTAACCAAACAAGTGAACGATCTGTACAAAAATGACTCCAAGTCACTCAAGAAAGAAATCAAAAAAGAAAATGAAGAGATCTCCCATGCTCATGGACTGGTAGGATCAACATAGTAAAAATGGTCATTTACCAAAAACATTCTACAGATTCAACACAACCCCTATCAAAATTCCAACACAATTCTTCACAGACATGGAAAGAGCAATTCTCAGTTTCGGATGGAAAAACGACCATGCTTTTGTTTGGAGAAATGTGGACTTTGGAATTTTGGATTAGATTATTTGATGCTTTATGTGGGGCTTAAGGGGCCCATAGTAAGAACGCGGCAGACAGTGGTGCTGAGAGACTTGAACTGTGGAGGCCTGGCTCGAGAAATTTCAGAGGAGAATACTAGTTTGTGGCTGAGAGACCGTTCTTGTGATATTTTGCCAAAGAACATAACTGATTTCTGCCCTTGCCTGGAGCTCCATTGACGTTTTGGATTATTTGCCTTGGCAAAGGAGATCTCGAACCAGCTCAGTACTGACTCTGTTGTGTGTTTTTTTTTTGTTTTGTTTTGTTTTTTTTAAAGATTTATTTATTTATTATGTATATAGCTTTTTGCCTGCATGTATGCCTACAGACCAGAAGAGGGTGCCAGATCCCATTACAGATGGTTGTGAGCCACCATGTGGTTGCTGGGAATTGAACTCAGGTTCTCTGGAAGAGCAGTAGGGTGCTCTTAACCGCTGAGCCATCCCTCCAGCCTTGTTGTGTGGTTATTAATGTTCATTCTTCTGCAGATCTATAACGAAAAGGAGCAACCTCAGCGAGGAACAATAGAAAATGTACAGTTTGAGGTCTCAGGAGCTCAAGCCCAGGCTCAGCGCCTGGCAGTCTTAGGAAGACCTGCTGCCTGCAGATCCAGATGTAGAACTCTCAGCTCCTTCTCCAGCATCATGTCTGCTGAATGCTGCCAGGCTTCCTGCTGTGACGAAGATGGACTAAACCTCTAAGCTGTAAGCCAGCCTCAATTAAACATTTTCCTTCTTAAGTGTTGCCTTGGTCATGGTGTTTTTTTGTTTTTTTTTCACAGCAATAGAAAACCTTACTAAGACACCATAGAAGCCTAAATTCAATCCTCAGATCCATGATGAAAGGAGAGAATCAACTCCAAAAAGTTGTCTTTGACCCCCTTCAACCTCCACATGCACACACACTAATAATAACAATAGTCACAATCAATAAAATAAACCATTCAAAGAGTGTGCCTTTGTTTTTGCAGTACTGTGGCTTGAACCCAGGGCCCCATGCACACTAGGCAAATGATCTAAACTTACAGGCTATTTTTTTTCCCCTAGGAACTAACCATTTGTCTGTTTGATTCAAGTTTTATGAAGTTGTTAACATTTTTTATTTTTGGTTCTTTTTTTCGGAGCTGGGGACCGAACCCAGGGCCTTGCGCTTCCTAGGCAAGCGCTCTACCACTGAGCTAAATCCCCAACCCCAGTTGTTAACATTTTAAAAAAGCTCTTTGTATTTTTTTTTTCCTTTTCTTTTTTTTGGAGCTGGGGACCGAACCCAGGGCCTTGCGCTTGCTACCACTGAGCTAAATGCCCAACCCCAAGCTCTTTGTATTTTAAAGGTATTGGCCTTTTAGTATATAAACGGATTCCATAATTTGTCACTTAGAATCAAATTTCACTTATCGTGGGGTTCCCCCACCACCACACCACTGGGTTTTTATGTTGTTCTTTAAGCAGAAGTGTTGTTTGTTTGTTTGTTTGTTTGTTTTTGAGGAGGCTGGAGAGATGATGCTGGCCCAGGTGATCCCAGGCACCATTACACACTGGGCTGGACTGGAAGGAAGGAAGCTTAACCAGGCATGTGGGTTAGACAGGAGCTTGGTCAGCTAGCTGTGGGAGAAACGGCCTTCTCTAGAGATGGTATTCAGTGAAACAGCTCTCTTTTGGAGTGAACAAGGGCTCTATAAACGTTGGGGAGTGGGGAGGGGTTTTCGGGTGAGTGTACTTCATTGGCTAGGGCTAAGGTGCTGGGAATGCTTCATTTGCATGAAGTAAAGATTCCAGGTGCTTTCCAGACATGTCCTTATAGGGACAGAGGAAGTTTAACCTGTAATTCGACCACCAGGCTATGGGACTACCTCAAAGGTGGCAGAGCGAGAGTTGATAAGGCCTATGTATGCTGGGACATGAAGCCCAGAGCAAGGAGGAAGCAGTCCTACTCCTGCCAGTCTCGGGATAAGATTTCCCGGTTTGGACAAGTCTTGACCTCACTCTTGCTCTGCACTGGCTTCGCCAGTTACATGGCTTTCCAGCCCCACAAGATGACTCAGTGATTAAGAGTCACAGCTCTTGCAGAGGACCATAGCTCAGTTCCCAGTACCCACATGTAGTGGCAGCTCACGACCACTTGTAATTCCAGCTCCAGGGGATCAAATACCCTCTTCTGGCCTCCAGGGGTACCGATAAACAAGCAGACCCAGACATATACATACAAATAAAAAAGAAAATGAAAATAAAAGAATGGCAATTGCTGGAGATCAGATGCTGAGCTGAGGGTCTAATGGACACTACACCCCAGCTCCACCCCTAACTCTGAAAGGATTTTTGATACAGTGAAATTCATCAATCTTTCATTATCTTTAGATTTTTATATAATAAGAATATTTCCTCCTTTCCTAGGTTATAATTATACTTCATTTTCACATATATATTTCTGAACGATTTAAAATTTTTTCTGACAAACAATGTAAGAAATATACTTACAATTAGATGTGGTGGTACAGCCTTTCCTCCCAGCACTTGGGAGGGAGAGACAAGTGGATCTCCTCCTTGGTCTACATAATGAAATGAGTTCAGGACAGTCAGGACCATATAGAAAGACTATTTCAGCAGCCACATGGTGGCTCACAGCCATCTGTAATGAGATCTGATGCCCCCTTCTGGTGTGTCTGAAGACAACTACAGTGTACTTACATATAATAAATAAATAAATCTTTTTTTAAAAAAGAAAATTTTATTTGGGGTTATGTAAAAATTTTTTTAAAAAAGAAAGACTCTATTTAAAAAAAGAAAGGGGGTTGGGGATTTAGCTCAGCGGTAGAGCGCTTGCCTAGTGAGCGCAAGGCCCTGGGTTCGGTCCCCAACTCCGAAAAAAAGAAAAAAGAAAAAAAAAGAAGAAATATATTAAATGCACTCTTTTTTGTTTGTTTATTTTTTTAAAGATTTATTTATTTAATGCAAGTGAGTGAGTACATTGTAGCTGTCTTCAGATACACCAAAAAGGGGCATTAGATCCTTTTATAGATGGTCATGAGCCACCTTATAGATGCTGGGAATTGAACTCAGGACCTCTTGAAGAAGAGCCAGTGCTCCAGCCCCTTTGCTTTTGAAACAGGGTTTTACACTGTAGTTCAGGCCACCTGGAGCTTACTACGTGTCCCAGACAAGCCTTAAACTCTTGGCTTTCCCTTGTATTTTCAGGTGTGAGTGTGTGTGTGTGTGTGTGTGTGTGTGTGTGTGTGTGTGTGTGTGTGTGAACTGAACCTAGGGCCTGTGCACAAGCACGTGTTTTACCCTCCTAGCCTCTTCAATACATGTTTGTTTATTTTAGACACAGGGTTTCTCTGTGTAGCCTTTGATGTTCGGGAACTCGATCTGTAGCCCAGGCTGACCTTGAGTTCAGAGATAAACCTGTGCCCTAACAATTAAAGGTGTGGCCACCACTACCAGGCTTCTGTATGTTTATTGCAATGTGTCTAAAAGGACATGTTTCTGAGATGCCAAATCTTTTAAGTTCTCCATTTTAGAGAACCTGACCTAAGTTTGAACTCAGGTAAACTAACAGGCTGGTACCTAGCATTAATTTCCAAGTTGTCCCTTAACCGAACCTGAGCCTAGTTCCAGTCTCTAGGCTAATCTCCAACAAGACCAGTGTTTCCAGGTTATACCCCCAACAAGACCAGAGTCTTCAGGTTATTCCCCCAACAAACCTGCACCCCCGGGTTACAAGTCCACCCCCTGCCTAACGTCCACCAATGCAGAGGGAAGCAGAAATTAAGTTTATGATAAGACTCCCAGCACCAGCCAATTATGTTAAAGGCCACAGTAGCTTTCCAATCAGATGCTTGCACACGGACTCCCTGCTTGCTACTTACTATAAAGCCTTGTCCCAATAGACATTCGGGGCTCCCCCACCTCCAAAACCGCCGGGGCGTGATGGTGGTGCTTTTGGGGGCAGGACGGGAGGGTGGGTGGGGCGAGCTAGCTCCAATAGAATAACGACCCTGCTGTGAGTTGCATCAGATTGGCTCCTGTATGTGTTTTGGGGGATCGCTAAGGTTTCCCTGGCACATTTCTAAACTTTTACAGGTGCTCTGTATTTTAACATTTAAATGAAGCTGTTTCCAACACACAGATAATGAAAGGTTGTCCCTACCCCCAGGTTTTGTTTCTTTGTTTGGGTTTTGTTGTTGTTGTTGTTTGTTTTTTTTTCTTTAATTTTTAGAGACAGGGTTTTGCTGTAGCCCAGGATATCCTAGAACTTACTATCTAGACCAACCTGACCTAAAAGCAAAAGAATCACTGATAACAAGGGCAGTAGAAACGTTTATTGTCCTTCTTTCTTATCAGTTTTTAAAGATTTATTTATTTATTTATTTATATATATAAGTACACTGTAGCTGTCTTCAGACACACCCAACCCCATTACAGATGGTTGTGAGCCACCATGTGGTTGCTGGGATTTGAACTCATGACCTCTGGAAGAGCAGTCGGGTGCTCTTAACCGCTGAACCATCTCTCCAGCCCCTTTCTTATCAGTTTTATCCTCTCTTTGTCCCCTTTTTCTTTTCTTTCTGGGATAGGGCCTTGAGTGTCTCAGGTCGTAACTAGGTATGTGGCTGAGGATGATATTGAGTTCTTTCATCTTTCTGCCTCACCTTCCCAAGCATGGGGTTATTTATTCAACCAAAAAAAAAAAAAAAAAAGAAAAGAAAAGAAAAAAAAAGCTAAACTTTTTTTTCCTGGAGAGCTGTTTGTTGTGTGTTTAAGCCAATCAGCCTCTATCCACATAACTTCTTAGTTTTTCTATTTCTAATTTATGCTGTACTTTTAAAGCATCCATGATTTTCACTTCATTTTAGATTATGTCAAAGCTTCTATGGCTTTGCGACTCCATTTTCTTTGGTTTTGGGGGTCGTTTGTTGGAACATGAATAGGCTCATTTCCCCCCTCTCAGCTTCCATGGTAACAAGGGGTGCGTCCAAGACCTCTTGGACTTGTCAGGCCACCGTAGGGCCCACCTGCCAAGGGAGCCGGCCTGGCTGCTTCTGCGGCTGCGCAAGAGGATCCCCGCCCCACCCCACCCTGCCTGTCCCCGCCTGTCCCCGCCCACACCGCGTGCTGGTTCAGTCTGGCAGCAGCCTCACACCTGGTAGCTGTCCCCTGCGGTGGTGGCGGCTGCTTGTTTTCCCGCCATTTCCTGTGCCTCGTGAGAGAACCGGATGGTTTGAGATCTGAAGTGTTGGATCCCGGCTACCAAGCTGGTAGGGACATGAGCTAGAGTCAAGCTGGAGGCCGCGCGAAGGCTGGCGGCCTCTTCCCCAGCCAGTCAAGGCCGCTTATTACTCCAGTGTAGCCGTGACTGAAACCCACCAGCCTGGTGCTGTGAGGACGGTTTATTTAGATATTTATTTATTTAGATTGTTTATTTACTCATTCATTCATTCATTCATTCATTCATTCATTCATTGACAGGTTCTCACTACATAGCTCTGACTGTCCTGTAGACCAGGACATGGCCTCCTAACACACAGTGAATCTGCCTGCATCTGCCGTCCAAGTGCCAGGATTAACGTCCTGTGCTACCTCACCCTACCATTTAGTAAATAAAAGAACGTTTTACGTTTATTTGTGTGGTGGGGTGGGGGTCATGCGAATAGTAACTGGGTGGTGGCTCGCTTGCTGTGGTGCACTTGTGGAAGTCAGGGGGCAGCCTCTGGGAGTCTGTCCTACCTGTGGATCCCAGGTGTCAAGCTCAAGTCACCAGACCTAACAGTAAGCAGCACCACTATCTTAACCAATGAGCCATCTCTCCAGCTCCATTGATCATAAATCTTAAACGGCAGATGTTTATTTTATTTCTTGACACAGGGTCTCACTATTTAACTCTGGCTGGCCTTGAACTTACAGAGGTCCACCTACTTCTGTTTCCCAAAAGTTCTTGGACTGAAGATATGTGCCACTTCGCTGGCTAAGTGGCAGAATTTTTTAAGATGGGGTGCAAAGTAACCTCATTCACTTTGTAAGCCTTTGCATAAACTGGCACTCTAAAAATGAGTATTGTCGAGAGAAAAGGATTGTGGTAGGGAAGAAGTAACTTGTTTTAACATTTTAAATATTAATTTATATTTTATTAAGAAATTTATAAATATATGATACATTATATTATGTTAATACATTAATATTAACTAGCATATTCATATCCAACATAGTTTGTTGTGTTCTTTTATAGAGCCCAAATGTCAGTTTCTTCATTTAAAACACTCCTACAGCCTGGTCTACAGAGTAAATTCCAGAATAGACAGGGCTACACAGAGAAACCCTGTATGGAAAAACAAAGCAACTCCCACAAAGAGGGCCAACAAGATGGCCCAGTGGGTACAAGTGGTTGTCATTTATGTGGAGCTCATGATCCCCAGAATCAGCATGGTGGAAGGAGAGAAACAGCTCTCAAAAGTTTCCTATGACCTCTACACTTGCCTGCTCCACCTATGAAATAAACATTTTTTTCAAACCTCATAAAATCACTTTTGTTTGGATATATATTTAAGAAATTGTACAAAAGTTGCTGTTAGAAAAAAAACAAAATCATACCATACAAATTATGGTATGATTACCATGTGAATGGAGGGCCTGTTTAATACAGGAACATGCATTTTCTACAGAATCAGGAGAATCGGATTCTAATTCCAGAATTACCAGTAAAGATGGAGTTTTGAAAAGGTTGGTTAGTCCTGGTTATAGTCACGTACATCGTGTGTCTGTGTGTGGGAGGGGCTAGGATAAGCTTGCTCCTGACTTTAACACCTTCCAGATCTGTGACTGGGTTTCTGTGAAGTAGAAGGTGTGTAAGCTGAGACTGTTATCACTCAACTGTTTCCTTTATATGAAACATGTCCAAGTGCGTAATGTGTGGTCCTTCTGATCCAGCACTGTCTATTGGCTCCTTTCTCTGCCCTATTAATAAAGACACAGGCTGGGCCTGGGGCTCAGTGGTGGTGTGCGTGTTTAATGTAGCACCTCACAAACATGATGGCATTCCTCACGTTTTTAAAGATTGATTTTCTAGTTATAAATTGGTATATGTGTTAAGCTACAAAACTTAGAAAGCAAAAGCGAGTTAAAGTAAAGGCAAGCACATAAATATAAATACTTAACAACTATGCCACTCCAAGAAAGGGGGAAAGCCTCATTTCTGATTTCCTATGACTTTTGTACAATTTTTGCACACACACGTATGTACGTACACACACACACACACACACACACACACACACAAAGACACACACGTGCTCTATGGCATATAGTAAAGGTAGTTTGCCATGTTACATGTATATCACTACAGACAACGTAATGCACACAAATTCGCTCCCACACCCAGTAAACTGAAAAGTTAATCAGTTTTATTGTAACAGCTATAATTCTGTCATGCTCTACGTTATTCTTATTCTTTCTCTCTATCTGGTCCAGAATGGATTGGTTTCATTGCAACCAGTGTTTCCGAAAAGATGGGGCCCATTTCTTTGTCACCAGCTGTGGCCATATTTTCTGTAAAAAGTGTATGACTCTGGGTGAGTGACTTCTTTTCAGATTTATCCCAAAATGATTTCTAACTTGGATATAGTGGATAGTCATTTCTCTGTGTGATGTAGAATAAATGTCAGTTAGTAGGCATCAATGACAATATGGATACTGTACGCAGCTGTTCATTTTGGAAATTGAAGGAATCCATTAATAAAAGAATGGAACAAACTGATTTAGCAATAGTGTTACTCTTCAGTGTTTTGAATTGTGTCAGGAAAAGTCATAATGGATGAAAAATGATGTTGATACCTTGGAGTTTAATAAGCAATTTCCTGTTTATTTGGCAGTGCTCAGTATAGAACTAGGGCTTTGCGCATGCTTGGTAAGTGCTCTGCCAGGGGCTTACTTCTTAAGCTCCTATACAATTAAAAAAATAAGTTATAGTGTTTATTTTCAGTAAACTGATTTTTAAAAATAGTTTTTGCTTTTCCTGTTGTTTTTGAGGCAGGATCTATAATTACTATATAGCTTTAACTGTCCTTGAACTCACAATCTTCCCGCCCCAGCCTCCCAAATGCTGGGATTTCAGGTATATATCACCATATCCAGCCTCTAGCACCAGTCTTCTGAATTTTCACCACAGTCCTTGGTCGTAATTGTATTCTGTAAATAAGGAAATTATCTGAGAGAATAAATGATTGCCAGCTTCTTACAACTATCAAGTTTTAGAAAGGAAACTTGAAGGCCAGGTAGAGTATGGCAACAAATGCCTTTAATCACAACACTGAAGAGGCAAAATCAAGCAGATCTCTGAGTTCCTGGCCAGCCAGAGCTATAAAGTGAGACCCTGTCTCAAAGAAAGAGAAGTTGAGTTTAAAGTTTTATTTTGTAGTGAGCATTAGGAACTGAACCCAGGACCTTTAGGATGCTAGACAAATTTCTGAGCTACACCCCTAATCTAATCACTATTTTGTTTTATTAATAGGAAAATTCTTAGGGCTGGGTGAGCAGACATGGTGGTTATGACTATAACTACTAGGGAGGCTCAGTCAAGAGGGTTGGTTACTTGAACAGAGGAGTTTGAAGGCCAGTATAGGCAACATACAGATTCTGTCTGAGAACAACTATAACAAAAACCCTATAAATTATCCAAATTGCAAAAAAAGGAATTTTTCCCTACTTAGGACAGGATGCTTTGATCAAGAAAAACATCTTAGAAAGCATTATGCTGCAGTAGGGTTTTGAACAATAAACTGGAGTTTGCCAAGTTTGGCAAAGATCATTCTAATTTAAAACTGGGGGCTGGACAGAGGGCTCAGTGGTTCGGAGCACTTGCTGCTCTTGCAGGGGATGTGTGTTTGGTTCCCAGCATCTACACAGTGCCTCATTGCCCTCTTCTGGCATCCACAGGCACTAGGCACACACCACACATGGTACACATACTTATAGGCAGGCAAATGCTCATGTATATAAAATAAAAACACATCTTTTAAAACAGTTTAAGACAGGGGTTGGGGATTTAGCTCAGTGGTAGAGTGCTTGCCTAGGAAGCGCAAGGCCCTGGGTTCAGTCCCCAGCTCCAAAAAAAAAAGAACCAAAAAAAAAAAAAAAAAAAAACCAGTTTAAGACAGTAGCACGTGTAATAACAGGACATCATTAAATTGTAGTGCAGATACTTACCCAGAGTCGAGATAGAGTAGAGACAGGTAAAATGGTGAAAGATGAAGCTAGTGGTAGGCAGAAGCAAAATGGTAGAAATTTCTATCCATCAGGGTAAGGATCCTGAACTGTTAACCTGTTGGTTCTAGAAAGCTGTAGAGTTGTGTTTCTTTTAAACAGGATTTTTTCACTTGCTGGCTCATACGGAGATCAGTATATAGGGCAGACTGGGAAAGAAGCTCTCTTCCCCAAGGAAAGAACAGTCACATTAAATAGTCTCTGGAGAACTTTGTCTTCCTGTCTGAGGCTCTTGACCTTTTTGAGTTATCTGCTGATGCAATGATGTTCTCTATGGTTGCAGCAGCTCACTTTAGAGTGATTGTCTCTGCGAAGCATAAAGCCATGTACTGCTTTTTCCTGACATGGCATCTGTCTTTCTTTTTCTTGGTCTTATGTATGCTAAACAAGTATTCTATCTGAGCCTCATCCACAGCCCCGTGACACTTACCATCAGCAACACTGCTAACACTGCATTTTAAGGAAAGCTTAGAAAGTGCACTTTTTGCCTCTTTCAGATGGCATGAGTTGAAGAGGAAGAGTAGGGGAGCTTCTAGATCTAGGAATATGAGCAAAGTGACAACAGGGTAGGATAACCATGGAGCCAGCCTCTTATAGTACCCAGTGTGTGCCTGCTGTCAGGCAGAGAGGAGAGGTGGCTCAGTGGCTAAAAACACTAGCTATTTTTCTAGAGAACCCAGGTTCAATTCTGAGCCCCCATATGGTGGCTCCAGTTCCAGAGGATCTGACACCTTCTGATTTCCTTAGGCACCAAACATGTAAATGGTTCACAGTCATACACAAAGGCAGAACATTCATAGAATAGATATTTTTTAAAAGTCACCTGAAGTGAGGATCATCGTACTCTTGTATTTGTCTGAGAACACTTGCAAATGTATTCCTGTACTACTGTTGGCACAGTAGAAACTACCAGTAAATACCACTAGTCCCAGCACTCAGAAGGCTGAGACAGAAGGGTTGCTACAAGTTTCAGGCTAGTTTGGGCTACATTTATGAAACCTTGGCTCTAAACCAAAGGAAAGCAGACAGAGACATAAACACGGTGCAGGCCTCATACTTCAGCATGTTTGTTTGGCAATGCTGACTTAGAGAATAGAGATCAAGGTAATATGTTTTATAGCACAATGATAATCTAAATTTAGTTAAGAATCTCTTCTACTTGACATTTTACTACATACTCTAGGAAAATCTTACCTCCTGTCCTTAAGAACAAATATCTTTTCCTTTTTCGCTCAGAGAAATGTGGTGTTTGTGGACGTCCTTGCAAGCATCTGGCCCTTTCTGATAATGTAAGTTTTCACCTTTGTCATAAACTGTCATCCGGTCCCTGGCCTGTAGGAAGTACATAACACAGGTAATGAGCAGCTCAAAAATAAAAGAAAAAGAAAGCAAATTTAAAGATGGCAGTTGTAAAGGGTAGTTGTTTAGTGCGGGGTCAGTAGTTCCTTTCATTTTGTTGTGGATATTCTCACTGCGTGTCTTCCTCTCCTCACAGCTAAAGCCTCAGGAGAAGAAGTTCTTCAAAAGCCCTGTGGAGACGGCTGTGCAGTGCTTTAGTCACGTCGCTCAGGTATGATAGCCAGAGGAAGAGCAGGCCTCACTGTGTAAGCTTAAGGCTACCTTGGGTCACGAGTGATACAGCTGGGTACATAGAACCCTTGTCTCCAAGAGAAAGGTGAGGGGAGCCACCTCTACCTCTTTTGAAACAGGGTTTCTTCGTGTTAGTCCTGCCGTCCTGGAACTTGCTCTAGAACTCAGAAATCCACCTTTTGCCTCTGCCTGAATTAAAGATTTGTGCCACCACCACCAGGCAGGGAGTTTTGTTTTTTGTTTTGTTTGTTTGTTTGTTTGTTTGTTTTTGTTTTTTTTAATGCTCAGTAAACACAGAGTTTCTTTTTAAACTGTCTTTGTACAGTGGACAGAAACTGCTTTCTTTACTTTCTTGCCTGATACAATCTCTATAGTTAACTTTTTACTGACTAGAATCTATGGTATGGAGGGAAAACTGCAATCTAATTGAATCTTACTTTGTAGTTCCTACTTCTAGTAACCTGTTCTTGTGGCTCAACAGTGCTCTAAAGAACCGTATCATCATCTTTCTCTGCAGACAGAGGCATTTCTTCAAAATTACATGTCTAGGCCTACAAAGAATGGATTTGGTAATTTAGCTTGTGACCTTTTGCTTGTAGACCTATATCCATGAATGTATGTCTTATCCTTTGTCTTTCAGTAATCTTTTTTTTTTTTTTTTGGTTCTTTTTTTTCGGAGCTGGGGACCGAACCCAGGGCCTTGCTCTTCCTAGGCAAGCGCTCTACCACTGAGCTAAATCCCCAACCCCGTCTTTCAGTAATCTTTGCAATAATATTCAACTTTATTTGGAGTTAACAACCAATTGCTTGAATGTTAGAAAATATTTGTCTTTGCTGATGTCCCATATGTTGGTGAATGATTGACATGGTCAGGAGTAGTAGACTATAGCAAAAGGCAGAGAAAGAGTAGGATCATTTGAGAGAGTTCTCAAGTCGTAAAGACTTTGACTTTCACATGAATATCATTGCCCTCTACATGCTTGGCAAGTGCTCTACCACTGTGCCAAATCCCCAACTATTGTCTTTTTTATTTGCTTGTTGTCCTCGAGGGGAGCCTCCCCCCATCCCCCACTTCTTCAAACTCACTGCTGCTATATATGTGTGCCCGTGTGTTAGAGAAAGGGCCATTGCATACCACAGCAAAAATGTAGGACAGCTTGCAGGAGTCAGTTCTCCTCTCTTTCCAGCACATGGGTGCTGTGGATTAAAGTTTGGTGGCTAGTACTTATTCCACTGAGCCATCTCTCCAGCCCAAGGGAAGGTCTGTTGTATGCTATAACTCACTGTGTAGCTAAGGATGACCCTATATTTCTGATTCTTTCCCCTCTACTTGCATGCTGAGAATATAGGAATGTCCTGCCACTCTAGGTCTATATGTGCTGGGAATAGAACCCGTGGTCTTACATATACTGGGCTAGCAATTAACCCACTGAGCTCCAGCTCCAGGATGTTAATTTATTGTTTTCGTTTGAGAAAGAATCTCACCTTGTAGGCTAGGCTAACCTTAAATGCACAATCATCTTGCCTCTATCCCCTGAATGCTGTACAAGGCATTCAGTACAAGGCATGTACCAAAAACCATACTTGGCTTTGATATTCTTTTTCTTGTTCTTTTGTGTGGTGTATTGCTGGGAGCTGAACCCAGAGTCCCACACATACCAGGCAAGCTTTATACCAGTATCAATTCTTCTTAAGAAAGCTTTTTTTTGTTCTTGCTCTTGCTGCTCTGCTCTCTTCCCCTATGTCCCTGTCCCTTCTCTCCCCTTCCCACCCCTCCACATGCCGGCCTCCTTTGTTCCTCCCATCCTTCTTCTCTCATTAAACCTCTCCACGTGGGGAAAAAAAAGAAAGCTTTTTTTTTTTCTTTTTTTCTTGAGACATGCCTCATTATAGCTCAGGACGGCTTTGAACTCATGATTGTTCTTCTTCCATTTCCCAAGAATTGGGATCACAGGCAAGACCCACAACAGCCAGCTTAAGTACACCTTTTCTAAACAGGAAAGTTATCATTAATGTTTCCCCAGCTGCCAATCTTAGCTCTGGAAATACAGTAAGCAGAATTAAAGCTTCGGCTGTAGCTGTCTTAGTCACTTGGATGAGCCATTATATTGAGATATATTCGATGTTGTAAGTCAATAAAATCCAGCTGAGACCCAAGGAGAAATGTAAAAGAGGTCACTTGAACAAGAGAAAAAGCAAAGCTTTGGCTAATATTTAACCCCGTGGTTAGTTAATAATCAGTAAAGAAATTATGTATAGTCTGAATCTTAACCTGCCTAATCACGGGACCAATTATACATGGTCAAATAATCAAGGTAAAATAAATAGAAAGGATCAGTTAATCATCACCTTTGTGATGGGACAGTTTGGTTAAGTCACCAATTTGGAAATGTATTTTCCTACTCTGTGAGGCTGAATAGCTGATGTGGTGCCTACCCCTACACTGAGTCATTCAAGCTTCTACTTAAGGGTCCTCTCCTCAGAAGGATCTTCCCTAGCATCAGAAGCTGCTCCAGCATCTACTTCGTGTCTTGTTTTTCTCACAGCTCCTGTCTGTTGTCTTGCTTACCTCTGAATGCTGTGCTGAAGTACAGCTCTGGGAGGACAGAGGTTTGGTCAGTTTAGTCTGTTGTTCTCTTTGAATAGTTTCTAATACTGAATAAACATGCAAAACATTGCCCTAAGTGAATGAATGGACTGTGGCTCTAAATGTCCATTTCCATTCTCTGTGATGACTCAACAAGGACTTTTTTTCTGCTTTGTTCTAGTTCTTGATAAAGCTTCCTGTTCTTGACTCCACTCTAAACTTTGCAAGAGAATTGAAGAGCTTGTAAGAACCTGCTAGTTTTCTTATATTCCTAAACCATAGACCACCGTCTTTACTCACAACTTGGCACCTTTTAAATAGATGGCAGAATTGTTCCTTCTCTAGTAAAGTCTTCCATGATTTCTGTACCAGAAATTTGTTTTGTTTCTTGTACCCTCTATTGCTTCTAACTCTGCAAAATATTTAACTCTAAAAAATGTGATTTACTTGTGCACATATCTGTTTTATGTTTTTCTCACTTTTTAAAGGCAGACACATCTTTGTAGCACTTAATGGCTTACTAATTGTCTCACCTAAATTCATGAGAAATGTTTTGTAGAGCCAAGTATGGTGGCAAAACCATTTAATCCCAGCACTGGGAAGCAGAGGTAGGGGAACTTCTGTCAGTTTGAGGTCATCCTGGTCTACATAGCAAATTGCAAGACTTGGAGCGTTTTTTAAACAAGGAAATGATGTCATGTGATATATAATTTTAAAAGAGAATGTGGCTGTTGAGTGACTAGACCATAAATAGGTTAAGAGTACAGGCAGAGAAACCAGTCAGGAGGGGAAAATCTAAGCAGACTGCTTGCACAGTGATGGCAGCAGAAGGGAAAAAGGCTTGAAGGTTATAGCTCAATAGCAGAGCCTTTCCCAGCAGGTAGAAAGGCCTGGGTTGATTCTTAAGACACACACGCACACAGAAGAGAAGGTCGTTACTTGCATTTTGTTTTGTATTCTGAAAGCTCAAGGGCAATTTTATTAATGTTTAAGAAAAAACATAGTACAGGTTAGGTGAAAATACCAGCAGCTGCCAGGAGAAGTAGAGAAAAAGTAATGCCTTTTGAGTTAAACATTTGAAATAGATAGCTTATTTTAAAGGGGGAGGGGCCAGAGATGGCTCAGTGATTAAGAACACTTGTTTTTGGAAGATCTATGTTCAGTTCCCAAAGTCCACATGGTGGTTCACAGCCATCCATAACTCTAGTTCCAGGGGATGATGGACTCTTCTGACCTCCACAGGCATAAACATAGTACACATACATTCTGAGAAAATACTTATACACAAACAATAAATAAACAAGCAAGCAAATGAGAAGGACTGCAGCAATGACTTGCTCTTCTAGAGGTCTGGAGTTCAATTCTCAGCATCTGTCTGGTGGCTCACAACCGTCTCTAATGGGATCTGATGCTCTCTTTTGGCATTCAGGTGCTCATGCAGATAAGAGCGTTAATACATAAAATACATATACAAATCTTTTAAAATATTAAATAAATAAATTAATAAGCAAGCATTTCCAGGAATGGAAGTAGGAACTAAGGGAGCTAAGTGCCTCAAAGCTTGTTTTGTGGATTTATTTTGTTTATTTAGGGATGTTTGTGTATATGTGTGTTGTTTTCTTTTGAGACAGGGCCTCTCTACATAGCCATGGCTGTCCTAGAATTCAATATGTAAGTGAGGCTGGCCTCCAACTCACAGAGGTCCACCTACCATTCCCTCTAAAGGTGTGAACACCACACTTCGCATGACTTACTTTCCAAAGAATGAAGAAGTAATATTGCTCGTGCAAAGCAAGAAAAGGTTTACCTTGTTTTGATTGTTTCCTCAAAAATCTGCAACCATTTTTTCCTGGTTGATTTTTTCCTGCATCTGCCAGGATGATATAGACATGTTAGGTTTTAGATGTTTCTCAGAAATCCAGGTGGAAACTCAGGAAGGCTGAGCTCATCCTGGAGCACAGGGCATAGGACAAGACTGAGCTTTGGGTTCACAGCTTGCCAGAAAATCCTTTTTAAAGCGTGGAGGGGAGAGCAGTGTGGGTGGGTAGCTCAGCGGTAGGGTGTATCCCTTCCTGAATGTTAGAGTGCCAGAGCCATGTATCCATCCAGGCGCAATCCCCTACCCTCACCCCAACACATAAACACAGCGAAAATAAGTCTTGGGAATAAATAAGATCATGTAAATAGAGTCCCTTCAATGTTAAGCAATTAGGTGGAAAAAGAGAAATTAGGAAAACTGCAATCAGAAGTTAAAACAAAAATATGTGGTGTCCCAGAAGTCAAGTGAAGGAAGTGTTTCCAATGGTAGATATAGTCAGCTGAGTCAAATCCTGTTGAGAGATGAAGTCAAAATCGTATGAGTAAAAATCAGAGTTGGCTGGCCATAGCAATGTAAAGATTACTGTCATTCCCCACAGAGTCTTAACACTGTACTGGACCTTACTGCTGGGGAAGTAGCTTTCATCTAGTTTACCTCCTGAACTCTTTTTTTAAAGATTTATTTTATATATGTGAGTACACTGTAGCTGTCCTTAGACACACCAAAAGAGGACATCAGATCTTATAACAGATGGTTGTGAGCCACCATGTGGTTGCTGGGAATTGAACTCAGGACCTCTGGAAGAACAGTCAGTGCTCTTAACTGCTGAGCCATCTCTCCAGCCCCCTACCTCCTGAACTCTTACTAGCCCTCTGTGATCTGGTTTCTAACTGTTGCATTAAAAACTGCCCCTGCTAAGGGCATCAACATCCTCATCAAAATCAATAGATAACTTTTGTTTCTATTATAAATGGTCTCTTTTCCACATCTGAAGTTTTATTTCTCTGCTTAGAAATAGTCTTTGGCTATCTTAACCAACTCGTACTGTTGCCTTCATCTTCATCCGTACATCTCTTTTTTTTTTTTTTTTTTTTTTTTTTGGAGCTGGGGACTGAACCCAGGGCCTTGCGCTTGCTAGGCAAGCGCTCTACCACTGAACTAAATCCCCAACCCCCATCCGTACATCTCTTAAATAGTTATATTTCTCTGAGGGATATCTTTCCTCCTTAAAAGTGCCAAGAATAATCTCATCAACCTGGGATATATGCCCAGAGTAGTATAGCTGACTCTTGAGGTAGATTGATTCCCAATTTTCTGAGAAACCTTCATATTGATTTCCCAAGTGGCTGTACAAGTTTGAACTTAAACCAGCAATGGGTAAGGTTCTCCTTGCTCCTCAGCAGTATGAGCTGTCACTTGTGTTTTTGATCTCAGCTCTTCTGACAGGTGTAAGGTGGAGTCTCTAAGTCATTTTGATTTGCATTTCCATGATGGCTAAGGAACATTTCATCACATGCTTCTTAGCCATTTGAGATTCTTCTGTTGAGAATTCTCTGTTTAGATCTGTTCCCCCTTTTTAATTGGGTTATGTGGTTTGTTGGTGTCAAATTTCTTGAATTTGTTATATTTTGGATATTAGTCCTCTGTCAGATATAGGGTTGCTGAACATCTTTTCTCATTCTGTAGGCTGCTGTTTTGTCCTTTTGCTTTACAGAAGCTTTGCACTTTCATGAGGTCCCTTTTATTGTCAGTCTTAGTGTCTACACTATCAGTGTTCTGTTCAGGAAGTTATCTCCTGTGCCAGTGCATTCAAGGCTCTTTCCCATTTTCTCTTCTGTCAGGTTCAGTGTGTCTGGTTTTATGTTAAGGGTTTTGATCCACTTGGACTTGAGTTTTATACAGGGTGATAGATACAGGTCTGTTTGTATTCTTCTACATGCTGACATCCAGTTAGACCAGGGCTGTTTGCTGAAGATGCTTTCTTTTTCCTATTTATATTCCTGGCTTCTTCATCAAAAATTAAACATCCATAGGTGTGTAGATTTATGTCTGGAACTTTGATTTGATTCCGTTGACCAATTCATCTCTTTTTATGCCAATGCCATGTGGTTTTTATTATTATAGCTCTATAGTACAGTTTGAGATCAGGGGTGGTGATACCTCTGGATGTTCTTTCATTGTACAAGATTGGTTTAGCTATCCTGGGTTTTTTTTTTTCCATATGAAGTTGAGTATTGTTCTTTCAACAGACCCATCTTTCTAGCACCTTCTAACTTGTTCAGGAACACAGAAGCTCTCCAAACTTTCTTTTCAGTTAGTTTATGAACATTTCACTAGGCGTGACTGATTAAATAATTGTCCATTGGTGATCAAACTTATTCTCTTAGCCTTTATCCCTTCCATAGATATGTGGAGAAAAGGGAAGGATTAGGGCTAAAAGTTCTAACCCTCTAATCAGTACTGATTTCTCAAGCAACCAACTCCCGTCTCATTAAGAATCACCTCATCAACATACACAAGGCATGGTTGAAAGGGGCTGTGAATAACTGGATTCTACTCTCAATGAGGACAGTGCCACAAATTTTAGGAACTATGTTCGTTGTCATGCTACATTCTTTAGAAAATCAATTTAGTGTCAATACAAAGCATTTCAAAGGTGGTATAAAAACACAGTTTACAGGGTTGGGGATTTAGCTCAGTGGTAGAGCGCTTACCTAGGAAGCGCAAGGCCCTGGGTTCGGTCCCCAGCCCCGGAAAAAAAGAGCCAAAACAAAACAAAACAAAACAAAACACAGTTTACTCTAGAAATAAGTATGAGAGGCCACAGCCTGGCAGTCTAGGTTCAGATTGCCCTGAGGGGGAAGTTTCATGTAGAAATGGTTGCATCAAGTTTTATAAGTTATAGGACAAAGTCATAAAGCCAGGCACTTAACCATTGGTTGAAAACACAAATAGGTGAGTTATAGCAAAGTAAGAAAAATTCTGCAGTTGGTTTCACATGTTTCTCACAACCTTTGTAGCCTTTGAAATTGAATAGATAATGGTCTGCCAAGGACACATTTTAAAAGATTTTAGGAGTCACAAGGATAGTATCAAGTCAGACATAGAAGTGGGCAATGAATGACTTTCAAAGGAACTAAAAACAGCACAAGGTATTTTGGTTCTAGTCTGCAACATTTTTCAAAAAAATCTCTTTTAAATAACTTTGATTGGGCTGGAGAGATGGCTCAGAGGTTAAGAGCACCCGACTACTCTTCCAGAGGTCCTGAGTTCAATTCCCAGCAACCACAGGGTGGCTCACAACCATCTGTAAAGGGATCCGATGCCCTCTTCTGGTGTATCTGAAGACAGCTAACAGTGTACTTATATATAATAGATGAATAAATCTTAAAAAAATAACTTTGATTGTTTTTTGAGACAAGATTTCTTTATGAAATCCTGGAAACTACTAGTAGTCCAGGCTAGCCTCAAACCAACAGAGTTCTACCTTTATTGTAAGAAAAAGTGAGGAAAGGGAGGTTAGGGTCCCCATGTTCTTTTTTTTTTTAAAGATTTATTTTATGTGAGTACAATGTTGCTGTCTTCAGACACACCAGAAGAGGGCAGCTGATCCCATTCCAGATGGCTGTGAGCCACCATGTGGTTGCTGGGAATTGAACTCAGGACCTCTAGAAGACCAGTTAGTGCTCTTAACCTCTGAGCCATCTCTCCAGCTCCCCATATTATTTTTTTTTAGATTTATTTATTTATTTATTTGTTTGTTTGTTTGTTTAATGTATACGAGTACACTGTAGCTGTCTTCAGACACACTAGACCTCATTACAGATGGTTGTGAGCCACCACGTGGTTGCTGGGAATTGAACTTAGGACCTCTGGAAGAGCAGTCGGAGCTCTTAACTGCTGAGCCTCCCCATATTCTTTTAAGGACTTACCTTTGGTAAACCTTTTTCTGGTAGGCTTCACTTCTTAGAATTTAGCCACCTCCTAATAATGCCACAGACTGATGACAAAATCTTCAACACATAAATCTTTGAAGCATATTAGGATCCAAACCACGTCAGGACCTCTATGTTAAATAAAATCAGTGACAAAGAAAATACATACTTCGCCATACTGTACAACAGTCCTCAGTCAATCGGTAGTTTTAAAGGGCTGCAGTGATAGTTCAGTTATTTATTACTATGCATTTATTACTCTTTCAAAAGACCCATGTTTGGTTCCCAGCACCCATATGATTCTAGCTCTTCTTCTGGCCTCCATGGACACCCCCACACAAACCCATATACATACACATAAATACAAATGAGGGTTGCTGTTGTGTTTTTTTTAAGATTTATTTATTTTATTTATATGAGTACACTGTAACTGTCTTCAGACACTCCAGAAGAGGGTATCAGATCCCATTACAGATGGTTGTGAGGCACCATGTGGTTGCTGGGAATTGAACTCAGGACCTCTGGAAGAGCAGTCAGTGCTCTTAGCCACTGAGACATCTCTCCAGCTCATTGTTGTTGTTTTTATACCACTGAGAATATTCACAGGAGATAGGCAAATAGTCTCTACCTCTCAGCTACATCCCCGCCCTTTTAAATTTTATTTTGAGGCAATATCTCATTAAGTACTTAGGCAGTCTTCAAACTTGTGATTCTCTTGCCTCAACCTCCTGAAAACCTGAGACTATGGGTATGCATCGTCATGCCTAGCTTTAAAATTTTGTTATAGATAATTTCAAATATATTAAACCAGAGAAGATGTAATGAATCTCCATTACTAATCATCATTGTATTTCACCAGTTGTAAGCTGATGGCCATATTTTCCCCTTATCTTCTACAATCTTAACCAAATTATCCAAAATCAGGCATTTTATCATGTTAAATGTAAATATTTCATGTGTATCACTTAAGGTGAGAGCTCTTTTCTTTAATATTTCCCAATATTGTCAAATAATTACACAGTATTCATATTTCCTCAGTTTTCTCATGATTTTTATTTTTTGAGACAGGGTTTCCCTAGCTGTCCTGGAATTCGCTGTAGAGACCAGGCTGACCTTGAATTTACAGAGATCTGCCTGCCTCTGCCTCCTGAGTGCTGGGATTAAAGGTGTGCAGCACCATGCCTGGCTTTCATGATTACTCTTAGAGTCTGTTTGAGGTAGTTTTCAATAAAGTGTATATATTTCAGTTGGCTATTATTTCTCAAGTTTCTTTTCACCTCATTCCATTTTATTATTAAAGAATAAACTGGTCTTTTGTCTTACTGTTCATAGCATGGATTTTGTTTACTGCATTCATTGGCTATTCACTGTGCTCTTTGGGCCTGTTTCCTATAAATCGGCAGGTAAAGCTTGCTCACCATCATTGAATCTGGGAGAGGGGAGGCAAAGCAATGTCAGTGTATTGCATTTCACAAGAAGTACATGTTGCTCTTCTGTCATTTGTATGATGTTGCCATGATGAACTTTGTACATACTTGTTAATTCCTTACATGTTTTAAAGTGTCGATATGCTAATTCTGTCATTTCCTTTGCAGTTTTTTAAGCTGAAATACTAAAACCAAATTCTGCTTTATTAGCTTTGTAACTCTGAAATATAGTTCAGAATATAAGACCTAGAAGATTGCTCATTGGGCAAAGGCAGTTAACAGTGAGCATGAGGGGGTTGGGGATTTAGCTCAATGGTAGAGCGCTTGCTTAGGAAGCACAAGGCCCTGGGTTCGGTTCCCAGCTCGGGGGTGGGGGGGGCAAACAAACAAAAAAAAAAGAACCAAAACAGTGAACATGAGGACCTGAATTCAGTCCTTGGGACCCACATAGTGAGAGGAGAAAACCAACTTCCCAGGTTGTTTTCTGACCTCCATACACAGTCCGTGGCACACACAAATAAATTAATGTAGTTGTAAGACTTTGGGGGGTTGGGGAGGCTGGAAAGATGACTAGGTGGTAAGAGCACCAGCTGCTCTTCCAGAAGACCTGGGTTCAGGTCTGTAACCTTAAAATAGCTCTCTAAAACTTATCAACTCACTACATGTACTCAAAACTGCTTGAGACAATAAATATTTAGCCAGATAAAAACTGATCCTGAGAATTAGAATTAGGGGATGAGGGATGGTTCAATCAGTAAATTACAGGCATATGGACCTGAGCCTGAATCCCTAGCACCCATATAAAAAGTCAGGGGTATCAGCACTGGGCAAAGTGGAGTGGAGGACAGAGACAGATGGATACCTAGAGGCCATAGGCCAGCTACATTAGGACATGTTTAAGTTTGGTGAAGGAAGTTGAAGACACCCATTATCAACCTCTGACCTCCACAAGCATGCATGTACGCACAAGGAAACTTTAAAAAGTAAAGCCATGGGGTCGGGGATTTGGCTCAGTGGTAGAGCGCTTACCTAGGAAGCGCAAGGTCCTGGGTTCGGTCCCCAGCCCCGAAAAAAAAAAAAAAATAAAGCCACTTTCAAAACCAGAAAGCCACTTTTGTCAGGCATAGTCACATATACCTTCTAGCACAAGAGGATCACAACAGGTTTGAAGTCAGCTTGGTCTACATAGCAAGTTCCAAGCCAGAAAGAACTATAATAAGACCTTGTCTCAAAAGAAAAAAATCGGGGTTGGGGATTTGGCTCAGTGGTAGAGCGCTTGCCTAGCAAGCACAAGGCCCTGGGTTCGGTCCCCAGCTCCGAAAAAAAAGAACCAAAAAAAAAAAGAAAAGAAAAAAATTAATAATAATGCTACAAGTAATGCTCATTTCTATAACAGTAGTTTATAAACAAAATCTTTGTTTTAATTACCCACATCGAGAGCTAGTAAGATTTCTCAGTGGGGAGGGCACTTCTTTCCAAGTAGAATGACCTGGGCTGATGAGACGGCTCAGCTGTTAAAGACTGGGCTCACAACCAAGCCTAATGATCTGAATTCAATCCCCAGAATCCACATGGTGAAAGACAAATACAGTACCCTTTAGACTATTTTCTGCTGGCCACATGTGCCTCCTCCCAAAATAAGTTAGTGTAAAATAAATCAATAAACAACACCAAAGCAAAATAACAACAACAAAATACAGAGTGAATCTGCTACTTTGCTTCCATAACTGTGCCTCACTACAATTTGGAAACTGATGTCTCCCAAAGGCTCCTATGTTAAACACTTGGCCACCTGTCTGTGGCACTATTAGAGTATGTGGGACCTACAGGAGATAAAGTTGGGATGGTAATGTAGCTTGGTTGATAGCGTTTGCCAAGCATTCATGAAGCCCTGGATTCACTCCCTAGCACCTCATAAAACTGAGCACATGATAACCTGCCTATATTCCAGGTCTTAGGAAGTGAAGCTCAGAGGGTCAGAAGGTCCAGGGCATCATCCGCCCCATAAAGTCAAGACCCTGATTTCTTGTTCTAAGTGAGGCCTAGTAGAAGAAAGTTAGATAATCGATATGTCTTTGAAGGGAACATGGAGATCCTGGTCCCTTCCTCTCTTCCTGCCAGCCATTTAAAGTTGAGGGCCTACCACTGTGCTTTGCCACAGGTCCAAAACCAAGGTTACTTGGTGTGGTACTTTGAATGAAATGTTCCCCACATCCCAGATTTTTGAACACTTGGTTCCCAGTTGACGATGATGTTTGGGAAGGTCTAGAAAATGTAACCTTGCCGGAGGAAGTACATCACTAGGGGTGGGCTCTAAGGAGTCAGAGCCAGTTGTTTCCAGTTCACTCACCTTTATGCTTGTGGTTCAGTGTGCGAGCCCTTGGCTTCCTGTTCTACTCTCATGGACTTCAACCCTCTGTAACTGTAACATAGATCAAGTTCTTCTGTTTGTTCCTTTGGCTATAGTATTTTATCACAGCAACAGAAAAGCACCTAATACAATTGATAAGCATAGACTATAACCTTGGGAACAATAAGCCCAAAAACCTTTCCTTCTCTAAATAATTGTGGGTATCTTGTCACTGTGGCCATAAGCTGAAGAACAGTTTTCAGGTGTCTTTCCTTTACTCTCTCCAGCCTTTTGATAGACCTAACTCAGAACTGAAGTTTTACAATGCTCTCCTCAGTAAGTAAAAGTTATGTTCTAGTTGGGCATTGTGGTGCCTTTATACCTTTAATACCAGCTCTTGGGGGCAGAGACAGGTAAATCTCTGTGGGTTAAAGGCCAGCCAAGTCTATAGCAAGTTCCAGGGTAGCCAGGGGTATGTAGTAAGTCCTAGCCTCAAAAAGAAGTATGTTCTATGTGTTAAATAAAAGTTATAGATAAAATTTATAGGAGACTATTGGATTAGACTGAGCTGCTGCAGTAGGCCCAACAGACCAAACCAAATAGACCTGTTCATGCAGAAGTTCCATGCCACCAAACTAAATTGTTTATATGACTGCCTAAGAAGGGTGGAGTTGGAGAATAGTCAACTCTAAACATGCCACTTTTATTCATAATGATAAGATCCACTTTGTTTTTATAAGAAATTTCCTTTGAAATGCTAATATGAAGATGGCATGGGCATATGCTTAGGACTCCAGGACTTGGAAGGATGAAGAAGTAGATCATGAGTTTGAGGTCAGCTGGCTATATAGAATAATTTTGAAGTTATTTTAAAATTTGATTTAAAAATTAGTAATCTGCTTTTTTTGCTGTTGTTTTCTTCAGCCTCTAATGCCAACTCTTCTCAGTTTATCAGGCTCCCCCTGTTTTATAGAGAGATAATGCCTAATTTAAGAATCAAACAATACAGTCCTCCTTAGCCACAAGGAATACCATGTTCCCCAATGGATTCATGAAACAGCAGATAGTTCTAAAATTTATGTGTGCTGTGGTTTTCCTCTGTACGCATAAACCTGTAGTAAAGTTAAATTGGTAAATTAGGCACAATAAGAGATTCACAAGGCAAAACTGAAAAACTTCTTTTTCCTTCTGCACAGTTTTACAATGTGCTGGCTTGTTTTATGTCAGCTTGACACAAACCAGAGTCATTTTGGGAAGAAGGAACTTCAGGTGAGAAAGTAACCTCACCAGATTGGCCTGAGGTGCATTTTCTTGGTTGATGATAGGTGTAGGAGAGCACAGTTGACCGTGAGTGGTGGCCCGGGTTAAAGTTCAAAGAATACAGGCTAACGGAGCCATCAGCCATCGGGAAGGAGCCTGCAAAGCAGCACTGCTCCTTGACCCCGCATCAGCTCCTGCCTGGAGGTTCCTGCCCTAACTGCCTTTGATGATGGACGGTGATAGGGAAATGTAAGCTAAGTTACTTCCCTCCCCAGGTTGCTTTTGGCCATGGTGTTTCATCACAGCAGTAGAAACCCAGAGATACATGAGTATATTTGTCCTTAGAAAAATTTAACAACTTCCACACATTTTTCCCTTTTCCCTTTAGTCGAGAATTTATACCTATTCACTTAAAGGAAGCACTTCATGACTTCTTGTTGGTGTTTCCAAATTGCCAGCATCTACTGTAAGTACAGTAAGGGTTACTCAAACACAAGCACTACAAAGATTGCTATGAAAATACTTTAAACCACACTGCACCCTGGGTCATTGAAATCCTAGGAAAGTGAAGTGTAGCTGGTGTTTGCTACATTATGGATTCTTCTTTTGCCCACCCTTTATCCCCCTTTCACCACTTTGACTAGATAGGGGAGAAAGTATAGAGGAGAGAGAGCTCCATGAATCTAATTTCTTCTGTGTCTTCTTTGAGCATGACTACTAACAGACTGCAGCCAACCTCCCTCAGTGACCAACAACCACCTGCCTCACCTCTTAGGGCCCCAGCCTTTCCGTACCTGTCGTTTTTAAAACAAAATACCAAACATTGCATTTCACCAAATGAAGACTCAGGAGTCAGGCGCTGGGGTGGAAGCCTGCTAGCTCGGAGAGGCAGAGAAAGCACCCTTCCTCCTCATCTGATGTCCCAGAAGGAAGAAAAACAGTTCTCCATACTATCTTAAAACCCAACCGAATGTCCCTCCTTTCTGTTTCCTTTGCATCTCCCCACCTTTCTGACTTCCTCTCTTTTAATAGACATTTTATTTTCAGTAGCATAAATAAAAGTTTATTGATAAATACAATGAACATTCTTCAGTCAGCTTTTTCAAGCCCAAGGAATAAGACCTGAATTACAATTTATATTTTGTTTCACACATTAGAAACTCCATCCATGTCAGCTGTGGGATTTTAATCCTTAGTGATACTGTTGGTTTCTTGAAAAGATAAACATTGAGCGGGGACCAAATCCTTAATTTTTGCTATCCAACCATTTTTCCTGATCTTTCTCTCTAACGCCATATGTTCCAGACTGTAAAATGGATTTGTAATAAACTTCCAAAATAAAGGGAAATGTCTACTCATTGTTTGCCTGAAATCTTGGCTTAAGTTTATCCTTTTAAACTAAAAAATAAGCTCCAAAAATAAGCTCAGCAGCTAAAACTCCTTTAAAGATCTTCCTTGCCAGAGGTTCCATGGTTCGAGCCATCCTGAGACCTTACCAAACCCTCCCCCCCTTTTTTTTTTCTTTTTACTCCCTGTCAACTGGTTACCTGCTCCATCTCGACCTATAGTTGATTTTATTCAATTTTTTTTTACAATAAACAGCTCTTGTATTAAAGGTATGTGCTAGGACTGAGCCACACCATTACTAGAAATAGTTTTTTCCAGTATACAATCTCACAGTGTGATAATGTCGAGTAACACTCTTGAATTAAAGGTGTGTGCTAGGACTGAGCCACACTACAGCTAGAGATGGGGTTTCCCAGTACACAATCTCAGGGTTCACCGTGTGATCAAATATCCTTCAACGTATATCCTCTGAAAAGTTCCCAGATTTCAAACATCACACAATTGCAAAAACTATCTTCAGCTAGCAAAACCACACTTCTATTAGAGCACCAGGCAAATCATAGTCAGCTGCTTCATATAGATCAAAGCATCTCATCTCTGGTATCAAAACAAAAGTATATTCTTATAATATTTCTGTTTTTTAAAGAAACCAAAAATTTTAAATTGTCACTATAATGAAGCTTTCAGTAAATTTAATTAAAACCCTGTTAGTATCTGTAAGCTAAATTTCATACATTTTTTTTCTTAGACAAAATCTCACTGTCTAACTCTTGTTGGCCTGGAATTCGCTATGAAGACCAGGCTAACTTTAAACTTACAAAAATGTACATACCTCCTGAGTGCTGGGATTAAAGTTATGCACCACCAGCCTGACAATTTTATAATTTTTAAAATGAACAAAATCTATAACATGAAGGCAATGATACTTACTGTCTGATCCTAGATGTAGAGGTGAATGAATGTCATTTGGGTCGGGAAGTGGATAGTTTCACATAGTGTTATAATTAAATGAATAATATTAACACTTGAGTTATCTAGATTGTGTTTTCAGTAGTATAACAACTTTTATTATCTGCTCTAGATTACTGTATTAACAAAACAATCATCTTAAAAATGATCTATTTAACAGGGTGGAGTCTTTTCCAGGCAGCTCAGTTGGTCCGAGGCTCTTCCAGGCAGTTTGGTTCATCTGCTTCTTCCAAGTTTTAGCAGTTCTTACTAATCCATATTTTGGGGCTGATGGGACCTAGTGAGTCTTGTCAGTTTCAGGGACTTCCTGAAACTGAGCTATTTGCTGAATTTTAGAGACCTTCCCTGCAGGATGAAATGTTTCATGTCCCTTTAGAATATCCCATGTCTTAAAGAGCTTCTTTGAAAGATGAAAGGTTTTATTGAAAAGGAGAATGCTACATAACCCTTGGCTTCATGTGAGATTTAAATTTCAGTTTTGGGGGATAAGAAGGCAAAGAAAGCTTGCTTAGGACTAGTCAGAGGGCTCTCCTATAGTCTAATCTGGCTCTTTGAGTTCTGTAGTGGGGTCTAGTCTCAGTGTACCTGTGACCCTTGACAGTCTCAAAGTGAGCTATATCTAGACTAAAGTAGGATTTGGCTTTGATCAATCTCCCCTTTTTGTTAATTTTTAAAGTTTTGTACATTTTATTTTTAAAAATGTTATGTGCATGCTTGTCGTGGTGGCTTAAATGAGAATAGCCCCCATAAACTCATATTTGCATGCTTAGTCCCCATTTGGTGAGTTGCTTGGAAGGTTTAAGAAGTGTGGCATGGCTGGAGTATGTGTTCTTGTTGGAAGAGGTACATCACTGCAGGCTTTTGAAACCTCAAAACCAGGCCCAGTGTATTTCTGTCTTTGTAGTTCCCAATGCCCCCGTAGATCCAGATGTAAAGCTCTCGGCTGCTTCAGCATTATGCCTGCCTGTGTGCATTGTACTCCCTGCCATGATGATCATGTACTAACGCTCTGAAACTGTAAACAAACCCCAATTAATGCTTTTATTAGAGTTACCTAGGTCACAGTGTCTTTTCACAGCAATAGAACAATAAATAAGGATGTGTGAGTGTGTGTGTGTGTGTGTGTGTGTGTAGAGTGTATGTACACTTATGTGCACACGTCACACCACATGTGTGGAAGTTGGATGACTACTTGCAGGAGTCTGTTTTTTCCTTCTAACATGTGGGTCCCTAGGTTGAACTCAAGTCATCAAGATTGACAGCACCCACTGAAGTCATCTCACCATCTGGCCTATTGGCCTTTCTTAGTCATAGGATCTTGCTCTGCAGTCCACTAATGTAGCTCAGGCTGGCCTCAAAGTTAGAATTCTCCTACCTCAGCCTTACAAGGGCTAAGATTACAGGCATGAGCTATCAAATTCAGCTAAAATTCCAAGTGCCTTATAATAACTCATTTCATAACATGTTGATCCCACAGTTAAAACTAGAATGTTGGGAGTACTGTGTCTTATTACATAGTTATCTTTTTTTATTCACGTCCAAACACATCCTCCTATCATTTCAGATAATTCTATGTAATTTTTTTGCTTCTGTTTTGTTCAAATTTTCTAAAATTTTACTTTTATAAACAAATCAGATGAGAAAAAAATCATGTGAAGAGTACACATACCCAGAGAAGGGCCTTTGATAAAGGATTTATAGTCAGATCAATGAGATGAGACATAAATTCTGCTGTGTATTCAAAATAGAGCCTGACACAGCTAAAACACTTTGTAAATATTAACTCTGGTTCAACAGTCCTGTGCTAGATACATTAGTGTAGCAAACGGTAAAATAATACGGAAGATAAAGTTATATGTCTATATCCAAAAATAAATCAGAAAACTTTAAAAAAATCAGAAATATTCTTTTATGTCCTTCCTCCTTGAGACAGGGTCTCATAGCCCATACCACCTTCAAATTCACATTGTGGCCAGTCAAGTCAAGCCTCAAACTCCTCATCCTTCTGCCTCTCCCTCCTGGGCACTGGGATGATGGGTGTGTGTCATCATACCTGGTCACATCTACCACTTCTACTTACACAGCACAAACATCCTTCGACTAGCACAGCCTAAGTGTTACAGAAAATACATTGGAAGCATTGAAAAAAAACTTGAAAGTTTTATTATTGTTTTTTGCTCAGGATGAACAGTGTGTGTGTGTGTGTCTGTGTGTGTGTGTGTCTGTGTGTGTGTGTCTGTGTCTGTGTCTGTGTGTCTGTGTGTGTCTGTCTGTCTCTGTGTGTAGAATGAATATTATGAATATATATATGCATATATATATCATTCAATAATGCCAAATATTCTCATTAAGGTAAGAGAAAGCCAATGTCCTAAAATGGAAAGTTTTGACTCTCCCTAGTGTTGAACTCTATAGTTTTGGGGAGTTAAAAGTTATACTAAAAGGTCTAGGAGAAGAACAGTTCTAAACTATGATTTAGTGAATTTCCCCTTATAGTTTAAAGTAATATGAATGAGTTAATAGAAGTGTATGCCAAAGACCTCTTTTTTCCTAGTAGGTGTGGTGCTTCCAGAAGAAACAAACAGATCTTCTTATCGCCTTTTATAAGGACAGAATTAGAAATTTAGAAGCAGCTGTGAAGGAGGCCCAGGAAACAGCAGCCAGCCAGAACAAGTAAGCACAACGTTAAACCTCCAGCTAGCACCTTTTCTTTCTTTTAGTAAAACTGTAGTCTTTTCCAAATGTAAGCACTGAAAATTGCCCTATGCATGTTCATATTTGTCTTAGGAAAGTCAGGTATGAAATTTTTGGTTGTTCCCCTTGGTCTCTCTTATTTTTTTTTTTCATTCTTCAGTCTATGGACTCTCCTCACTTTATAGCATTTCTCTTCTACTTCATTATATCCAAAAACATTTCTTCAGTGAAGTCAGATATAGCAGACTCATATTGATAACATTGAGATATAACATTCAAAAGGAGTGCATTTTGGAAATCTTAAACTAAAAGACAGAATCTTTGAGACTGGAGAGGTAGATCAGCAGTTAAGAACACTGGCTGCTTTTCCAGAGGACACATGTTCAATTCCCAGTACCCACTTGGTGGCTCACAACTACCTGTGACTCCAGGTCCAGGGGATCCAATACCCTCACATAGACATATATGCAGGCAAAACACCAATGTACATAAAATAAAATAAAATGCTAATTAAAAAACTAGAGTCCTTGTTGGAAACTTAAATTGTTTCTTTACTGTTTGTGAGTGTGCTGTGCATGCAACCCTCCATGCATGCCAGCTCAGAGGGCAACTTGGCAGGTTGGTTTTCTCCCCTCACTACGTGGGCTCAGGGAATTAACTCAAGCCATAGATCTGATCCAAAGCCTTTCTCCACTGAGCCTTCTCAAAGGCCCAGTTGTTGGAAACTTAGACATCAATAGTCCAAGGTTATGTATGAAGAAGAAATGGAATTCTATGCAAAACCCCTTGAAGTCATACCAAATAACTGCTCATCTTGTCCATTTGTTTTTACCATCAAAACCCTGCCACTTTCTCCCTGAATCACCAGATCCTTGATGAAAGTACCTTGTCTTTCTGCAAACACCTCTCAGCAAGCATTAACTAAGATGTTGATAATAACAATAATTTCTATCGTAGTGCCCTGGACCTGACTGTTTCCATCTTTTGCCTAGAGAGCTATCAGTCTTAAGGAAGGAGAATGGAGAACTGAAGAAAATTCTAGCCATCCTAAAGGTGAATAAAATAGATTTTATCTTTTTTACTTGTTTTGGTTTGGATTTCTAGAAATCAAATTCAGGGTCTTTCACATGCTCAGATAGATAAATGCTCAGTTACTGAGCTCCATCCCCAGGGTTCTCACTGGGTAGTCCAGGCTGGCTTCAAACTTAGGATCCTTCTGTCCCTGTGGTCGAGAACTACCACCCATGTCCCCGTGCCCAGTTGAATAAGACTCTTTATTATTATTCTACTTCCTACCTTATTCATCTTTCTGGATGGCTATTTAGAACAGTGCTTCCCAGAAAACTCATATTTATACAGTAGGCACACTGTAGTAAATAAATACAGGCACAGAAGACTTTGGAAGGCTGGAAGCATCAATAGTTAGCACACTTTCGACCCATTCTGAAATGTCAGTGAGTAGTACTGTAATTGATGAGAATCCCTCATTAAGAAACATATTTCAACTTAACATTTCTCTTGAAGAAGTCCAAAACGCCTCAGGATCCTTTCCTTGTTATGTTTGTTTCAAGATTTGTTTAATATTATTATTGTTAGTGTGTGTGTGTGTGTGTGTGTGTGTGTGTGTGACGTATGATGCGTATGTGCTGTGTGCTATGTGCATGAGAGCAGCTGTCAGTCAGATGTACCTTTAAGGAATCAGTTTTCTCTTTCTACGGTGGGAATGAGGGATCAAATGCAGGTTAGCAGGCATTTTTACCACCTGAGCCTTCTTACTGAGCTAGCTAGCCTAGGACTCCTGAGTCTCTTGCCTTCTTCCCTTAGTACTGAGATTACATGTGTGTGCTATATGCCTAGCCTCCCCAGTATGCTGTTATAAAAAAAAAAAAAACAACTAAATTTTTATTCTCTGAAAGCTAAGAACAATTTTTTAAGAAAACACAGTTCTGTTCTTCTGTTGGCAGCCTTAGCTAGGGGGGCTTTCAGGTAAATTATATAACAAACCAGTTTATAATCCATTAATTAAAGCCTTTAATGATAGCTTCCCTCACTTTCATTTCCCACCTACAGGGATCGCCAAGCTGCTACTACGGAAACAGGTCGGTTTCTACCTCACTAGCCCACTACCTTGAAGTTTTCTGATTTGTTCTTGAAAACATTTTCAGTTTTATAGTTGTACATAAATGTGATGATGTGCTCCATGTGGACACTGTGGACTGAACAGTTCATGGTACCTGGCATTCCTTCTCCTAATCCTTAACCATTTTCTTATGTTGGGAAGCGTTTGGCTAGTTTTTCTTTTCTTTTCTTTTTTTTTTTTTTTTTTTTTTTGGTTCTTTTTTTTTTTTTTCGGAGCTGGGGACCGAACCCAGGGCCTTGCACTTCCTAGGCAAGCGCTCTACCACTGAGCTAAATCCCCAGCCCCTTGGCTAGTTTTTCTTGACTCCTAATTGTGTGGGCTCCATGGTGGATAAAATGGTTGATGAATATATCTTTTACTTTCCTGATTCTCTGACAGAAGTGAAATATTTTTGTTTTATTTTTTGTGGTACTAGGGGCTAGGGTCTTTGCCACTGAGCTAGTGCTCTCAAGAGCCACCTCCACCCTCCCCTTTTTATGGAGAAGAAACTCTCACTATAGCCCTAGCCAGCCTGGAACTCAGAGATCTGACAGCCTCTGCTTTTCACTGTGCTGGGACTAAAGGTACATACCACCATGCCCCTCACCCCGCCCTTCCTGCCCTCTCTCTACTAATCATTTTGAGACAGCCTCACTAAGTTACTTAAGCTGGTTTTGAACTAGTGATCTTGGCTCAGCCTCCTGAGTAGTTATATGTGCCACCACGCTCAGCTCTAAAGTGAAATCTTGAGTTTAATACTCACCCTTGATTACTGTCTTATAAGTTCCTACTAATTCCTCAAGAATTCAACATGTATTACTGTACTGTGCCCTACTAACTAGTAAATATTTTTTTTAATTTTTTATTAGATATATTTCTTTACTTACATTTCAAATGTTATTCCCCTTCCTGGTTTCCTGTCCAAAGGCCCCCATCCCCTCCCCCTCCCCCCCATCTGCCCTCCTTACCCCCCCTTGAAATTCCTCTGCACTGGGGGTCCAACCTTGGCAGAATCAAGGGCTTCCCCTTCCACTGGTGCCCCAACAAGGCTATTCTCTGCTACATATGCAGTTGGAGCCCTGGGTCAGTCCATATATAGGTATAGGTCAGTCTAGTACATGTATTGGGTAGTGATTTAGTCCCAAAAATATGGAACGCTTCACGAATTTGCGTGTCATCCTTGTGCAGGGGCCATGCTAATCTTCTCTGTATCGTTCCAATTTTAGTACATGTGCTGCCAAAGCGAGCACTAGTAAATATTTTTAATGATGAATATATTCAAAAGACATAGCACTCCTGAAGTCACAGAGGTTGCTATCTAGTATTTCAATTTTTTTTTATTTTTGTATATCCATTATAATATATAAACTGTTGTGCTTGAGTTTGTTTGTCCCCCCCCCCCCCCTTTATGGTCCTGGCATATCAAATCTCAGGCCTCGCTAAGGAAGCACTCTACCACTGGGTTCTATCCAGGCCTGAGTCTTACCTTCTCTTAGTAGCCTATGAATCTCTCATAGCCAACTGTTCTAATCTCAAGGCATAGAACATAGATATGTTTGTTGAATGGATGGATGGGTGGATGGATGGATGGATGGATGGATGGATGGCTTGCGGGCTGACTGGCTGGCTGGATGAATGAATGGACGAATGGATCAGTAGATATAAAGTTGAGAATATTTGGTAAGATGCTATCAGAAGGAAGAAAGACAGAACTCCAGAATTACTCTATGAGAGAGAATAGAGGAAGGCTCCACTGGGGAAGTGGAGAGTAAGGGACCTCACAAGGAAACTTGACTTCTGTATGCTGTGATGATGTCTTTCCTACCATGTTGTGAGTACTCATTCTTAGAGAAGAAGCTGCTACTCCATTCTTTCTTTTCTTCTCTTTCCTGCTCTTTTCTTTTCTTTTCTTCTTCCTCTGCCTTTTAAAAGAGATTTTATGGGCTGGAGAGATGACTCAGTGGTTAAGAGCACTGACTGCTCACCCAGAGGTCCTGAGTTCAATTCCCAGCAACCACATGGTGGCTCACAACCATCTGTAATGAGATCTGATGCCCTCTTCTGTGCTCACATACGTGAAATAAATAAATCTTTTTTAAAAGAGATTGTGTGTGTGTGTGTGTGTGTGTGTGTGTGTGTGTGTGTGTGTGTGTGTGACCCATGGAGGCCAGAAATATCAGATCCACTAAAGTTGAAGTTAAAGGCAGTTGTGAGCAGTCAGACATGGATCCTCAGAAATGCAAGAGCCATTTCCCCAGCCTCTAAGCTACTGTTTTTATAATCAGTGAATGATTGACTCTCTAATGTGACCTGTAATTCTGCTCCATGAGATCAAAGCTGACTTCTTTTCATTTTCTTGTAGGTTAACCACACCTCGACCAGTGGGTATTACTTCCCCATCACAGTCAGGTGAAAAACAAAAACTAATTCTTTCCAGATATCTGTGTGAGATGAAAAAGTATCTTTTCCTGATATGGAAGTTGTTTTTTTCCTCAGAAACCGTAACATGATTATGCTAATCTTATGTATAATGTGTAAAACATGATATAGCCAGGTCACCACTCAAAGCACATTAGCCAGGTAAGGCAGAGTTCCACTAATGGCAATTTTTCCTACACTTCATGCTCTTTCAGCTGCTCCACGACCCAGTTCCCAGCACAGCAGCCAAGTGGTCAGGTGAGTGGAGGCCTATTATTGAACATTGTAGCTGTTAACAAAGGTGGATGAGTGAGGTGGCTCAAAGTGGTACTGGAGAGGGTTACTGCCAAGTCAAATGTAACACAGGTTTTTTATGTTTGCTTTTGTTTTGTTTGAGTTCTTGTTTTATCTCATTTTATGCAGTCGCTCTTCTTCTATGGAGTCCATCCCTTACACAGTGGCTGGTATCAGTCATGTGGAACAGGTAAAGTAATGGTCATATTATTTTTTTAAGAATTTATTTATATGAGTACACCGTAGCTGTCCTCAGACACATCGGATCCCATGACAGATGGTTGTGAGCCACCATGTGGTTGCTGGGAATTGAACTCAGGACCTCTGGAAGAGCAGCCAGTGCTCTTAACCGCTGAGCCGTCTCTCCAGCCCCATATTATTTTTCTATATTGAGGTTTCTAATGTTTAATAAAAGCAAGACTGTAATTCAAGAATCTTAAATATATATTGGTTTTGGCACAAATCTTGTCATGCCATATGGCGCCTACCTTAGATATTCAGCATTGGACAATGACATGGATCAGCAGGGGCAGCTGCAGTGTAAGTGCTCAAGAAGTGAATGTGCAGTCCCCGCCTCATGCATGTTTGAAGTAAAAAAGCACAAATCCCTCTTTATTCTTTAAAGACTCATTTATTTATATATAAGTGCACTATAGCTGTCCTCAGACACACCAGAAGAGGGCATCACATCCCATTACAGATGGTTGTGAGCCACCATGTGGGTGCTGGGATTTGAACTCAAGACCTCTGGGAGAGCAATCAGTGCTCTTAACCACTGAGCCACCTCTCCAGCCTGCATAGGTCCCCCTTAAAACCAGTTCACATGCTGTGGGAGAATGATAGATGTGTGAGCGAATTGTTACTGAGAAACAATGGGGAGTCGGGGATGTAGAGGAACTGGGTTGAGTAATTAATGGTCATTATTTTTCCGTCAGGGAAGCAGAGGCCTGCACGAAAGGAGCGCTCCCAGAGACTCTTACACTGGTGAGAGAGGGTAGGGGGAAGGTATCTGAAGTCTGCATGTTCTGTCCAGATACTAGAAATTTCTAGTGTTCTATGCATAATATAATGCTGTTTTACTTTTTTCTTGAAAAAATGATCCCAGGTATCCCAGCATACATTACAGTTTTTCAAGTATGGTATTTTTGTTCTGAAACAGAGAGTAAGAAAATAAAAAGTTGAGAGATAGCCATTGAAAACCTGATCAAGGGGGCTGGAGAGATGGCTCAGCGGTTAAGAGCACTGGCTGCTCTTCCAGAGGTCCTGAGTTCAATTCCCAGCAACCACATGGTGGCTCACAACCATCGGTAATGGGGTCCAATGCCCTCTTCTGGTGTGTCTGAAGACAATGACAGTGTACTCATATGTAATAAATAACTCTTTTTTAAAAAAAAGAAAACCTGATCAAAGGTGTCGCTCAACGGGTAATAGCCTTCTAATCTAAATTTGACTACCCCAACAAACATAAATGTGGAAAGACAGAGAACTGGAGAGAGGGCTCAGTTGTTAAGAACACTGGCTGCGGGTTTGGGGATTTAGCTCAGTGGTAGAGCGCTTGCCTAGGAAGCGCAAGGCCCTGGGTTCGGTCCCCAGCTCTGGAAAGGACTGGGGTTCAATTCCCAGCACCCATATGGCAGCTCACAATGTCTATAACTCCTGTTCCAGGGGAACCAACATCTTCACACAGACATACATGCAGGCAAAAATACCAATGCCCATAAAGTAAAAATAAATACGTCATTTTTTAAAAGATGGAAGGAGAGAACCAAGTAAAAGTTGTTTTCTGGTCTTCCTATGTGCACCATGGCACAACAATCTCCCCCTCTCTGTCCCCACCCCCACTCCTACCTCTCTACCTCTACTTAAAAAAAAAACAAAAACAAAAAAACTCTGATCAAAAGACCTTAAGTTATTCGAATTTTCAGAATTGCCACAAGATGGCAGTAGAAATTAAGTCTAAAAGGAAATTAACAAAGTGAATTTCTTTTGTAATGATGGCATTTACTTCTACTTTTCTGCACCGAGACACATGTGAAGGTCAGAGGGAAAACTGTGTGGAGTCAGTTCTGTGGGATCCAGGGGTCAGACTCAGGTCATCAGGTTTGAGTAAGCTCTTTATCTGCTTAGCCATCTCACCAGTGCATAAAATATCAGTTTGTAACCTGAAAGGTGTTTGTTTTCTTACTCCGCATTAAAGGTAAAACATGGACTTCGTTTTTAGTAACAATGTTTTTTTTGTTTGTTTGTTTTTTGTTTGTTTCTTTTTTTCGGAGCTGAATTAACAATGTTTTTTAAAGTCTTGTTTTGTCTGTTACTAATACAGCCACTTGGGTTTTCTTTTTTGCTTTCTTCATGGAAGGCAGTGTGTGTGATGGGCTGGGGACTGAAACTGGGGACTCAAGCATATTCCCATTGAGATACATACACAATCTTTTTCTTCTTTCCTTCCTCCCTTCTTTCTTTCCTTGTTTGCTTTCTGCTTTCCTTCATTTTTTCTTCTTTTCAATCAGTACTGGAGATCAAATACATATTAGGCAAATGTCTACCACTGGCCTCTATTCCCAGCCTGTTTGATTTTATGTAAATTTTTCTTTTAACTTAGTATGTGTACACATGAATGTATACTAACCCATGACATCCATGTGGACGTAAAAAGACAACTTTGTGGAGTTGGTTTTCTCCTTCCACCTTAGGTGGTCTCTAAGGGTTGAATTCAGGTCTCCAGGTTTAAGCAGCATTGGTCTTGGTTTTCTGCCTTTTCATTGGAAACATTATTACATTTATAATTGCTATAATTGCTAATAAGAAAGAACTGCCATTTTGCTATTTCTTTTATAAATGTCATCCTTTTGTCATTAATTCTTTTATTACCGCCTTCCTTTGTGTTAAATTGATTGTTTTCTAGTACAACACTTTAGATCTTTTATTTCCTTTACTATATTCAAAACTGTTTTAAGATTACAGCTAACATCATTTATAAAAGCCTGGTTTAAGTTAGTACCGCATTTAATATCAATACTTACCAAAACTTCATAGTTCTGCAACTCAAACTTTAAATTACTACCTTATACAATTGTCTTTAAAATACGATAGGGGGAAGCTACCAAGAAAAATGCACTTAAACTGTCTTTTGTTGTATTTACCTCTATAACTATCTTTTCCACATTTGAGTTACTAATTAGTGTCCTTTCATTTCAGCCTGAAAGACTCCATTTAGTATTTCTTATAAGGCAAGTTTGAGAGTGATAAGTTCACTGTCTAAATTTTTGTTTATATAGGAATATTTTAACTCCTCCTTCAGTTTTGAAAGGTAGTATTATTGGATATAAGTTTCTGGTTGATAATATTTGAGAACTTTGAGTGTCCTCTGGTCCCTGGTATGTCTGATGAAAAAGTCATTATTATTATTTGTGACGTGTGGCTTCCCTCTTGCTACTTTTAAGGCTCTTTGCCAGGTAGAGGGCATGTGGCTCAGCTGGTAGAGTGCGTAGGTTACATGAAACCCTGACTTGATCCCCAGCATGGTGGCACAAACCTATAATTACAGCACCAGAGAGACTGAGGCTGGAGGATCAGATGTTCAGGGTCATCTTTGGCTACTTGAGACCCTGTCTCAAAAGAGCAAGCTCAATTAATCATTGATTGTTATGACGAGAAGCAAAGTATAGGCAACTCTTAGAGAATACTCCTTTTGTTTTCTTACGTTAAATAGTATTACACACCCTGCCAGCTTTGTTTTGTTTTGTTTTTTATTTGTTTTTATTTGGGGGGGGGTGTGAATCTTCAAGACAGGGTTTCTCTGTAATAGAAACTTGTCCTCAGGAACTTGCTTAGAGTAGTCCAGGCTAGCCTCAAACTCACAGAGATCCACCCGTGTCTACATTCCAAGTGCTAGATTAAAGGTGGGCTCCACCACCACTGGCCACTTTTCTTTTTTCTTTTTTCTTTTTTTCGGAGCTGGGGACCAAACCCAGGACCTTAAGTGCTCTACCACTGAGCTAAATTCCCAACCCCCACTTTTGCTTTTTCAAATGGGGTCTCACTGTTCGGACCAGGCTGGCCTTAAACTCAAAATTCTTCTGCCTTGTCCCCCCAAGTACTGGAAGGGATTCTGGGTACTTGCCACCATTCCTAGCTACTTTTTAATTTTTTTCCCCAATACCATTTAACTTTTTCATTTATCCTCCTCCTTCAACTTCAATTCACTCCACACCACAAGATTCACTGAACACTTTTCAGTCAAGGTCCCATAAAACCTCGAGCCATTTTCCAGCATTGGTAAATTCTTTCTTAAAATAATTTCTCACTTTCTTTTTTTTGTTTTTTTTGGAAAATTATCTTTAATCCCAGAATCATATATTTCTTCCCATATACCAAGCATTGAATTAGTAAGGGATATTGTAATTCATTTCAGTACAAGGAAAATATTACAAAATATTTACAGGAAAATATTAAAAATAACTCAGTCACAAAAGTCAAGTTGGAGTAATCTTTTTTCCTCCAGAATTTTCTACTCTAGTCCCCACTGCATATGAGTGAAAACGAGTAACTAAGACCTCCCCTACAGAATTCCCAAAATAGAGAGGGGATGAGACGGAGGATGTGGTGGTGTCAAAGGGCACAGGGGTGGGCAGCGTTCATTCCTTCACGTCCTGGTCGATTATAAAGAAACGCGTTGTGTGGGGATCCCAGCAGACAAACATTAGGAGGCTCCTGGAACGGGACTTGGACAACACCTGACAGTGGATGTTGCTCTTCACTCTAAGTTTAGCAAGAGTCTGTTGTTCTCTGGAGAGAACAATCCAGTCCTCTGGAGAGAAGCCTGTCCTGGCAGGAGACTCTGTCACAGCAGCCCTCCCATCTCTTTCATAAACGCTTCATAAGCATCGTCCTTAGTTTGTGCTGAGGCAGGAACTGAGGGACCCCATCTTGGGGCTGCTTTGGCAATGGGCACAGCAGCCTCATCCTCCAACCTTCTTTGGAAAACAGTAGCATCTTTATTCTCACGTCGCACCTTCAGAGCAGTGGGCACGAACCGTGTGATGTCTGCCTTGGGATTAGAGATCTGGGGCTTGGCACTGATGGTCACTGTGGCTTTCTTCTCCATGGTGACTACACTTGCACCTTCTGCCTTTGGTCCCTGAATGAGGCTGGGCAGGTCAGTCAGCACCCCTGTATTGGGCAAGAGACCTGTTGAGTAAAGGGAAGGTGGAGCAGGTACAAGAGGAGGCACCGAGGATGGGCAAATCATCCCAGGATGAGGAGGGATCCCTGGAGGTACAGGAGGAAGCCTTGGCAGAGGTCCTTGCGGGGGCTGAGGGGGTAGACCTGGAGGAGGACCTGGGGGAGGGTCAGGAGGTCTGCCTGGAGGAGGTCCTTGAATTCCTGGCATTCCAGGTGGTCTCAGGAATGGAGGCCCTTGGAGGTGGCCCACGAGGAGGGCCTGTAGGTGGTCCAGGAGGTCGAAGAGATGGTGGTCCTGGCATGGGAGGTGCTTGAGTCTGAGGAGGAATGGACTGTGGAGGAGCCTGGTGCTGTGAAGAGGCAGCAGTTGTGCCCTCAGAGTGGGAATCTTCTTTATCCTGCTTCTGCGATTGTTTTCCCACTTCAGAATCTTTAGAGTCTTTCTCGTCCTGCTCCTCTGAAAATTGCTCTGATCCCCATCCTTCCTCGGGGATTTCCTGACCTGCCATTCGCAGCATCATGGCTTGAAGAGGAGTTGACTCCTTTATGTTGTTCTTCCTTGATTTCCCAGGCATATCAACACATCGCACCTTCAGACCTGACCTTTTCTCTTCAGTCTTGTATCTCTTACTGCCATTGGGGTGACTCTCTGAGTCCAATCTGTCAGGGTCTCTGTCCTCAGTATTCTCATCATGTGTATCCTGTTCCATGTCCTCCGCATACCCATGATCCTCCCTGGTACTGGACGTGTCGTCATCATGACCACGCTGAGCAAGCCCTGGGCTGTACAGCATGTCTTCATCTTGTCTCTGAGGGGAAGACCTAGAGCAAAGCCCTCTTTACAGCCATCCATCAGCAGAACTTGAGGAGGAGGGCCAGGTGGAGGCCGGGTGGTTTTCTGCCAGGGGGCAAACGTGGGACACCACGACCCAGGAGAGTCAGCATAGGAACTGCTGGGGTTGGAGGCCCGTACGCTGAGGCTTTCTTCAGGATGGAGGGCGGCTGTGCACCAGGAAGAGGAATGTCCTGGATCAAGATGTTGGAAGGAGCATGGGACATGTCTGGCAAAGGGATGCTCTCTAAGTCCACATGCTGAGCGTTGTTGATGGCATCAAAATACTGGATCTGTTGATTTCTCTTTTGTTCATAATCTACCTCTAGCTGTCTCAATTCTTTGTACACATCTGGGTTTTCTTTTCGATAAAGTTGTAGAATTCGTTCAAACGTTTCCCGCAGCCTTTTCAGCTTGGCTTTCAGTACTTTCTCATTCAGCTGTGGCTGTTGCACTGGGTTAAACTCCATTGCATCCAGTGTCTCCATGTCCCGGATAATCTGTTTGGGATCTTTCATCTTCAAAGCCGCAGCTCGGACCATCATGCACTGTTTTTTGTTCTTTTTCTTTTTTTCTTTCTTTTTTTTTTTTTTTTTGGTTCTTTTTTTCGGAGCTGGGGACCGAACCCAGGGCCTTGCGCTTCCTAGGTAAGCGCTCTACCACTGAGCTAAATCCCCAGCCCCTTTTTGTTCTTTTTCAATTCTCTTTTCCGGGCTTCCTTTCTGGCTTGGTCTGTGGGGTTAATAAACTTCCCACTCTTGGTGGAGGATGTTGATCTTTGTCCCATGTTGACAATCTATTTGATTTTCTTCTTCAGTAAATAAAAAACAGAAGGACCGCTGAGTCCTTTCTGCGAAGGGGCCTTCACCTCTGCCTCTGTGTCTACCACCCAGGCAAGGCGATCTTGAAACCTCGAACACTGGTGAACTTCAGCTTCTCAGAAGAAGGAAGATCCTTTCTTCCCAAGATAGAGTTTTTCTTGGTTGTCCTGGCTGCCCTGGACATCTGTGTATAGATCGGGTTGGCCTAGATCGACTATCCCGCGCGCCTCTGCCTCCAAATGAACTCCAAGGCAGGAAGGAGAGAGTACTGTGACTTTTTTTCTTTCTTAATTCTAAATTCAAATTTTCCTTTGACTTCTCTGGCTTCTCTATTAGAGTTTCTTTTGTTGATTCCTTCTCTACCTAAGTGTTAAATAACATTTCTCAAATGTTTGGGTCTTCCATACAAAGGACCTCAGTCCTAGGAATATTTTTTAAATGGGTTTTTGTCTTTTATTTAGCCCAGAGGTTAACTTTGGGTGTCTTCCTCAATTACCATCCACTTCCACCTCCTTTAAAGCTTGCTTTGTTAGCTGGGTCTGCTAGCACACACCTTAATTCCAACACGTGGGAGGCAGAGGCAGGCAGATCCCTGAGTTCAAGGCAAGCCTGATCTACATAGAGCTCCAGCACAACCAAAGATTCATAGAAAGACTGTCTCAACACCTGCCCCAAGAAAAATGTTTTAATTACATTTATGAATGTATTTAGTGTGTATATGTATGTGGGTACAAATGAGCCACAGTGTCCATGTAGAAGTCAAAGGACAACTTTTGAGGGCTGGTTCTCTCCTTCCACCATGTGGGTTCTGGGGATCTGACTCCAGTCATCAGAGTTGGTACCAAGTGCCTTACCCACTGAGCCATCTCACCAGCCCAGTCACCTTAATTTCTTCCTTCCTTTCTCCCCCCGCCCTCCTCTTTCTTTCTTCTTCTTCCTCTTCCTCCTCCTCCTTTTTTATTTTTTTTTTTGAGACAGGGTTTCACTATGCATCCTGGAATATACTCTGTAGACCAGACTGCCTCAACGTCCAAAGATCCCTCTGCCTCAGCCTCAGCTTCCCCAGCACTGTCATCAAAGTATTCACTACCGTGCCCAGATTTTTTTTTTAATTTATTTATTTGGTAATTTCCTACTTATTACATACTTTGTATCCTGATCATACCCACCCTCAATCACCCCATTCCTCCCTCTCCACTGAGTTGAATTAGTCCTGCCTATATGAGCGTAGGCAACCTACCAGCCACATCCCCAAAGAAAAGTAATGCCTCCCTCTTCAGTTGCCAAGAACTCCTCAGCCTGGGCGAGGTTTCATAGCCTCCCTACCCTGACCATAGTGTCACTGTTTACTGGTTTCATCGAGTCCAGGCAACCACAGCTGTTGGGAATTGATGAATGCAGCAGGCCACACCATTCCCTCCCCACCCTCAGGGTCTTAGATCTCCACCCCATCTTCCTTAGTGATTCCTGAACCTTGTGTGCTCCATTTTAATTTGTTAGACAAGGTCTCTCACTTGAGCTTGCCATTTCTGCTAGACTGCCTGGGTACAAAATCCTAGGGATCCAGTCATCTCTAGTCCCTCCTGCGATGGGGCTACAAGCTCACACTGCAATGCCATGCCTGGGTTTCCCATGGGTACAGGGGTTCCAAACACAGGTCCTCATGTTTACATAGCAAGCTCTTTCCTAGCTGAGACAGCCTTCCTCCCACACCCCACCCTCACCCCTACTAATTCTCTTGTGTAGTTTGCTTTCTTGATTTGATAAAGTGCTATTCTCATCCTTTCTTTTAGCATGTTAATATAATGGGGCAGACAGGAACTCCGGTGCTAGAGCACATATGTGGCACATAGAGGACAACTTTTGGGAGTCAGTTCTATTTTCTCTCTCATGGGTTCTGTGGATCAGACTCAGGCATTCAGGCCCTCAGGTTTGTGTAGTAAAGCAAATATTCTTAAGGGATGAACATCTCACCAACCTATTTTCAGTGCTTTAGACATAATTCACTTTCCTTCTTTAAATGTATTTTAAAAGGGTGATTAAATCTTTGGAAAATTCAGTGCTGAATTTTTTTATCTGTTACATGATTTGCATACTTCCGGCACTCAGTCATCTAATTGACAACTGTTCTTTGAGACCTTCCATTTGTATATTGTCAGGGTTAGTTCAAGGTGAGAACTTAGGCCTTTTCAACTGTTTCCTGCATTTGTGCACAGTCCTGGGTCTAGGTCCTGGATTTGGGTTAAGACATTTCAGAGTTCTCACACATCTCACTCCCCCAGTTTTCCTCTATGTCTTTCAGTCTGTTGTTTGTCCCAACTGACATCATCTCAAGCAGCCAAAGCAAGTGCCTCTAACTGTTTTCAACAGTACTCCTGGGGAAGAGGCTGGTATGTGGTGAGCTCTGACAGAAAAAACCTGGTAACCTTTAGTCCTAAGTCTTCAGTCCTGTGTGAGGATTTCCAGGAACCAAACAGTTCAAGTAATGACAGTTGTCTAAAAATGCAGCTTTGAAGCTGGGAGATGGCTTAGTTTGTCAGGTTGGGCAGGCCCAAGCATGTGCTTGGGTTTGGCTCTCCAACACACATGTAAAGCCCAGGTATAATGACATGTGTCTGTAGCCCTGTATTGGGGAAGTAGAGACATGAGGATTCCCTGGAGTGCTGTCTGCTGTCTAGATGAACAGAGCTAATGAGCTCCCAATTCTGAGAATAAAGTACTGGGCCTGGGAAGGTGGCTGGGCGGTAAGGGCTCACAGTGCCTTTGTTCCCAACACCCACAGCAGCGGCTCACAACTCCCTGTAACTCCAGCTCTGGGGGATCCTATGATGTGGGCACCTGTCCTCATATGTACACCATATGCATAATTTAAAACACAGCTCTTTAAAAAAAATAAGGTGGGCTGGAGAGATGGCTCAGCGGTTAAGAGCACTGACTGCTCTCCTAGAGGTCCTGAGTTCAATTCCCAGCACCCACATGGTGGCTCACAACCATCTGTAATGGGATCTGATGCCCTCTTCTGGTGTGTCTGAAGACAGTGACAATGTACTCATACATAAAATAAATAAATTTTTTTAAAAATTAAAAAAAAAATAAGGAACTGGCTAGGTGTAATGTGACATACCTCTAATCCAAGCACTTGGCAGGGGGGCGGGTGGATCCCTGTGAACTCTAATTAGCCAGGGCTACATAGTGAGACCTTGCTTTTTTTTTTTTTTTTTTTTTTTTTTCCTGAAGCTGAGGATCTACCACTGAGCTAAATCCCCAACCGGAGACCTTGCTTTAAAAGTGTACAGAGCAATAGAAGATACCTGACACCAACTTCTGGCCTCTACGTGTATGTGCATACACATGCACACCTATACAGCACATGCACACCTATACAGCACATGCACACCTATACAGCAATGCACACCTATATAGCACATGCACACCTATGCAGCACATGCACACCTATACAGCAATGCACACCTATATAGCACATGCACACCTATACAGCACATGCACACCTATCCAGCAATGCACACCTATATAGCACATGCACACCTATGCAGCACATGCACACCTATACAGCAATGCACACCTATATAGCACATGCACACCTATACAGCACATGCACACCTATACAGCAATGCACACCTATCCAGCAATGCACACCTATCCAGCAATGCACACCTATCCAGCAATGCACACCCATACAGCAATGCACACCTATCCAGCAATGCACACCTATACAGCACATGCACACCTATACAGCACATGCACACCTATACAGCACATGCACACCTATCCAGCAATGCACACCTATACAGCACATGCATAGAGATGGCAGCTTTGAAGAACTCCAACCCCACTCCTTCCCTCTCGTCACTGTCAAACCTGTTTTATACATGATTATGGCCTGTTGTTTTTCAAAGCTACCATGAAGCTGGAGGAGACATGAGTACAGTTGAAAGGTTAAAGCGTTTGCTATAGTTGTGTGAGTTCTACTCACATTCACTGTTGGTTTTGTTTTTGTTTTCCTTAATGTACATTCTCCAGGCTGCCACCAGATCTTTATAACTTTAGGTGTCCTGTAGGATATTCTAACTGCTTTTGCAGGATTTTTCCAAGCCTTGGATGCTGGGGATCACTTTTGGAGCTCTGATTCACCCTCTCTTCGCTGATGTCTCTCCTTCAGCTATACTTTTCAGTCCCGCCTTAGAAAGCTGAAGCACAGCCATGTTACACATCAGTGATGGGCCCTGGCTCCAAACTCAAGAAAGTGAAAAGAACGCCTTTATGGGGTGCTGCCTTGTGACTTACAAGCCTTTTCACACACCATTAGCCTTAACCCTAAAACATATGGGAAAAATCTTTGGCCCTATTTCTTTTGCTCTGGCCCCAGAATCCCTTCTGAATTATCTCACTGGTTCATGTTTATGCTTTCCAGAAACCCCTTCACCAGCTTCAACTCATAGCCTCTCTTATCGGTAAGTAACTTTGTACTTCCTTTCTGTTTTGTTTTGGAGGCAGAGTCTCCAGATTTACTATGTAGGCCAGTCTGCCTTTGAAGGCCTGATCCTGCTGCCTCTGCCTCTCAAGTGCTGGGATCACAGGTGAGCACAACCATGCCTTGTTGTCTTGTTTCCTTTTCTAGAGATGTGTTTACAATGTTTCTGCCAGAATTCCTCGGGTTCCTTGCCCAAAGGCCTATACTGCTGGCATTCATAATGTGTAGTCTATAGAGTAGAGGAGTATTTGTGTACTATGCAATCAGAGTCTTTCCCTCTCAGTTATGGGCAGGATTCTCTCCACTGCCTAAGGCTTACTTTTACATGCACTTTACCCTGCTTTCCTTCCCTATTGAGTTTGATTACTTTGCTTACTGTTGGTTGGTTGATTTGTTTTGAGAACTTGATTCAATCCTCCTGTCTCTTGGATCACCACCCCTGGGATTACAGTTGGGCTCGTACAATTCTAGCTTTGCTGTTGCTTTTATTTCTATTCCTTAGACCTTCATCTGCCTCCTCTGGACAGGGGGTTTCTTTTAGACCATTCTTCAGTGGGGATTCAGGCCACACAAGAGTCCTCACCCCCAACAATTCTGGTAAGTTAATGTTCTCAAGTTGTCTTTACAGTGAGGAGAGTGGTTTGCATTTTGCCTGCCTAGTACAAACCTGTCACCAGTAGAATCCTACTATGTGCAGATTGGCTTGTAGTAGGCTGGCTCCCCATGCCCATCCACAAGCTAGATATCAAACCCAGGACCAGGGCCTTATTAAAAGTGTATGCTAACCACAAATTAGATCTCCTGAGCCAGGCCTCGTGCAGGAGAGCCTTCAACCAACTATGAGGTCCAGGTATATCTCAAACTAGTGATCTGGCTTTTTTCTATATCTCATGTTGGGATTTGGTAAGAGGACAGCAGGTAGTGGCTTTCTACCAAGCCTGATGACGTAGTTTGATCTTAGGACTCACAAATGTGAAAATTGTATAATGGAAGGAAAGAAAAGCAGCTCTTGAAAGTTGCCCTTGGATATCACCTGTGCATATGGCACCTGTGTGTGTGACACACACACACACACACACACACACACACAAATAATAATAATAATAAATGTTAAAAAAAAAAAAGCTGTGGATTTTTAGATCCCACATTGAACATGGTGGGTGTTTGGTTCCAAAGGTTGTAAAAGCCAGTATGTTTTTAAAGTACCTCTGTTACCAGCCCTGTTGTCACCTTCAATGTGAAAGATCCCCCGAGCGGGGAGACCCTCACTCAAGTCTCGGGATGACGCGACCCCCCCAAGAACTCACACAAGACCATCTTTGCTGTAATCACATGAGGTTTATCGATAGGAACCAGTGCACTGGGGTCGAGACTCGTATCCCACGCAGGGGCAGTGGAGTTCGACCCCGAGAGGCTGGGAGAAAGAGTATTTAAAGGCAGAGGCTGGGGGTTGGGGATTTAGCTCAGTGGTAGAGCGCTTGCCTAGGAAGCGCAAGGCTGGGTTCGGTCCCCAGCTCCGAAAAAAAAGAGAACCAAAAAAAAAAAAAAAAAAAAAAAAAAAGGCAGAGGCTGTGAGCCCAGGGGATGGGGGGGATGTCAAAGGGGGATGCACCACAAGTTACAGTATTGTTTTATGGCTCTAGGAGATAAGGGGACCCAGAAGGTTTTATGGCCCCCTGGTTCCTGGAACAGAGCTACTAAATCAGGAGAAGGGTCGGGCCTTCAGGTCCTCATTATTTTTAAAAGTTTGTCAGAATTGATGAAGCATCTGCATTTGAAACACCTCTGGTTAGGCTTGGGCCTCCGGTTTCTTGGAATGTTCTCTGCAGGAGGCAATGGCTGGCAGGGACAGTGGGGGCTTAAATAAACATCACTGGGGCAGAACAAAGAACAGTTACTCACACCGGGTGATAAGCAAAGTAGTTCTCTTGCATTTTTAACACTCTGTCTTCCTGAGTCAGATCCTGTTGCTGAGTTTGGGCTAATTTAAAACTCTATCTCTCAAATGCTCACTCAAATGTTTATCGTGCCTCTTTCAACTTGTAATTAAACTTAAGTCTCAGACTGTTCTGTCCCGATTCCATCCTATGTAGCCACACTGGCATCATGAAAAGAACCGACAAACTGCTTAACTTCTTTGAGACAAGGTTTCGTGTAGCCCAGCCTGGCCTGGAATTCCCATTGTAACTGAGGCTGGTCTTCTGCGTGGGGGGCAGGTGTGTGCCTTTTTAAGGGGCTTTCTGTTTAGCCAAAGCTGGCTTTGAACTGTCTATAGCCAGGCTGGTCTCAAAGTCATGATTCTTCTGCCTCTACCTTATCGGTGTTGGAATTACAGGCATACATACATCACTATGCCAAGCTGCCTTTCCCTTTCCAAGTAGTAGTCTTTGTTTTAGATCTTACTAGATACTATAGTCTACAGTAACATGGCTGAGAAACTCTGAGTAAGTCATTTTACAATTCTGTCCTACTCTTCAGGTCAGAGGGAAAGCAGAACTACACCAGAGAACCTTCCTGGTTTCCAACTTCCAGTCCTACAGGTGAGGTCTGACTAGTAACTTATCAGTGTATGGAACTCTGGAAGTTAGGCCTTCATGCTAAAAGCTGACGCTCAGGCGGTAGAAGATAACCAATGGAGAGTGACGTAGGTGTCACCATGGTAAGCTGGTGTTCAGTTTCAGTTTCAATGATTCTGTCTTACTGTAATACTAGTTTGCTGTGGGGTGTTTTTTGTTTTGTTTTGTTTTGGGAGGGGGGGCGAGTAATTGTTTTTGTTTGGTTGGTTTTTTTCAATGCAGGGTTTCTCTGTCTGGAACTCACACTGTAGACCTGGCTGGCCTTGAACTCGGAGATCTGCCTACCTCCTGTGTGCTAAGATCAAAGGCATGAGTCATCACTTCCCAACTGGTTTGGTGTTTTGTTTTGTCTTGGGTACTGGGTACCTTGTGCGTTATAGGCAAGTACTCTTCCAGCTACCTCTCTCCCTAGACCTTTTCCATTTTACGTCAGATCTTAGTGAGTTGCCCAGGCTGGTCATGGGCTTAGCTTTCTTGGCTCAGTCTTCCACACAGCAGTGAGCACAGGCTTGCACGGTCATCTCTGGCAACCAAGACTCCTCTCAATGGAATATGTCTTTTGCACAAACTATGGAGAGCATGTCTCCAGAGATGAATTTATGGGGCTAATCCTAATCCAAAGAACAAGAAGAAAGGGTGTGGCAGAAGCTTGTAAGGATATCCCGAAGTGAAAAACTCCACATTTGTGTCTTTGCAGTTTTTTGAGATTATTTTTACTGAAAGTCTCCCATGAACCAAGGAATAGCTCCTGGGATATGTTTATTTCCACAATCTAAAATGCCCTTTATCAGCAAGGAATCAAATTTAAGTAGGGCTTTGTGGCAAAAGTCTATAATTCAAGCTACTCAGAGACTTCAAGAAAAAAGAAAAACAAGTTCAAAGCCAGCCTGGGCTATAGTGTGAGTTTCATGACTTAGTAAAACCCTTCCTGAAAAATGACAATTAACCAGGTGTGGTACAGGGTACCAATAATCCCAGGGTTTCAGAAGATGACAGTAGGAGAATCACATGTTTGAGTCCATCTTAAGTTACACAGCAAGTTCCAGGCCAGGCTGGCTAGAGACCTTGTTTCAGGTAAAAGAATAGACAGGGCTGGAGAGATGGCTCAGCGGTTAAGAGCATCTGACTGCTCTTCCAGAGGTCATGAGTTCAATTCCCAGCAACCACATGGTGGCTCACAACCATCTGTAAAGCGATCCGATGCCCTCTTCTGGTGTGTCTGAAGACAGCTACAGTGTACTTATATATAATAAATGAATAAATCTTAAAAAAAAAAGAATAGACAAACCAAGTCTATATAGGGATACAGGTCACCAGTAAGTATGCTTGCCTGGCATCCACCAGGCCCTCGGTGATATCAATCCCTAAAACTGGAGAATAAAAAGAAATTAAGGTTTAATAATCAAACTCTTTGCTTGTAAATTTAAAACATGAGCTAAGTCCTGGGTTCAATCCCCTGCATTTCGTAAAGCTAGATACTTGCACTCAGGAGAGGAACAGGAGGTTCAAAGGTATCCTTGTTTATATATCAAGTTCAAGGCCCATGTCTCAATAGAGAGAAGAGAGGAAGGGAAGAGCATTGTTGTTGCTGCTGTTTGTTTGTTTGTTTGTTTTAAGATATCAGGAGCCCAGCATAGTGACACATACCTGTGATCCCAGCATTCAGGAGGGACAAGCAGGAGAATTAGGAGCTTAAGGCCAGATTGAGATAACTAAGCTGTCTCAAAACCAACAAAAGAAAAAGCTGGGATTCAAGCTGTAAGAAGTAACACTAAGTAAACAGACCCTCGGAGAGAGAGAAACCTATAAGGAAATGTAAGAGATCTAGAAGTATGTGGCCCCAAGTTGAATCTTGTTAAGAAACACACTTATTTCTGTCTGGATATAGTGATGCATACCTGTCGCCCAGCACTTGAGATCTAGGTAGGAGGGTCAGGAGTTCAAGATCATCTCGACTACATAGCAAGTTTTCAGGCTAACCTGAGCTATATAAAACCTTATCTCAAAAACAAAACAAACAAACCCTGCTTCTATGAGACAATTGAGGAATCTTAGTCTGTCAGGCACTATTACAAACATTTTTTTGGGGTTTGGGGTGGGAAGGTGGGCGGGCTCTCTCTTGTAATCCTGGCTGGTCTAGAACTGTAGACTAGGCTGGCCTTAAACTCAAATCCACTTGCCTCTGCTTCCTGAGTATGGGATTAAAGGTATGTACTATTCCCTGAAGTATTAAAAGAACTGTAAACACAAGAAATATTTCAGGTCTGATGACTCTGTTTGCACAAACACAAATAATAACACATACACCCATATGTATGTAAATAAAAATTTTATGAAGTTAAGTATCTAGATTTTGTTTTAGTATAATTTACTAAAAAGAAGTAATAGAAAATAATAAAGGTTGGCTATGAGATTTGTTGATGTTAGATGATAGGTCATTATTCTGGTCTACCCTTTAAAACAGTGGTTCCCAACCTTCCTACTGCTGAGACCCTTTAATACAGTTCCTCATGTTGTGATGACCCCAACCACAGAATTATTTTGTTACTACTTCATAACCGTAACTCTGCTACTGTTATGAATAATATAAATATCTTATATATAGGATATCTGATGTGACTCCTGTAAAAGGTTCATTTGACCCCAAAGGGGTGGAGACCAATAAGACAAGAACCACTGTTTTAAAACAAAACTTATTGTGACTCGAGAGATGACTCAGCACTTAAGAATACTGGCTGCTCTTCGAGGGGACCTGGGTTCGAGTCCCAGCACCCACATAGTGGATCACAACCTTCTGTAACTCCAGTCCCAGGGGATCTCCAGAGCACAGAAATACATGCAGCAAAACATCCATAGATATAAAATTTTGAAAATAAAACACTATAAAGTTAAAAAGTTACTGAACAGTGCCACATCACTAGAGGTGTAAGATCTCTGCCTCCCTGGTAATTGCTTTTTGATACAATAGTCAAAGTTCCAAATCTTCCAAAAGTTTCTCAATATTTTACACCATCATCATAAAGCACTGAAGCGTACAGTTTCTTTCTTTCTTTCTTTCTTTCTTTTTTTTTTTTTCCCCCCGGAGCTGGGGACCAAACCCAGGAGGGCCTTGTGCTTGCTAGGCAAGCGCTCTACCACTGAGCTAAATCCCCAGCCCCTGAAGCGTACAGTTTCTTAAGTAACAACAAAGCCCTCGTCACACAGGATGTATCAGATCTTAGTCTGGGTTGGGCACAGTGGCCAACCATTTGGGAAACGGAAGCAGGCCAATCTCTCTGAATTCACGGCCAGCCTGGTCTACAGAGCCAGCAGGGATAGTGAGACCCTGTCTCAAACAAAATTTCTTTTAGTTTGGAAGTTAGTCATCATACAATGAGGAAAATCCATGGAGAAGCAATAGGCAGTTGATTTTGTTCAGTAAAACTTTATTGGTAGAACCCCTTACTCATCTGTGTTGTCATAACATGCAAATCTGTTCTCTGCTGCAGACATTCTACCAACACAGACAGATGGGACTAGCCAGGAGAGACGGATGGAGCGTTTCCAGATAGAGATCCCTCTTCTGAAAGGTCTGATCTGTGCGTAATGCTCCAACTGGACTGCAGTGTCCAGCACTGTTAGGGAATATGGGGGCCTGCAGTTTCCTGGTTTCAGTCTGCAGCTTCATCTCTTGAACTTTATCTTACATGTCTTTCTCTCCAAAACATTTAAAATTTTTTAAAGAATATTCCCTGTTGTAGGAGGGTATACCACTTGCACCTGTGATGTAGGTGCCCTCAGAGGCCAAAAGAGGGCGTGTGATCCCCAAAAGCCAAGGCTATAGGCAGTTTGCTGACTGACATGGGTGCAGGGGAACCCGGTCTGGGCTTCTTTTTTTTTTTTTTTTTTTCTTCTTTTTTTCGGAGCTGGGTACCGAACCCAGGGCCTTGGGCTTGCTAGGCAAGCGCTCTACCACTGAGCTAAATCCCCAACCCCCCGGTCTGGGCTTCTTGAAGAGCACAAAGCATACTAAACTGCTGAGCCATTCCTCCAGCCCCTTGAATTTTTTATTAATTTATTTGGTGTAAGTACTTGTGGGGAATCCGAGGACAACTTGTAGGAGTCAGTTCTTTCCAACAAAGTGGGTCCTGGGGATCCAACTCAAGTCACTAGACTTGGGGGCAAGTGCCTTTACTCTCTAAGCCATCTCAGTGGCTCTATCTTCCACTAACACATGAGAAAGCGATTAGGTCCTACACAGGGCTTCAGGAAGATAATCATCTCTCCCCTTCATGCACAGCCTTTCATTTCCTAGTTCGAAACTAAAGTTGCAGAAATCCTTAGCCTCATGCTTTGGCATAGGGAGACTAGAATATATATATTATATATATATATTCATTCTTTATATATCCTGGTTCATTTCTGGATTTCACTTGTTTAGCTCTGGACTCAGCTATCGTGTTGCCAAGGTTAATAAACGATTGCTCCCGCCCTAATGTATCACATGTTTACCTACTGTTTGTTCTACAGTCAGCTGCTATGAAATGTTTTGATTTTCCTTTGTCCAAACAATAGGTAGAATACATTTCCAGCTTTGATTTTCCTGTTACAACAATAGATTTCCAGCTTTATTATAGACTATATAGACTAATAAAGAGGAAAAAAAATCATTAAAAATATATCCTTTTATGGCTACTGCAACTCTTGCTAAAACAGTTTCTAGAATGGTGGGATAAACAAATAGAGTTACAATCTGTCTGCTGAAGGACCAATAAATCTTGCCATCTGACTCTGGAAACCACTGTGTGTCAACAGATGCTGAATTACTGTCTTCTATTTTTCTATTTTTATTTACTGCAGTGTGTACTGACTGACTCTTTAAAAAAAATAATAAAAATATACTAAACCAGAAGTAATTTTAAAGTGGTGCTGGGGCTTGAAACTAGAATGTCACACATGCTAAGTAAGAGGCCTATCGCTGAGCTACACACCAGCCATTAAGTCAGATGGTAATGGACTTGGCTACATTAAACCCTTACACTAGGCTAGGTACAGCTGTGGCCCAGTTGGCAAAGTACCTGCCCACCACACAGAGGCCTGGTCTGATCCCAGGGCTGTATAAACTGGGCATGACGGCACATACATACTTACACTCAGCATTTAGGAGATGAAAACAGGAGGATCAGAAGTCCAGCAGCAGCCATGGTGTCAGTGAGTTCAAAGCAAGCAAGCATTTAAACACTGAAGAGGGGGCTGGAGAGATGGCTCGGCAGTTAAAAGTCCTGAGTTCAATTCCCAGCAACCACATGGTGGCTCACAACCATCTGTACTGTGATCTGATGCCCTCTTCTGGTGTGTCTGAAGACAGAGACAGTGTACTCACATATATATAGGTGAAGGTGGGTGGATAGACAGATAAAGATATATCTTTAAACATAGGAGTGGCAAAGTGGAGAAGAGAAACAATTTTATTTTTGGCCTTTTTATTATCTTAGCAACTGGGGCTTACACTCTACTTTCAGATGACTAACCAACTGTTAGCAGTGATCCCCGTTCTACAGCACCATTAGTTAGAAGACCATGGTCCTTCTGTCCACAAGACAGACCCTATAAAGAGGGAAACATCTCTTGTTAGACACAAACTGAAGCACTAGCAAAAAAGGAAACAAACAAACAAAAAAGCCCACCTAACAAACTCTATCAACCCTGGCAGAAAGTAGTGTCAGGTTTGTAAATCCAACCTGTAACTACCCCACTGCCCTTCTCCTCTGTCACACTGTTACTTCAAAAACAGATTCTCACATAGTCCAGGTTAGCCTTTAACGTCCTAGGTAGTAGTCAAGGCTGGCCTTGAACTCCTTGATCTTCCTACCTCTACCTGCCAAGTATAGTAGTCACAGGGACTATGACACCTACAATAAATATACAAATATTCACACTCTGATTATTAAAAAAATTTCCACAAACTCTGGATGTAAAGATTTACCCTGAGACAATAGTGAGCAAAGAGGGGAATAGAAATCAAATGGTAGAGAGCAGATTGGTCAGTGTCAGAAGCAAGAACAGTCTGCTGTGAATTAGTGACAAATCGAGTTAAGACATCATCAAAGGGGTCTGAGGACATGTCTGTTACAAAACCAGGGCCCTGCAATCAGTAGCAGCATTGTGTTTGACATGTGCTCAGAAAGACAGGACAGGCACAAAGGATTCTCTGACCAATGCTGGGGTGCACTAGGATCAACTGGATCACAATGCCTCTCTCCACTCAGGTGCCCTGTAGATGTGGGACTGAGACATGACTTAAGAGTCCTAAAGAACAAGACAGAGCAAATGCTCTTTTCAGCCACTGTTTGTCCACATCCCAAATTCTCTCTACATGGAGGCTGGAGAATTGGATTTATGCTGATCCAATTACTTCAGTTTATCCTTGTCACCCTCTCCTGTCTACTGTCAAGATCACACACTTCGACTATTCAAGAAAACAAAACATTTACAAGAGCAATTTTAAAAAGTTTCAACAGTCACTAAGTTGATTAATATTTCAGTAATAGACTGCCCTTTGCCTCAGCCTCCCTCAGTCCCGTATGATTACATCATCATCTTCTTCCTCCTCCTCCTCCTCTTCTTCCTCACCATCTTCTGGCAGTTCTTCATCCTCCTCCTCTTCCTCTTCATCTAAACAAACTACCACTTCTGCTGGCTTGGGCAATCGAGAGTCAAACCAGTCCAGCACTTGCTGAGTGCTTAGTCTTGATGCCTGACTCAGTTTAAGGATATCAGCTTCCTGCAGCTGCTGGTGGGCTGCCCAGTACCTCTCCAAAGGTCGTATATCTGGTGGGGGCGGTGGGGCTGGTAGAGGTGGTGTCTTGGCCCATTCTTTCAAGGAACGAGTTGATGATGTAGAAATGGCTGGATCTTGAAAACTAGGAGTACCAAGTACTGCATTGTCCCGAAACCATTTCAGCTGTCCATGCTTCAAGGCATAGCGTGTATCACCAAACCATTGAATGATCTCAGGGCGAGGTAAACCAGTGATCTGTTCTAACTTATGGTAATCTTCTCGTCGTGCCCATTGGCACTGCAGGAAAAAGGATTTAAGGATGGCCAACTGTTCTTTGGTTTTACGCTTAGTCTTTCGCTGGTGTTGCATATCTGGGGAAAGGTATTCGGTGGGGCCAACCCTGCTCGGTACTGAGTTATTCCGTAGCCTTTGGGACCAGAGTGGTTCTACTTGTGGAGACAGTGCCTGCTCACTAGGTGAGAATGACTGTGGGATATAACCCAAAGGCTGGAGGGGTTTAGGGGTGGCAGTGGTTCCATTAGCCAGTACCTGGAAAGGAGAAGAGGCAGAGGAAGATGGAGGTGTTCCACTAGGTTCAGATTCCTCCTTACAACTATTATCAAGTAATGAGATCAATGGGGACTTATCTGGCTGATGGACAGCTATGGAGTGATTCCAGGAAGCAGTTCCTCCACCACATGACTGGTCAGGACCCCCGCCTGCCTGCTCCTTAGAGAGGCCACTGATCTGAAGATCCTGACAATCTGATTGGTGGTTCAATGTTCTGCTGCCCATCATCAAAGGCTCCTTAACTTTCTGATGATTCAGTGGCAGCTGTGATACCTGAAAGGGCTCCTCAGGCTCAACCTTCAATCCTTTCATCTGAGTGGGCTCGCTAAGCGCCAGAGGACGCAGTCCAAGAGCAACCTGTTCTGGAGGGGTCACTGGAGGCATCTCCTGTGGGGGCCTCACTGCGTGATGTGTGAAAGACAGAAGAGACTTGAAAAGGAGCTGATCTCGGTGGTACACCACTCTGGCTCGAGTCTCTTCTATCTCTTCAGATGACCAGCTAATGCCACAGCGGAGACGTTGGGCCATGAACCAGGTCTTTACCTTCTCCATCTGCAGCCCATGCCGCAGGCAGAGGAGAGCGATATCTGCCAGGCTTGGGTAGGGGAAGTAGCTGAAAGCCTGTAGCAGGTGCTCATTTCCGTCCAGCTCACTGGTTTGGACCGCTTGAGTCCACACAAGCTGTAGCTCCTCGGAGACTGGCGGGAGGCAGACAAGCCCTGCTCCCGAGCTGTTGAGACTGCTGGAGTCTTTATTCGGACTCATGACCTGCTCTGATTTGTACCCTTCAGAGACAGCTGCAAGAAAAGAAATAGTTCCATTACATTTAATGTTTACAAACTGCTGAAACCAGACAGTTTTCTATCTGAATGATGTTTATCGCTCCCTAAAATCATTTCTCAACTTTCACAATCTTGTCAAGTCATCAGGACCTGCTGTAATTCTTGTTTCTTTGTATTAAATGTAAGGTCCATAGAAGTTGGGGTAAAATTGACCCTAAGCCTCATGACAAAAAGGCTGTCTTTAGAGGCTAAGGAAAAAAGGTATCCTGCCACAGCCTTTACTGTTCCAACTTCAGTTTGCTTCTAAAGCTGTCACTCAACTCTCACCTTTAAGTTCATGGACCAGCACTCAGACTGTACTTAACCACAAAACCAGGGCCTCATGCTCTAATCTCAGAAAGATTACTCTTTAGTGCCTAACAGTCTTGTATGACTTCCAGAACATGAAGACAGGGAGACAACCTATCACGTCAGCACGAGAGGGTATACCTACAATCCCAGCACTTGAGAGATAGTTAGTAGGACCAGGAGTTCAAGCACAGCCTAAACTACATAAAACTATCTCAAAACATACAAAAAGCAGGCAACGACAAAACAGGGTGGGGGTACTCTGCCCAGCCCCAAAGACCACCCCTCTTTTCTTGGTGGTGGGAGTACTGGAAATAGGAAACTGTATTCATAGTACATTAAAGCCCTAAACTCATCTCAGTAGGAAGACAGAGTCCAAAACCTTGGTATAAAAGAACCTTATTCCCCTTGGGTTAGATTTTGTGGAAAGGGCAGTTTTCTTCCTCAGCCAGCTTAATAAAGGTTAATCCCCTCCCTGAGATTTTGTCACCTCTCACAGCTCAGCCTAAGGAGATGATTCCCTCCCCATGAACAGCCTACTCCACAAAGGGCAAAAGGGCTCCTGCTTTTGTCTCTTCAGTCCAGTTTTCTCCTCAGAACCAGCTGGGCAAGTTCATTAAACAGCACGGCTCGCTCCCAGCGGTGGGCAAGGGGACCTGTTCATTCCCCAATGCCTGGCAAAATCTGGGAGTATTCTCTAACTTGTTTTTTTAGTTTTCTTTTTTAAATTCATCTATTTTATTTATGTGAATAACTGTTGCTGTCTCTGTTCACACCAGAAGAGGGCATCAGATCCCATTACAGATGGTTGTGAGCCACCATGTGGTTGCTGGGAATTGAACTCAGGACCTCTGGAAGAGCAGTCAGTGCTCTTAACCACTGAGCCATCTCCACTCATTCTCTAACATTTTAATTCAGCTCCCTCCTTAGGTATTAGAGATACTCTATCACATCACATTTTATTCTTGGAGGAATCCCATTGGTATTTACATTATTTCTGGTCTGTCTAGGATAGGATGAGATTCCCACATAAATGCTACTGATTAACTGACAAGTTTCGAGTCTACAAAGACCGCATATACTGTTTTCATTTCTTTGGAGACCTCCAGCCTAGGCAAATGCTCCAAAAGGTCAAATCCTAGGGGCTTTATTTTAATCTATAAAGGTTTTTTAGTTAGATTTTATTTGATAACTGGTCCACATGTACATATGCACCATGTGTGCTTGGTGCCCTCAAAGATTAGAAGAGGGCATCAGATCTCCTGGATTTGGACTTAAAGCTGGTTCTAGGCTGCCATGTAGGGAGGGAATGGAACCCAGGTCCTCTGCAAGAGCAGCAAGCGCTCCTGAACGCTGAGCCAGCCCCCTTGAGGCTTTATGGTTATAAAACTGGACATTCCTTTTAGTGTTTGCTTGCCATAGCTTCTGACAATCAAATCTAAGAGACCAGAAGCCATGCAGATCCTAAATGCATTACACTTGAAGGGTTCTTTACAGGTGAGGAGGCAGATCTAAGTGGAAGCAGCTTAAGAATTCTAAGTTCCAGACTGGAGAGATGGCTCAGGGCTTAAGAGCACTGATTGCTCTTCCAGAGGTCCTGAGTTCAATTCCCAGCAACCACATGGTGGCTCACAACCATCTGTAATGGGATCTGATACCCTCTTCTGGTGTGTCTGAAGACAGTGACAATGTACTCATATATAATAAATAAATAAATCTTAAAAAAAAATTCTAAGTTCTACTTAGGTCTAGCTCTGGGTTAGTCACTGAATCCCTACTGATTCTCTGCTCCATTTCCCTCCTCTGTAAAGAATGCTGTATGCTGTGTGCTCACGGAAAAGTCATATTGTCACCAGGCATCTGTTGTGTGCAGGTGCTACAGCGTCACAAACAGCAGCTTGGGGAGACCGAAGTTTGGGGTGTAGCAGACTTGAGGTTAACTGCAGCTTCCCTGCTTTCTAGAATGCTATTTGTCCTTAGCCAAGTTATTTCACCTAAAGCTTAGTTTCTCCTCAGAGAAAAAGGTACCCTACCTGGGAAGTCTAAACTGGGTAGAAGTCAGAGTCTTCTGGCAGGCAAGCGGTTTAACAATGAGCTATATACAGCTCCAGCCCCATGACTTTATATTCTCCAATTCTGAGGTTTTGAAACAATTTCAAGATGGATTCTGCTGCTTTGAAAAAATCTGTATAAAGGCTAGAGAGAGGACTCAGTGCTTAAGAACCTGGCTGCTCTTCCAGAGGCCATAGGTTCAGTTCTAACATCTACAAGGCAGCTCCCAACCAGCTGCAAGTCAAGTTCTAGGACACTTGGTGCCCTCTTCTGGCCACTGTGGGTATTGCATGTATGTGGTGAACAGACATACATGTGAAATAAAACGGAAAAAGAAAAATAGTCTGTGGCCATGTCTCAGAGGGATAAATGCCATGTCTCAGAGGGATAAATGCCGATTGAAAGCGTGTGCCACTACACCCAGCTAAAATCAAGACGTTCACTGTGTGGTTGGTAACTCTCTGAAGAATCTGTCTTTCAATCAGGAGCACATGGCTCCTAATAACAACAAGTAGGGGCCAGGCACAATGGCACAATGTAAAGAGACTGTCTCAAAAGCAAGAGTGACAAGGATGATAGACCAGTGTTCTTTTTTTTTTTTTTTCTTTTCTTTTTTTCAGAGCTGGGGACCGAACCCAGGGCCTTACGCTTGCTAGGCAAGCGCTTTACCGCTGAGCTAAATCTCCAACCCCTAGACCAGTGTTCTTAACAGTATTCTTGTGCCTCTATCTTGGACTGGAGAGAGAAGGAGAATCCAAACTGGAGGGTTTCTACCTGGGCAGAGATGGTGGTGGTAAATCTATTATGAATAATCACACCTGAATCCTTATTACAGATGCCAGATATATTATTCTGCTTAGTCATTGATGTAAACAGTACACTTATAACGTTCTTCCCTCCCTTTGATTTCTAACGCCCCAGCCAGCCAGAAAGGAGAAGCAGCTTAAACTTGGAATTTAGATGCTTCCTATACACTGATAGGGAAAAGAGTTTGGAATGTTTACTTAAATATAGGCTTGTACTAAAACAGAAGACAAAGCAGAAAACTGGATATGATCCTGCTCAGCTCCTAAGTCTTTATTCAAATAAGATCTGAAATAATGCCTAAGGTATGTCTGGGTAATACAGTGTTAAGGGCCTTACGGACTTTTGTGATGTTTAACTTATGTGCTTCTGAGTTGCCTAAGGTATGTCTGGGTAATATAGTGTTAAGGGCCTTACGGACTTTTGTGATGTTTAACTTACGTGCTTCTGCACTTTTTAAATAATCAACTTCTTTGAGAATCAGATAAAAATCACAGCACTTTGGGCTGTAGAGATGGCTCAGCACAAGTTCAGTTCCAAGCACCCATATCAGGTAACTCATAGCCACCTGTAACTCCAGTTCCAAGGGATCAAAGCCCTCGGGTTTCCCCAGGCTTGATTGTACATAGTGCACACAAACTCACACAGGCACACACAAATCAATCTTTTTTTAAGAGCCAGACCTTTCGAAATTTGTGACTTAAAAATGTATACCCGGGGCTGGGGATTTAGCTCAGTGGTAGAGCGCTTACCTAGGAAGCGCAAGGCCCTGGGTTCGGTCCCCAGCTCCAAAAAAAAAAAAAGAACCAAAAAAAAAAAAATGTATACCCAATACAAGTCACAACTGCACTCAGACATCATTGCCAAGAGATCAGCTTCAGATCTCTGCTTTGTAAGTCTTCCTAACTTAATGAAGGCAGTGTGCTATCTTGCTTAAAAGTGAACAAGCAAATTAAATGAACGGAAAGAGTGGGAGACAAGAGTTCCGACTGTCTAAAAGGGACCAGGGTATCTGTGGTACCAGACAGGATGGGAAAGATGCTAAAAAGTGACCCATAGATTACATGGTCAATACCCAATGTCCTGGACACTCAAGGTTAGCTACTGTCTAGTGCAACACACTGGCTTTATTCAGTTGTCGTGCTTGAAACTGTGTGCTTCTCCAACTGTTTGTGGCCCCACACACTTGCCCATTTCTGGGCATCTCTGGGTATCTGTATAATAATGTAATTAAAATATCATGCACCTATTTAAATATGGAAACTAAAGACACCTCAGCATGCTGAGGCAGGAGGATCACAAATTTGAGGCCAGCTTGAGCTACACAGTAAAGCTGTATAAACACAAATTAAATGCTTTGGAGAGACTAATTCAAGAATATGCATTAAAAGCCTGCCCAGTCAGGAGTGGGCAAGGCAACTGTTGAAGATTGAAGTATGTTCCAACTCAGACAGCTTCCAAAGGTCCAATCTCACTTCACTTTGAGAAAAGCCAAACTGGAAATAACATGGTCAAAGTGAGTAGCTTTCACCTAGAGTGGCACACTAGAATTACCTGGGAAACTTAGAAGGCCACCCTCCTCCCCACTTCCTTCTGATTAATGCACTGGGACACAGGCATTCATAATTTTAAAAAGTTCTCAGGAGGTTGGGGATTTAGCTCAGTGGTAGAGCGCTTGCCTAGCAAGTGCAAGGCCCTGGGTTCAGTCCCCAGCTCCGGAAAAAAAAAGAAAAAAGAAGAAAAAAAAATTCTCAGGGTGCAGTTAATGCTAAAAACGGGTTAAACAATACACCAAACACTGGTGAAATTTACTTTGAATTTTAAGGTTTAGGATAATTCACGTATCTTAATTTTTCAATTTCTGGCTTTTGCAACTACTGCTATCTGAAACATATGACGAAGACTCATCATACGCATCGATCTAGGCCCACACTGATTTTTCAGACAAGCCTCAAGCTTGAGTTTTCTTCCAGCTGACAAGTCTCAGACGCAATACCAGGAACCTATGAGGGCTTTTCATTTCCTGGTTGGTTCTCTCAGTATGGAGGGGCACAAGAGTCGGGGGGCCACTTGTTTGTTTGAAACCATTCATTTCCAAATGGTAGTGCTCCCCGAGAAGCGAGGTCTAGTTGTATATGCCTGTTGAGGTCGCCAGGAGGTAGTCATGGGGACAGGGGAAGCCCGGGCCGGAACTGGGTCAGAGAACAAAAAGTTGCAGCACTTGGGGCAGTGAGCTCAGAAGGCAGGTGAACCTGCATCCTTGCAAAGGGCGTCCCAACCCAACCTTTCCCATCCCCCCCTCTGTAGCCTCCCCCAGTTACAACAACACAGATTCGAAAGTCCAGGGGAGGAAATAGGGACAGGACCCGACGACTTCCAACGGAGGATTCTCCTCCCACCACGAGGATGGGACTCAGAGGGTCCGAGGTTTCGCACTGGCCCGGAGGCAGGCCCAGGGGCTGGGGGGGGTCGGTCACTCACCACGGCGCGGCCCCGGGCGGCGGCTCCCAGCCTCGCACCGCGGGCTAGGGCGGGAAGGGGGAAGAGGGTAGGGTATCCAAGAGGGAGAGGGGCTGCGGCACGCCCGACTCCTGGCACCCCAGCCACGCGAAGCCCTGGACCGCCGCTGCCCCCAGCCCCTGGAACCAGGCGCTCCGCCCCTACTAGTGCGGCTTGGGGGCGGAGGCGGGGCCAAGGTCGGGATTGGTGGGCGGGCATCGGCACAACGCACTGGGCCGGCCATTGGCTGCACGGGTCCCGGCCGAGGTCCGCGATTGGCTGCGGGGAATCGGTCAGTGTAGGCGCGTGGGGCTGGGAACATGTCTTCCTGGGCAAGGCGCCTGTAGTGGACCTCTGCACCCTGTGGTCCATCCAAAGTTCTTTACTGAACTGGCCCCCAGTCCCGCAGGAAGACCTTCGGAAGACCTTTTAAAACATCTACCACCAGTCTTAAACTGGAGACCAAGCGCCACCAGCAGCGGCAGCCCGGGCAAACCGCTTAAAGCCACTGAGAATGTACACAAGAAGGATCAGATGTTTAGCCCCCAGAAAGATGGGCATCTTAAGTACCCGGAGACTTCGGCCACTTATGAGGTCAATGTGGCGAAAGTGTTCTCAATGACGAAATATTCTGGGTTTCGCTATTAGGGTGTAACAAGATGTGCTGTTCACTAAACCGTATTTTCCATAGGATGGAAGTTCTCGACAAAATTTATCACATTTAGGATTTCCGATATTACTTGGAAACAGCACTTCTGAAGTCAGTTGTGGACATTTGAAAAGGCCTAATCTTATTTATTTGGGTAACTTAAAAGGCATTGTCAGTCTTAGGTATTCTCAGACCTCAGTAGGTAAGGCTTTTCCGTACCTATTTGTCGCATAAACTTTTCTTGAAAGAACAAATGGAAGCGGAAAAGATGGCTCAGAGGTTAAGAGCTCATGCTGCTCTGGAGAGGTCATGAGTCAGGTCCCCAGCACCGACATCACAGTCACCTGTAACTCCAGCTCTATGGGGTCTGAAGCCCTCTTTAGACCTTGTGAGCACGTGCTCACACGTGTCCCATGTTGTTCTCAGAATCCCCATAAGTTTAAAAAAATAAATCTTAACAAAATCTCCAAATGGCTAACAAAGGTGACCAAAGAGATGACTCCACCCATGTATAGCTTGGTGAATTGGTGAATGGTGTGTGTGTGTGTGTGTGTGTGTGTGTGTGTGTGTGTGTGTGTGTGTGTGTGTGTGTTTTCAAGACAGTGTTCCTTTCTGAAGCCTTGACTGACCTGGAACTTGATTTGTGGACGAGGGTGGCCTCAAACTCAGAGCTCCATCTGCCTCTGCCTCCTGAGTTCTGGGCTTATGAACTTGCACCACCACCGCCCAGCTGGTGGATCAGATTTTAACTGGGTTACTAGGAGAAGTGTGAGCAATTTTATCAGTGGCTGTACTAAAGACTTAAGTGTCTCCCTCATCCTAACAACTGTTAACTGTTTCTACATCCTCAGGGAATGGAGGGAGCCTTGTGAGCTCCTTCCCCAACAACCCACCCCCACCCCCACCAGCCCACCACCACTACCACTCCCCACCCCCGTGTTTCTGTTAGGTGTGGGTGGAGCCTCATGAGCACCGTGTGGGTCTCCTTGCAGGTAACCACCCACAGTTTGAATTCAGGAATGGGCAGGTTTACCATTCGCTAAGGACAGAATTCCATTCCACACTTCCTCTCTAAGAAACCAGGTACAAAACTCGGTTCATTTTTCAAGGGTTCCACTCCAAAACCTAGAGCTCTTTGCAGGCTGACAGACATCTTAAACATCTCTGGTTTGATGCTGAGCCGTATTTTTCTGTTGCTAGCCTATTATTTGCCTCCAATCCCTTTCCTCATTGCTCTACCTCAGCCTCAATATTAAAAGCCCTCTTTAGACCTTGTGAGTCCATCCAAATGGACTCAGGTGCCTGGCAGAAACATCGTGCAGGTAAACAAGAAAAAATAGGTTTCTTTAAAAAGACCGCTTTGAACTGTCAGGTGTTGCAGGATAGTTGGAACCCCAAGATTGTGTTATTTACTGGGGAAAAAAAAATCCTGTTTTCAGTTGTGGTGTGGCTCAGACTTAGCACACGCCTTTAATCGAAGAGCTTTCTCCTTGAATATTGTAAACAGGATTAAATAAAGTCCACCTTAGGTCAAGAGGCAGAGAAGGCAACCAATGGAAGGAAGTAAATGTAGGATGATTAAGAAAAAAACATGGTACGAGGGAGTCCAAAGGACAGATATTGAGACCCGGAGAAAGTAGAAGGGAGGGACATTCAGTTCGAAGGATATTTTTTAAAGACTTCGTGAGAGAGAGGGGCATTGCTGGTGGGACTTCGGCTGTAAAGGAAGGGCAGCTGGTTGCTTTATCTCTCTGAGCTAGCAGGCTTTCCCCCCAGCATCGGGCTCCCAGGTCTTTGTTGGTAAAATCTAGGGTAACTTTTATCTACCAGGCTTTGAGACACAGCTGTTGATATTTACAAGACATTCTTCTGAGTCACAATATACAATGTCCGTTGTTTGGTGGGTAAGATGAAGAAAGGGATACAATGTCCATTGTTTGGTAGGAAGATGAAGAAAGGGAGAAATGGGACGTCTTAGCTGGGTAGCCCTTAATTACCAGTGAGCAGATCATTCCCCTCACAACACTCTATTGGACTGGATTGCTTGGGAAGAATCTGTGCTCGAATGGCTGGGAACTGAGGGAGGAGCCAGCCGTCTGTGGGAAGCAAACACCTGACTCTGGAAAGGTTCTGGCCCCTGTGGGCACTGCATGCACGTGGTACACAGACACTTATGGCACGGAATACTCAAACATTTCAAAGTGAGATAGTCAAAAGAGGGTGTTGGTGTGAGGGAAAAAATACACAAAAAGAAGAAACCCCTGTTCTAGGTTTACTATGAGCTTTAACCTCTGGATTTAGAAGTTGCTGTGGACTTGGGTGTGAAAATTACTGAGCAGTCATCCAAACACAAACACAAAAGGAGCCTGTGATTAGCAGGATAACAACCGTCTCAACTCTTCTTGTACTTACGACCAGGGGCTCATGTTATCCTCAAAGGCTCCCATCTTTGGTGAGATTTTTTTTTTCCTCGGGCTTGCAAGAGGTCTCAGCAGCAAAGACGCCCGCTGCCAGGCCTGAGTGCTTGAGTCGAATGCCATCAGTTTGGTTCCCGGGTCACACATGATGGAGAGAACTGACTCCAGAAAGTTATCCTCTGACCACCACACTGCCCATAGCATGAGCCCATTCATACACATATTTATGCACCCAGGCGCACACTCAAAAAAGGTCATTTAAAAAAAAATGTCCTGGGCTGGAGAGATGGCTCAGTGGTTAAAGCACTGACTGTTCTTCCAGAGGTCCTGAGTTCAAATCCTAGCAATCACAGGGTGGCTCACGACCATCTGTAATGAGATCTGGTGCCCTCTTCTGGTGTGTATGGAGACAGCTACAGTGTACACATATACATTAAATAAATACATCTTTAAAAACAAAATGTCCTAGCAGAGTGTAGTGACACACACTTTTCATCCCAGTGTGTATTGTTGTCTATATGCAGGTGAGGGCAGGCACAAGATAAGGCAAGGTGTGTGACTGGGCAGAGAAAAGGTAAGGCAGGCACAGAGTTTTGGAGAGGGGAGAGAGAGGAGAAGGTGGAAGAAGAACCAAAATGGAGGCAGAGAAAAACAACCCAGATCTGTGTGGCCTTAAAGGGTCACAGGTAGTTATGAATATTTTATAAGGAATAGATTTTTATAGGACAATTTGTCTTATCTAGGTGGGCAGTTTATATCAATATTAATTGGTTCAGAATTATTGTATGGATGTTTTATGGGGTGAGAATTTACGGATATAAATCTGATAGATAAATTATAAGCTTTTAGAGTTTTGATTTTACCGGGATACTGGGAGTTTTGACTATAACCACAGGGGGCAGATGCTGGGAATGAGTCTGCAGCAAGAGAGCCACGAGATAGGCGGTCTCTGTATGGAGCTGGGGTGGCAGCGACCATGGCAGTCTTGGAAACTAGGTGGATGGTCACTGATGGGGCTAGTCACTGAGGCGGAGAGACAGAGAGTAGCCAGCGGCAGCATGGGATGGAAATTGGACACTTAGCGAGTCGGGTTGAGATGATTTGCTGATTAAGATGAAAATACCCCCGCAGATGCTGCCTGGCCCACCAGAGCTGGCAATATGGTGTATCTTTTTTTTTTTTTTAAATATTTACTACAACATCCCAGCACTCAGGAGGTGGAAGCAGGAGGATCTCTGTGATTTTGAGGCCAGGCTGGTCTACAGAGTACATTTCATGACAGTCAGGGCTGATACACAAAGAAACCCTATCTTGAAAGAACAAACAAAACAAAATTAAAGTAAAAAAAAAAAAAAAAAAAGAAAGTCCTCCTTTTGAATGGCTGAGGTACTGGCTGACCAGAGGAATAATTGGCCTATGGAGTTCCAGAGTCTCTCCCTTAACAGACCTCTTGCAAAGCATTGAGAAGCCCAGCAACGTGTTAACATGGTGGTAAGTCGTTGTAACGTTTGGAAATATACCTAGTGGAAAGGCAAACTTGCTAAGATCGATGTGCCCTTCCTTTCTTAATTCTCCCTCCATCAAGCTTCCCCCTTTGTCCATTGGCAATGACTGCCATGGACATCTTGAGATTGGCTGAGCTAGGAAAACATTAGTTGGGGCTTAGTAGGGTACTTATGTGACTTTTCAGTTATGCCTATTTTTTTTTTAAAGATTTTATTTATTTCATGTATGTGAGCACACTGTAGCTGTCTTCAGACACACCAGAAGAGGGCATCAGATCCCACTGGATCCCAGATGGTTGTAAGCCACCATGTGGTTGCTGGGAATTGAACTCAGGACCTCTGGAAGAGCAGTCAGTGCTCTTAACCGCTGAGCCATCTCTCCAGCCCCTTCAGTTATGCCTATTAAAAACGTATTACCCCATGGCAGACACAGTTTCTGGACTGAATGTCCTTCCTTCTCCATGGTAAAACAGCAGTGGGCAACTCCAGTGTCTCATAGTGCGGGATCTGGAGGTCTTGGAGGCGGCGATTAATGTCTTAAGCTCTAACACGATCTAACCTGACTGTAGTCCTAACAGGGAGATTCTGACATGGCTGGGACTGTACACGGGGAACCATGTGAAGGTCCAGTGGCACACAGCTGTAATCCCAGCACTCCGAGTGGCAGAGGCAGAGTGATCACATTCAAGGCCAAGTCCAGGGGCAGCGAGCGTGGGGGTGGAGGAGACTACGATAAGGAAAAAGCTCAGAATGGAATTATTATCTTCATCTTGGGCTTCTGGTCTTCGCTCAGTAATAGAGGTGGGAGCCCCAGCACTGAAAACAGAACCCGGACAAAAACTAATTACATGAAAAGAAAAAAAAAATAGGGGTTGGGGATTTAGCTCAGTGGTAGAGCGCTTGGCTGGAGAGATGGCTCAGCGGTTAAGAGCACTGTCTGCTCTTCCAGAGGTCCTGAGTTCAATTCCCAGCAACCACATGGTGGCTCACAACCATCAGTAATCATGTCTGGTGCCCTGATTCTGGCCTGTAGTTGCATACATGCAGGCAGAACGCTGTATGATGTATACATAATAAATAAATGTTTAAAAAAAAAAAGGTGGGGCTGGAGAGATGGCTCAGCGGTTAAGAGCACTGACTGCTCTTCCAGAGGTCCTGAGTTCAAATCCCAGTAACCACATGGTGGCTCACAACCACCTGTAATGAGATTGGATGCCCTTTTCTGGTATGTCTGAAGACAGCTACAGTGTACTTATATATAATAAATAAATAAATCTTTAAAAAAAAAAAAGGTACAAGATGCTTCCTTTCCGCCATTTTGTTCTGCCATCCCTAGTCTAATACCTTACACCAAATATGAAAGAAATGGTCCATTTTTCCGAGTTTGGAAAAAATGCTGTCTGTCTTTTAAGACACATTCTCAATAGTAGCCAAGGTTCATTCACCTGCTAGGCTAACCTTGCCTCCAGGCAATTCTTCTCCATTGGCCTCCTGAGGGCTAGAATTACCAGTGTGAGCTATTATGCTTGGTCTGAAATTTTTTTTTTTTTTCCGGAGCTGGGGACCGAACCCAGGGCCTTGCGATTGCTAGGCAAGTGCTCTACCACTGAGCTAAATCCCCAACCCCCTGAAATTTTTTTATAACATAATCACTGTAACAGGCCCCAGACCTTGCCACAACTGACTCCATGATGGAAATACCATTTAGGCTGTAAGACTCAGCACGGAGATAGCCTCCTGCTAAACAAAAACAAAGGCCCAATCCATCGAAGCTGATGAGAGTTCTGGGAAAGTCTCAAGATATACTAACCTTGCTTGTTAGCTTGTTAGTTCCACTTCTGTTGTTAACTGAAGACATGGTTTTTGTGCTTAAAAGCTCACTCTGAGAAAGGATCAGAGCTCTATTGGGACCCTGAGTACCCAGTATTGTCACCAGCTGACTCATAGACTTCCTATTGGCTAAAACCCGTGTCCGGGCAGTCTTCTCTGGTGGATACTCCACAAGTCACAATGTGTAATTCTTTTAAAATTACCATAACCTGAAAATTAACAGTATGCTAGAAAACTGAAATCCTTTCTTGTTTGTTTTTCCATACAGGGTTTTTCTGTTACCTTAGCTGTGCTGGAACTCACTGAAGAGCAGGCTGGCCTCTAACTGAAAGATCCAACTACCTCTGCCTCCCCCGTGCTGGATTAGAGACGTGTGCCACCATGGTTCAGAACCTTATTCTTTGCAGTAAGTATTAGTTACCTGTTCTATGAAAAGGCTGTCAGTGCAGCAGGGTGGGTACAGCGCGATGGGTGCAGGCGCCTGCTGCCTGGCCTGCTGACCTAGGTTTCATTCTAGGGGAACCACACCCTGGAAGAGGGACGCCATCCCAAAAAGTTGCCCTCTGTCTCTATGTGTGGGTCTTGAACACACACAAATAAGCCAGGTATGGTGGTGCATACCCTTAATCCCATCGCTCAGGAGGCAGAGGTAAGTGGATCTCTGTGAGTTTGAAGACAGCCTGGTCTACATAGTGAGTTCCAGGACAGCTGGGGCTATATAGTAAGACCTCCCATCAAACAAACAACAAAAACAAAAAAGTTCAATCTGATTTTTTTTGGTATCCAAACACATGGAAAAAAAATTGTTTGCCAGGTAGGTAATTTTTCATCAGCTTTTTTTTTTTTTTTTTTGGTAGCGTGCATGTATGTGGGGGTTCACGAGTGTTTTAGATTGATGCCAAATCTTCCTTGATAGCTCTCCACCTCAGCTCTCTCTTTTTTTTTTTTTTTTTTGGTTCTTTTTTTTCCGGAGTTGGGGACCGAACCCAAGGCCTTGCGCTTCCTAGGCAAGCGCTCTACCACTGACCCCCTTTCATCAGCTTTTTAAAAACTGTAACTGATTTGCATTTCCCCAGTCCTTAAACGTTCACTTTATGCCCAATCTTGTATTTAAAATTTGTATTTTCGGGCTGCAGAGATGGCTCAGTGGTTAGGAGCACTGACTGCTCTACCAAAGTTCTTGAGTTCAAATCCCAGCAACCACATGGTGGCTCACAACCATCTGTAATGAGATCTGACGCCCTCTTCTGGTGTGTCTGAAGACAGCTACAGTGTACTTACAGATAATAAGTAAATAAGTAAACAAATAAATAAATCTTAAAAAATAAAATTTGTATTTTCTTCTTAAAAGTTGTATACTTTAGGATACAGAAGTTTTACTCGACTGTGTAACCAAATGACCATGTTCGGTTTCGTCCAGTGTTTGGTGTCTCCTCTCCTAAGAAATGCCAGAGGTCAGGGGAGCTCTAAGGCTGAATGGTCACCAGTGCAGGTGTTGGGAATCTGGGATGGATTTGAAACAGGAAAAGCTACATTAAAGCTCTCTGTGAAAGAAAGAGTTCAGGGGTTGGGGATTTAGCTCAGTGGTAGAGCGCTTGCCTAGGAAGCGCAAGGCCCTGGGTTCGATCCCCAGCTCCGAAAAAAAAGAACCAAAAAAAAAAAAAAAAAGAAAGAGTTCAGATCAACCCACCATCAAACTAAGATGTCCAAGTTGGGAAAGAGGCTAGGGCCACGGAAGCCCTGCCCAGCCTCCACCTACCTCTCTCTGGGTGTCTAGTCCTCATGCTGACTCTTCCTTCACATATGTACTTCGCTTTCAAAACGTACTGAGTGGGTGCTGTGCAATGACATCACAGCTCGACTATTATGACGTAATGAGGAGGCCAGTGACTGTGCTCCAACCAGTGTCGGTGTTCTGAGTCTCATGATGGAAGAAAGCAGGCCACTCAAGGATGTGGTAAGGCCTTGCTGGCCCCAGGGAGAGCCAGCCACTGCAGACTGAATCTTGAACAACTGTACAAAGGCGTATTTACTGATTGTTACAGAGAAGTTAGTGTTTGGGTGAAACTGGTTCCTCATACCAAAGCCCCTGACCTGACCTATGTTTAGGGAAGGAGACATCACACCTCTGTGACTTCATGTTTATTGTACGCTGTCTCCAGTACCCAATAAAGCACAGCACTCCAGGTGTGCCTGGAGCTGTGACCAAAGTCATGGAAATGTCATGAAGCTCCTTCAGTAATACAACTCTATCAATCACAGGAAACAACCGCCATTTTCCACAATAATTCCTTCCAGGTCTACGTCCTTCTAGAAAAGAACTATTCATTCTATTATTTATCAGAGATACAATGAAAACCATTCCATGCTAATGTTTACCGTAGACAATGGTTTTACTTAGAATTACACTACAAACTAGGGCTTCCCTATCAGGTCTGCTGTTCTCATTACCCTGTGGCTGATTCCATTAGTAGATGAAGCATCCCGACCTAAGAGGAAATTAGCTTCTCCCAAGCTGGTCCCTTTAACCACACAGCTCGTGCTGGGTGCCAGGCAGCTAGAGCTTGGCCCTCCAGACTTTCCCACTGTCCAAAATGGTAAAAGGATCTGATTGGAGTGTCTTGGGTCAGGGTTGCCAAACCCTCTGTACCTCTTTCTCACCCAACGTTTACATGATCCAAGACTCCATTAGGGTTGGGAGGACAGCTCAGCGGGTAAAGGTACTATGTTACATAGCGTCATAAAGACATCACCTTGACACTGGCTAAAGTCATCTGAGAGGACGTAACCTCAATTAAGAAAATGCCTCCATGTCAGGTGTACACCTTTGATCCTGGCACTTGGGAGGCAGAGGCAGGTGGATCTCTAAGTTGGAAGCTAGCCTGGTCTACAGAGTGAGTTCCAGGATAGCCAGGATTACACAGAGAAACCCCTTCTCAAAAAACAAAACAAATAGAAAGAAGGAAATAAATAGAGTGAAGGAAAGAAAGAGGGAGGAAAAGAGGAAAGAAAATGCTTCCAAAAGTACAAGCCTATAAGGCATTTTCTTAATTAGTGATCGATGGAGGGGACCCAGCCCATGCAGATGGTGCCATCCCTGGACTGGTGGTCCTGGTGTTGCAGGATTTCTGATCACACTGTGAATCCCAACATTGTGTTGTTTACTGGGGAAAAAAAAAATCTGTTTCTAGTTGTGGTGTGGTTCAGCCCTAGTCCATGCCTTTAACCCAAGGGCTTTCTGCTTGGATATTGTAAACAGGATTAAATATAGTCCACCTTAGGTCAAGAGACAGAGCAGGCAATGAGCTGGGAGGAAGTGAACAAAAAAAATCTGAGAATAAAAGAGAGTCAGGAGGACAGAGACAGGAAGTAGAAGGGAGGACATTCTGTTTGAAGAGTTCTTGAGACAGCATATAGAAAGGCCTTTTGAGTTCTTGGCTATGGAGAAAGGTCAGCTGGGTGCTTTCTCTGTCTCGTTCCTGAGTCTTCATTGGTAAAATTAAACGATTGAAATTTTGTTAAAAAACAACACCTGGGTTCTATAAAGAAAGAAGGCTGAGCAAGCCATGAGGAGCAAGCCAGGAAGCAGCAGCACCTTCTATGGCCTCTGCATCAGCTCCTGCCTCCAGGTCCCTGTCCTGTGTGAGTTCCTGTCCTGACTTCCTTTGATGATGAACAGCAATGTGGAAGTGTAAGCCGAATAAACCCTTTCCTCTCCAACTTACCTTTTAGTCAGTGTTTCACTGCAGCAGTAGAAACCCTAGGAAAGACAGGTACTTGTGGCAAAGCTTAAAGATCTGAGTCCCATGGAGAGATGGCTCAGTGGTTAAGAGCACCGACCACTCTTCCAGAGGTCCTGAGTTCAATTCCCAGCAACCACATGGTGGCTCACAACTCTCATGCCAGAGGGATCTGATGCCTTCTTCTGGTGTGCGTGAAGACAGTTACAGACAGTTACAGTGTAGTCCTGTAGATAAATAAGTCTTTAAAAAAAAAAAAGATCTGAGTCCCATCTGCAGGAAAGGAAAAAAAAAAAAAAGCCAGCTCTTCCAAATCATGCTCTAACTTCTGCCCTCCCAATAAAGAAAAATTATTAAATAGTAACTAGGTATGGTGGCTCAAGCTTGTCATCCAAGATGAAGCAGGATTATGAGTTCAAGGTCAGCCTGGATTACATAGGACCTGGCCAGCCAGAGCTGTAGAACAAGACTTACAAAAAATAGATAAGACAGATGATCAAAATGTGAATGCTTCACTCCTTCTTTAAAAGGGGAACAAGAATACCCTTGGCAGGGAATAGAGAGGCAAAGATTAAAACAGAGACAGAAGGAACACCCATTCAGAGCCTGCCCCACATGTGGCCCATACATATACAGCCACCGAATTAGACAAGATGGATGAAACAAAGAAGTGCAGGCCGACAGGAGCCAGATGTAGATCTCTCCTGAGAGACACAGCCAGAATACAGCAAATACAGAGGTGAATGCCAGCAGCAAACCACTGAACTGAGAACAGGACCCCCGTTGAAGGAATCAGAGAAAGAACTGGAAAGCTTGAAGGAGTTCGAGACCCCATATGAACAACAATGCCAAGCAACCAGAGCTTCCAGGGACTAAGCCACTACCTAAAGACTATACATGGACTGACCCTGGACTCTGACCTCATAGGTAGCATTGAATATCCTAGTAAGATCACCAGTGTAAGGGGAAGCCCTGGGTCCTGCTTAGACTGAACCCCCAGTGAACGTGATTGTTGGGGGGAGGGCGGCAATGGGGGAGGATGGGGAGGGGAACACCCATAAAGAAGGGGAGGGGGAGTGGTTAGGGGGATGTTGGCCTGTAAACCGGGAAAGGGAATAACACTTGAAATGTAAATAAGAAATACTCAAGTTAATAAAAAAAACAAAAACAAAAAATAGATAAACAAAAGCAGGAAACGAGCAGAACTCTCGGCTCCCCCTGTTCTTCACCCCAAGAATACTTCTAAATAGCTTCTCCCTGATTCCCTTATTTATTTGAACTCGCTCTGTAGACCAGGCTAGACTTGAACTCACAGAGGTGTGCCTGCCTCTGGAGTGCTGGAATTATGGGGTTAAAGACATGCACCACCACCGCCCAGTTCTCCCTGATTAATTTTATTTCCAATATGGTTTTGTACCTGCAGGAGGGCAGATGCATGAGGAAGCTGAAGTGAGGTTCAATACCAACGGGCTTCCAGCTGGCATAGTGCACGGGGCTGCACTGAGGGGCTGGAGAGCAGTCTGGGAGGGTCACAGAACAAACTCATTTTCTTTCCACATTAGCTACCCAGTACTATGTAGTACACATTCTATGGATTTACAAAGATCAGTACTCTTTAACTTTACCCAAGGAAGCTCAAGGCAGACAATAGAAACCTTACCAGTCCCTGGAGAAGGAAGAGAGACAGCAGAGGGAAGGAGGAAGGTAGGAAGAGGATGGAGATAGTACAAGGAAAGGAATTTGTGAGACAGGGTCTATGTAGCTCTGGCTGTCCTAAAACAGATAAGGATATGCAGATAAGGATGTCCTATGCAGATAAGGATGGTCTCAAAACTAGCAGAGATCCACCTGGCTCTGCTTCCTGAATGGTGGGATTAATGCTCTGGCAGTTCAGAAGGAATTTTTTATATTAACCTTTGCCCTTGCCATAATACTCACAGGTAATGAGATTTGGCAGTCGGGAAGCCCAAGTGTTAAGCCCAATCTTTGAGGTACGCTGACACGTTATCATGCTGCTGAGACGGTCACTTCCTATTTCTGGTCTTGTGTTCTCTGAAAGGGAACCTGAACCCTGGGATCTCTAGAGACAAGGCTTTCGTGTTTCTGATTGTGTGTGCGTGGCAAGCGTCCAGAGGAGCTCCAGCACAAACCAGAAACAAGAATGTGGAAATGAAGCCGGAGGTTCAAGAGCTAGGGCTCCTTATGAAGGAAATGGACAACATTCTTAAAGAAGAAAGTCTGGCATGGTAGAAATCCTAGCTCTTGGAAGAATGAGGCAGGGGTGTTACAAGTCTGAGACCAGGCTGGGCTATGCAGCTGGACCGTGTCTCAAGAGTCAAAATATCGAAAAGGAGAAGATGGGAGAATCAAAGAGCTGGGTGGAGGGTTTCAAGACAGGCAGCTGTAGGATACTTTCTTTTTTTTTTTTTTTAACATTTATTTATTTATTATGTATACATCATACAGCTTTCTGCCAGCATGTATGCAACTACAGGCCAGAAGAGGGCACCAGATCTCATTACAGATGGTTGTGAGCCACCATGTGGTTGCTGGGAGTTGAACTCAGGACCTCTGGAAGAGCAGACAGTGCTCTTAACCGCTGAGCCATCTCTCCAGCCCTGTAGGATACTTTCTCAGGACTAGAGAAAGGGTATTCCTGTTGGAGTTCAAGGATAGTAGTATTCTCTCGGGACACTTTCCAACACATGGGAACCATAGAAAAAGCCTCCACCACAGTGCCTTGTGCAGGACTACTACAGTTAATTAGAGCAAGCAAATACTATATCCCATGTGTGGTTGGACTAAGGCAGCAAGGGGTTGGAGCGAGAGTCGGTGGCTACAGCTCTCTGTGGGCAATACTCTCTTTTGCTTACTGGCACTGTTGAAAGAAAGAAAGAAAGAAAGAAAGAAAGAAAGAAAGAAAGAGAGAGAGAGAGAGAGAGAGAGAGAGAGAAAGAAAGAGAGAGAGAGAAAGAGGAAGGAAGGAAGGAAGAAAGAAAGAGTGGGTGACTCTTGGAAAGAACAGCATGCCAGTGGCTCAGAGGTTAAGAGCACTGACTGCTCTTCCAGAGGTCCTGAGTTCAATTCCCAGCAACCACATGGTGGCTCACAGCCATCTGTAATGGGATCCGATGCCCTATTCTGGTGTGTCTGAAGAAAGCAATAGTGTTCTCACATATAAGAAAGGGAGGGAGGGAGGATACCAGAAGAAAGGGAGTCTTACTTGATTTGTGGGTGGTAGGGTTTACAATTCTGCTACTCTAGGCTAGTTCAAGATAAGAAAAGGGAGTTTTTGTTTTTTTTTTTTTCTTTCGGAGCTGGGGACCGAACCCAGGGCCTTACACTTGCTAGGCAAGTGCTCTACCACTGAGCTAAATCCCCAACCTTTTTTTTTTTTTTGTTTGTTTTTTTTTTTTTTTTTTTTTAAGAGACAGGGGCTCACTATGTAGCACTGGCTGTCTTGGAACTTGCTCTGTAAACCAGGCTGCTCTCAAACTTAAGAGATCTGTTGCCTTTGCCCCTCTCCCCCTTTTTTGTCTGGGGATTAAAGGTGTGATCATCACAGCTGGTGAAAGAGGGAGAATCTTAAATTCATGTGCCAGGAAAGTGACCTCCCTGTAGGAAATATCTTCTGGGAATCTCAAAAGGACTAGGTACACAAACACCGCTCAAGATGGGACACACAGCAGCCCTTCCCTATTTGACAAGGCTCTTGGTTCACTGGTATTGTTAGTTCAGGCCCAACCCTGGGGACTAGAGAAACACCTTGTCCTCAAGTGCTTCATTAAACACTGAATTGGGCAGTGGTGGTGCACCTTTAATCCCAGCACTCGGGAGGCAGAGGCAGGCAGATCTCCGAGTTTGAGGCCAGCCTGTCTATAGAGTGAGTTCCAGGACAGCCAGGGCTATACCAAAAAACCCTGTCTGGAAAAAAACAAAAAACAAAACAACAAACAAAAAACCCCAAACAAACTCGAAGACTCCTGACAGCTGAGGATAGGGGTGTGAACGAGCCATGGTGCCTCTTACAGAGGAAGCTCAGGATGACCTATGGTTCCCTAGCCCAAGCTCACACTCACCAACCTGGTGCTACCAGGGGCCCTGGGAGGAAGCCCAGCAAAGACCACCTAGCAGTCACCCTACGTTTGGAACTGTTCTCAAGGAGACATCAAATAATCTACCTGGGCAAGAGTAATGGAGAGGGTGGGAGGGAGGGAAGGAGGTACACCCAAAGGTATGGGGTTGGCCAGAGCCAGGACAGAAGCCCCTGGATGGAAACCTGGCATTTCAGTAGGTTCCCAAGTTCTCTAGCAGGCAGGTGGGATAGTGCCTTGCTGACCCTGCAGAGCTGGAACGCTGGCACAGGAGACGGCAGGAAAACAGGTCTGGGGCCCTTGGAGGACAGGAAGGAACAGCATAATGAGGAAGTATGGTCTTTCCCCACCGTAAATGATAGATATATAGCAAAGTTTTTAATTTTGTTCTTCAAGGAAAAAGAATACAAACCACCACGGTTACACACAGACTGTGGGACTTCCTGGGCTCACAATCCTACAACCCTGAAACCCTGAACAAATTACTGGGCTTAGACTTATTTCTATAACAGGGATAATGCTCACATCATGGTGCCACTTTAGACATGCACGTAAAACATTTAGCACGCAGAAGTTAAATGGGAGCTGTTGCTATTGTTAATATGACGTAACAATAACACACACACATTAAGGATGATGTCAGAACACCTGAACCTCAACCCGGTCTTCCCTGGGCTCCGGGTCGAAGACTAGAGAGTGAATTGTTTTGGGAGTTTCCAAGACAATTCTTCCCTTTACTTTGCTGAACCTGAAGGTGGTCCAACCGTCTTCTTCACAAGGGAAGATGATGCTTAAATGGGCATTTATCTGAGGCATGACCAGAGGGCGAAGGAACAAGGCTCGAACTGAATTGTGAATGTGTGTGTAGGCACCTGGCAGAGAAGAGGGGAAGTGAGAAACTGTTCGAGATGCTGGTAATGGGAAGGGGTGTGGGAAGCCAGTTGCCTGGGAGGTCCTCGTTCAACTGTATGCAGCATTAGGAGTCCTTCTCCCTTTAGAGAGGTGTCTGAGCAAAGTGGGTCATCAATGGCCTTAGGAGAGAAGCTACAGGTCCTGTCCACCTCAAAGGAAAGGGGGTGTCCAGCAGAGACCAGCATGGCTAAAGAGAGGAAATAAAGGGAAGTGTCTACATGGTCAAAGAATCAAGTGGTGGGAAGCGAGAAAGGCAAGAGAAGGAAGGAAGCAGCAAACCCGATTGCCCGCTCAGGCTAATCACAGAGGCCTCCAGGTTTTCCATTTCATTGGCTCAGTCTGACACTTCCTGGTGCCACTTCCTTCTCAGATGGGTTCTCACTCTTGTTTTCTATCTCTTATACCCACAATCCTTTATCCTCCAGAGGTCCAACACTGTTTCACTCTGGGGCTTCCAAGCCACACTTTCCCTACCAGCTGCACTCTTCTCCGATCTCTCTGGAGACCCAGACGGGAAGTCTGTGGAGGCAAGAGTAAAATCCAAAGGGCACAGGGTGAGCTAGCCTGGGAGCTTTGCTGCTTGCTTCATGGGTCCTGGATCATTTGAACTCTTCTCGTCTGCAGCCACAGGCTCAGAGTGCTGGGTAAGTCTTGTTTCTTCTTCTCCTTTCAATGTTCTGAGAGTCAAATGTAGCCCAGGATAGCTTGGTAGATATGTAGCCCTGGCTGGCCTCAAACTCAAAACAGTCTTCCTGTGTGTGCCACACCTGGCTTGCTGTGTGGTCTTTAATTGTAGCAATAGGTTGAAAGATGTCGTTTCTAACCTGTACCGTGCCATGAATAAACCATAAAATACCAAAAAAGTTACCCTAAGGGCATAGTGGGTCACACAATGACCACAACACAGCAGAGGCTAAGGCAGGAGGGTTGCATACTGGGGGCCAGTCTGGGCTAGAGACCATGTTGAAAGAGAAAGAGAGAAGGAGGAGGGAGGGAGGGAAGGAGTGGGGAGGAGGAAGAGAAGGAGAAGGAGAAGAAGAAAGAGGTAGGCTTAAGAAAGAAAGAAACAAAAGTAGCTTTAAGGAAGAAAGGAAAGAAAGGTAGCTTTGGGGGGCAGGCCTTAGGGAACCACCTAACTCCACTTTCTTACAGAGGAAACTGGAGCCCAAGACACCTGTTCAATCATACAGATACTCAGTGGTGTCCTCTTTTTAAGAGGCAAAAAGACTAAATCAGTAGAATAAATAAATAAATAAATAAATAGTATGTCCCTTGATATAAAGTGCTTAGAGGTTTTAAGAAGGCACCCAGAAAAGTAAGGCTGGCATTCACTTTCCTGGAAGCCTATGTAAACCCCTTAGATACCTCACTATTTGGCTACAAGGACTAGGGTGGGAGTTACTTTTGCCACCGTCTTTATTCCTAATGCTTGCCTGGTAGCTGAAGGAACTCAAAAGGTAATCTACCATTGGCCCCGTCAACCCCTGTCCTCGAAGACTGAAGCCATGAACTGTTGAGAGACAAGGGAATGCTATCATACTGCCAGAGGGCAATGGTCAAATTCCTGGGGTTTAAGCAAGGCAATCTCGGCTCAGGTGAAGCTAGGATGGGCAGGACACAGGGACGAGAGGTGGTAAGGCCAGTAAGAGGGAAGCGATCCGAATGACTTCACTGGGCTGGACTTTATACACCAAGCTCCTCCTCAGTTCATAAAGCTTTCCAGCCCAAGGAGGCTTCTTGACCTTTCCAGAGATCTTGTGGACCTATCTCGCATTCCTTGAGTTCCTTCCACTTACACCCACCTGGTGCTTTCCACCCCAATCTCTTGAGTTTCGCAGGCGGTTTCCAGCCACCTCCGCTTGACTCTGGGACGGCTCTCCACCCATCTGCCAATTGTGGTTCCCTGGTTCCTGGCGCCACAGCCTTCCCCCACCCCCTCCACGCCTGGATGCCTCCGCTTTTTCCCTGCCGTGGCCTAGTCTCAAATAAAATGGATCCAGCCCTGGGGCTCCGCAGCTCCGGCACCGCCAGGGTGCTCGGGCCCAAGGAGCGCGTAGTCACGGCCGCCGTTGTTGTCCCAGAACTCGCGGCCCGTAACCCGGTAGCGAAGGGCGAAGAGCAGGGCACCGCCGACCGGAGGCGCAGGCAGGCGGAAGGCGAAGCGGTCAGCCCGCGGCGGGGCCGGGGCAGGACCGGCGTAGGAGGCGGGCGATTCCCGCAGGCTGCGCCAGCCGTCCGCGCTCCAGCGCACGCTCACGCGCTTCTCGTAGGCCAGGTCCAGCACGCGCGCGCTCCCGGCCACGCCCAGAGGGCCCGCGTCTGCGCGTTCCAGGCAGATGCGCTGCGCCTGCAGCCGGGCGGCGAAGCCGGGCTCTAGGGCTGGCTCCAGGGCGATTCGCGCGTCCTAAGGAGAGAGGGCGGGAAGGCAGGTCAGGGCGGGACTCCCGAGAGAGAAGGTTGAGGCCCGGGGGCGGGGCACGGCGGCGCGCCTACCTGGAGGCCGCGGGTGCGCGGCGGGCACGGCGCGAAGTGGCGCAGGGCGTCCCTCTGCAGTTGCACCTGCACGTGGCGGGGCACCCGGGGCGGTTCCCCCGGGCGGAAGCGGCGGACCACAGCCAGCTCCAACCCCAGCGCGTCGGCGAAACGCACTCTCTTGCGAGTGTCAGGGCTGCGGCTGCGGGCTGTCCGCGCCCCGCCGCCACCCGCGGGCGCAGAGCGGGCCCTGCGCCCCCGACCCGGAACGTGAGCCCGCGAACGGGCGCCCGGCCGGGTCCCGCCCTCCCCCGGCTCCTCCTCCGACTCCTCCTCGAGGCTGGGCCGCTGGCTGCGGTAGTACGCGCGCTCGGTCAATGCTGCTATAAAGCTCAGGTTGCGGGGGATGTCATTGCGCGGTGGCCGCTCGTGGGACATGTCACCCCTGCGCCCCAGCGGGGCCAGCACACAGTGCCCGGCGCGTCCTCGCTCTCCCGCCGGCTCTATGTCCGATCATAAGGTGCAGGGCTGCTCGGCAGCTGCTGGCTGTGGACTCTCCTTGCCGTCACCCCACGTACCCGGCCTGCTTGGTTTCCTTGACCATTTTTCCCTTCCTTTAGCGGCCAGTCCCCGGTGTCAGAATATCCGTCCTGCTTGCTTCCAGATCTCTGCTCTGAGCGTGCGCTCAGCGGCGCTCACCCTTCGGTTCTGCGGGCCTCGCTGACCCGGCCCCCGCCCACAGCCCTCTGACAGGTGGCTGGTATCTATCTTCACTGCTGCACCAGGGGGCGGGGCTGCCTCCATCCTTGGGGTCCCAGATGAGTTACTCCAGTAAAAGAAGGGTTAAAGCAGGAAGGGAAAAAGTAATCTTTCTCCTTTTTTTTTTTTTTTTTTGCACGAGAAAATTAAAAATGCGGAGGGTTTAACTCTCCTTAGAGCTCAGTGTTTTCTTAAACCCAGGCTACAGGTTTGAGACCCAGGCAGGTGGCGATGGGTGTAGTGACAGAAAGGGCAGGAATCCCAGATAGTGTCCTAAGTAGAAGACTCAAAAGGATGAGCGGTGGCACACTGGCTGCTGAGAAAAGTAATGAGAACACTTAGCTTCTTGTCCTATGTCCCCCGTTGTTTAGTTGTGTGACCTTGAGAAAGGAATAATTTCTCTTGACCTTGGTTTTCTCCATCATTAAAAAAAAGTATTTCAGATCTCTAACTAAATCTTTTTAAGCATGAAGACTTTCCGATTCATGGCAGTTTTTAAACATGGTAGGTGTTCCCGTTACTGAGTCGAGTGCCCAAGAAGGACACAGGACAGGCAATTTTTCATTTTATTTTTGAAAAACACACTAGTGACAATGGCATGTACAAAGTTTGCTAACTTCTCTACTGATTTTTTTTTTTTTTTTACAAAGATCTGTTTCTTTTTTTTTTTCCTGAGCTGGGGACCAAACCTAGGGCCTTGCGCTTGCTAGGCAAGCGCTTTACCACTGAGCTAAATCCCCAACCCCTCATTTTTAATCATCTGTATGGTGTCAGAGGGTATGTATGCAGGAATGCAGGTACCCACAGAGGTCAAAAGGGGACATCAGATGGCTGCTGCAACTGGCTTTCCAGGCAGATGTGAGCTGGTATAAGTGTGCGCTGAAGATGCATTAGGGCCGTCTAGAAGAGTGGTATGTGCTCTTAACTGCTGAGCCATCGCTCCTGTTTTCTATAAGTTTTATAATACAGAACACTAGGCATTGTTGTAGTATTTATAATTGTTTCAAATATTACAGATGGGAGAGGGAAAAAAAAAATCCTTGCCCAGCGAGTGTCACGTAGTTACCAGCTGCGGAACTCGACCTTGTTGTGGTTTGCCCGGAAGTTATCTGTATTTTGATGCGAATTCCACTGCCCCAAGGACAGCTGCCTAGTCACCTACTCGGGAATCAGGTGACTTCACCAGAGCCTCCCCACTGAATTTGTAAAGTACAGGTGAGGGGCAGGTACAGGATAGAAGGAGGCCTGTCATTGGAGGAGAAGGAAGGATAGGTGGGAGGGAAGTTTGAAGGAAGAGGAGGAGATCAGAACAGAAAGGAAGAGACCGGACAGAGGAGAGGGTGAGGAGCCTTGGCATTTGATGTTAAGATTCTGCTCTGTGTATTTACAGGCTGTTATTAATGTTCCTAAGGGATGGATGGTACTGGGCTTTGTATGTTTGAGTGGGCAATTATATCTTACCAATTGGATCTAAGATTATTGTGTTGTGTGTGTGTGTGTGTGTGTGTGTGTGTGTTTTTTTTTTTTTTTTTTTTTGGTTCTTTTTTTTCGGAGCTGGGGACCGAACCCAGGGCCTTGTGCTTCCTAGGCAAGCGCTCTACCACTGAGCTAAATCCCCAACCCCCTGTGTTGTGTGTTCTTTTATGTGAGGGTTTGAGTGTAGGAAAGTGTGTGGCTGGGATGTGTTTCCGCCAAGATATCTGCTAGATATCTTGCCGGACCAAGCGGGGTAAAAGACAAACTATATGTTTTTTATTCTTATATTTTTACAACAACAGGACCTCAGCAGCCAAACTCTAGAGCTCACTCTTCTCATCATTTAGTTTTATACAACATTAAAACATAATTGATAGGTTGGGGATTTAGCTCAGTGGTAGAGCGCTTGCCTAGCAAGCGCAAGGCCCTGGGTTCAGTCCCCAGCTCCGAAAAAAAGAAAAGAAAAAAAACATAATTGATAATAATGATAATACTGGTATTTTTTGTTAAATGATGGCATCTGATATAGAAGTGGACAATGTGGGGCTGTAAGGGTATGCACTGCTCCAGGGGACCTGATGCCACTTTCTGGCCTCCAGGGACACCTGGATGCACATGACCATAGCTTCCACTTGGACACACACAAGCACATAATTAAAATTAAAGAAAAATATTTAATGGGCTGGGCATGGAGGTTTGCTTCTTTAATCCCAGGATTTGGGAAGCAGGAACAAGCAGATCTCTAAGTCGGAGACCAGCCTGGTTTACAGAGTGAATCCCAGGATAGCTGGGGCTACACTGAGAAATTCCGTCTTGAAAACCCAAAAGAAATAAACAATTAATTAAGTAACTAAATAAATAATAAAATGGGGCCAGGCATAATAGTCGCAGGTGTACACCCTTGATCCCAGCATTCAAGAGGCAGAGGCAAGGGGTTGGGGATTTAGCTCAGTGGTAGAGCGCTTGCCTAGCAAATGCAAGGCCCTGAGTTTGGTCCCCAGCTCCGGGGAAAAAAAAAAAAAAAAAAAAAAAAGCAGAGGCAAGTAGATCTTTGTGGGTTCAAGGCCAGCCCTGGTCCACATGAGTTCCAGTACAGTCATGGCTATGTAGAGAGACCTTGTCTTAAGAAGAAGAATAGGAGGAGGAAGAGAAGGAGGAAGAGAAAGAGGAGAAGAAAGAATTGAAAATATTAGAGTACAAATAAAATCTCCAAGTTGATTTATTTGCCATGTTGGGGTTTGAACCCAGGCCCTAATACATGCTGGGCAAACACTCTTATCACTGAGCTCATCAAGTCTCTACATTTTTAGCCGGATGGCTTAACAAAAGAAGACAACTATGGCAGGGACTCAACTGGGCACGAAGTGTGAGACTTAATGCTGTGTTATTGTTGTACAGTTCATTCTCGTGTGTGTTTTCACAGCAGCGTTAAACACGGTGTTACCTAGGACTCACTTTAAAAACAATGTTGAGTTGCGTTACATACTTCACACGTTTGTAAAATGCACGGACATGCTGTGTGTCTTAAACTGTAAAATAATTTGTGAGTATTGGTGGTCGCTTAGGACAGCCAGTGGAAGAAAACCACTACAGGGGGGACCACCTCTGTGGCACTGAACCCCAACAGCCTCCTAGAAGCTCTTTGTTGTTGCTCTTGGTTTTGGTTTTGGTTTGGTTTTCTGAGATAGGGTTTTGTGTATAGCCTTGGCTGTCCTGACACTCACTCTGTGGACCAGGCCTCGAACTCAGAGATCCACCTCCCTCTGCCTCCCAAGTGTTGAGACTAAATACATGTTCACACCACTACACTCCGTTTAGATGCCTCTTTTTATTGTTATACAAAGGGACCTTTAACAAGTCAATTTCCTCATACCAGAACTTCTTATCTGATCTTCTTGAAAGACCTAAGCAATTCTCAGCCGTGCAAACCACGACAAGCTCTGAGAAACATTCAAAGGAATGACCCCATAAAATCTCAGATAACCATCACTGACAAAAGGCTACTTCAAAACTCAGGTGCCATCACTCCAGATTCCTGCCAGATACCAACAGTTTGGCTAAAATTCTGGAACAATGATTGTACTCTGATTATATTAGATCAGGCAGCTTAAGGGATTCTCCTTGCTCTGGTAAAAGAACAAGGCATTGAAGTAAAATCAAGGAGGTTCCCCACTAGTTTATGGCCTGGAGGTTTTGGCAAAGACTTTACTACCTACCTTGTCTACAGCTGGAACTACCATGTTTGGCTTTGCATGGTGGGGCTGGGAAGATCTTTGAGGTGTATAGTTTTGGACTAAATATAAGATTCTGACTTTGACCTTCTAGCTGCTCACATTAACACCGAATCTTTCTTCCAACTCACTTTTTAAAATAGTTTTTGTTGTTGTTGTTGTTTTGTTTTTTTGTTTTTTTTTTTTTTTTTTGAGACAAGTTTTCTCTGTGTAAAAGCCCTGGCTGTCCTGGACTCACTTTGTAGACAAGGTTGTCTTCAAACTCAGAAATCCATCAGCCTCTGCCTCCTGAGTGCTGGGGTTGAAGGAGTATGCCGCCATGCTTGGCTTAAGTCTTTATTTCTTCAACAGCAATTGCAGTCTTCTCTAAACCTCTGACTGGAACTGCTCAGAGATTGGCAGGAGGTGTCAAATGATTCATTTAGTTGACATGTGCTATTGACTTATTTGGCCAAGAAAACACAAATGTGAATAAACCCCAGCCCTGGCTGCCAAAGAGCTTAAAACTAATAGGTCAGATGGAAATATATTAGTGTCTCTTAAGACCAGTAATAAAAACAAGTTCAGTGTGGGCTTCACTCCTTTAATCCCTGCAGTAATCAGGAGTGCACAAGGGTCATCAGAGTTATCTTCATGTAGGGCAGCCTGATCCCACTGCAAAATAAGGTCCCCACCCCCACAAGAATATTTATTTCTGGTAAATGTCTTAGACTAAACCATATTGCAAATGAAAACCTTTAAGTAGATTTTTTTTAAACATCAATTATTAGATACTAATTTATTGTTTTATTTAATGATTTACTTTTTTCTTTTTTTTCTTTTTTTTTTTTCCGGAGCTGAGGACCGAACCCAGGGCCTTGCGCTTGCTAGGCAAGCGCTCTACCACTGAGCTAAATCCCCAAACTTAACTAGATTGTTAAGGCCTAAGTAACAGTGGTTTCTGATAGTACCGAAGCCATTTTGAATAAAACTTCTGTTTTATTAGCTGCCAAATGGTTTAAGTCCCCAAGACCTCCCTGGGTAATTGACATCTTGTTTGGCAAGTTGAGACATGAATGCTGGGCAAGTCACCTGTCACAGTTGACTAAGCCAACCAATGGGAGCAGGATAAGTGTACCACAAAGCCGTGTTCCTAAGGAAGCCCCTATCCCTAAATCCTGAGTGCTGGGATAACTTGGCACACATGTTTGTGCATTTCAGGCTTAAAAGCTCAGTAGGTTAGGACCACAGTCTCAGCTCCCAAGCCCGATCAATCAGTCCAGAGGTGTGTTTTCAATAAACTATCCCTGCTTGATTGAAATCTCTGTCCATGTGGTTTGTGGGCGATTCCTGTACCCCAACACAATCTGTCTCTAAAAACAAATGGGGGCGTCTTGCTGGTGGCATCTAGAACGATCAGTCTAAGAACAACGGAGAAATGAGGATAGGTGGAATGATAGAACCTTACAAGAGTAGAACAGGCTGTCTGCTCAGAGTAGAGGATTGAGCAGGAACTCAGAATTGCTGTGGATTCCAGCTATAAGAACAGTGCTGACTGCCAACGTGAAGAGATCATTTTTTGAGGCAATACATTGTCAAAGTTTGAATTTACAGGTCAGACTGATTTAGATTTAAGTCCTAGCTTCTCCTTGATATGTGGATTTGGGTAAATGGCTTAATCTCCCCAAATCTCAGCTTCTTTTTTTCATGGAATAAGGATTAAGCAGCCTAAGGAATGAGGTAAGAATGAAAATTAAAAGTTATACATGTAAGAAAACTTCTGTGGCTCACACCCACAATACCACCAGTCTGGACAGCTGACATAGACAGATTGTGAGTTCAAGGTCGGACTGACCTACAAGGAACACACACACACAGAGAGAGAGAGAGAGAGAGAGAGAGAGAGAGAGAGAGAGAGAGAGAGAGAGAATGAGCACAGCCAATTCCCATAACATATTGCTTCTATGATCATTGTGGCTTCTCTGGTGACCACAGAAATGGGAACAACAAGGTTTAGTGGGAGAAGCAAGGGGAAGCAACGAGAAAGAACTGAAGGAAAAAGTGTAATTGGGTTGCCTCTTTCTGGCCTTAGCTGGAGTTCCAGAGCCAGGGTCAGGGGAGAGGTGGGAGGATCGGCATGCTGCTGAGTGCCCTCCGGTGGATCTTCTGCTCAGAAAGCTTCTTGCCCTGGAAACTTGCTCTACAGAAAGATATTATCATGGGCTGGGCAGTGGTGCCTCATGCCTTTAATCCCATAATATCTGAGGCAGAGGTGGGCAGATCTCTGTGAGTTCCAGGACAGCCAGGGCTACACAGAAAGAAACCATGTCTCAAAATACACACACACACACACACACACACACACATTTTATATATACATATTTATGCACATATAAATAGATATGTGTATATATCTTTATAGTATATATACATATGTGTATATGGAATATATAAATATTTGCATAAACTGATAAATATTCTATATACTTATATTGATACATTTATTATACATATTTTATATTTATACTTATAAATATATTTTTACATGTATATATATATATTTTTTTTTTTGGTTCTTTTTTTCGGAGCTGGGGACCGAACCCAGGGCCTTGCGCTTCCTAGGTAAGCGCTCTACCACTGAGCTAAATCCCCAGCCTTACATGTATATATAAAAAGCATATACTTATATAGACATGTGTATGTATATATATATAATCTATGTATTTTTAATATATTCACATGTAAGTTAAAGATATATTTAATCTGTAAAACAATCAACTTTAACATTGGTAACCTGTATTTAGGAAGAGTGTGTATGATTAGTAAACTTGTATCAATTTGTGCCTTTTATTGTTTGATTTTATTTTTAAATAATAAGAATGAACTCACGTGGTGGGTAAAAAAATGAAAAGAAAATCAATCTGATTACAAAAGATGAAGATTGCTTGTGGACACTGTAAATGAAGGCCTGTCACCTGATACCTAGCCGAAACTCCAGCCCAGGAAGAGCCCACTGCATTAAAGGTGCTGAGGGGAAGTATTTTTGTGTTTGGTGTCCCACAAGGGCAAGGCATTGTTCCCAGCTTTATGGGAACTGCTCTTCTTTTCCTAGGCACGCAATCCAAAGCTGGAAAGTTCAACAAGTGCATGAACAGAAGAGACCTTCCGGAATGCTGAATTTGCACTGAGCTGCTGAGGCCCGGTGTGTTTCTCTGGGTAAGCTGCGAGCTTAGCCGGCAGCCGGCACAGGTCACTGTGGCCTCTGAACAGCTCTTCAATGTCCCTCTCTTCCCGGAGTTGTGGCTCTTCCCAGCCCAGCCTCCCAGCCCCGCCCCTCTCTCTGGACGCATCTCTGTGTCCCATCATCACCCGGCGCCGGGCCCTCCCTCCCTGCCCTCCCCTCCTCCCTCCTTCCTTCCTTCCTTCCTTTCCTCCCTCTCTCCCTCCCTCCCTCCCTCCCTCCCAGCTCCTCCACCAGGAAACAACCGGATTCCCGATCCCGACCGAGGCCTTCTTCCTGACTCGTGAGATTTCCTAACCTGGCTGTTGGGCGGGGTTGAAAAACCAGCTAAGCTTGGGGAGGAGCTGGGCCTTTAGGCTGCTCTTGGGGGAGCCGGGAGTAGAGATGGTGTCGGCAGGAAGCCCGTGGTCCCGGGTTTCCCGAGAGGGCAGTCATTAAACATGGAATCGGCCCCACAGCTGGCTAAGCGTTGGAGGTAGGGGCTCAGTCCCAGGCGCTGCAGTTCCAGTTCTTTCCGGGCCAGATCCCCGGCCTTTTCCACCTAGTTCTCTCTCCCTCCCCTTTTCAGGGCTCCACTCTCGCCGGGAGGATGAAAGGCCTCAGCTGGGGGCTCCCTGCCATCAGCACTGGGTCGTAAGAGCTGCCATCCAGGCTGGGTAAGTGTCTTCTTCCTTTCTGCCCCATTACAGCCCTTGGCTTTTCCCATCTTCCTATTCAGCCCCTGTCTCCTCCCTATCTTGTGCCTCTGCCAACATCTTCACATCATGCTCCTGGGGAGGTCTTTAGCCTCTTCCTGTAGCCAGAAAGGTATGTGTGTGTGCGCGTGTGTGCGCGCGCAGAGGTGTCATACAGCTGGTGGTGTCGTATGAAAGGAATCTGAAGTAGTCTAAAAATAAGATTTCCTGTTGCACACTTAATTTGACATGTTATACGTGGCCAGCTGCTTATGCTCTGAAACCTCCCCAAGACTTAAATCCTTTGCTCTTGCTTGTCCCTGCCCAGTGGCCTCTGAGCATTTCACCTATCTCAGGAGCTTGATCAAATAGAAAATGTCCCTTTTTGGTCTCTGTCAATATTTTTCATATATTTATGTCAGTCTGTCATCCTTGCCCCTTTCAGCCGCCCGGATGGCGACCCCAGCCTCAACCCCAGACACACGGGCTCTAGTGGCTGACTTTGTAGGCTATAAGCTGAGGCAGAAGGGTTATGTCTGTGGAGCTGGCCCTGGGGAAGGCCCAGCAGCCGACCCGCTGCACCAAGCCATGCGGGCAGCTGGAGACGAGTTTGAGACCCGCTTCCGGCGCACCTTCTCTGACCTGGCCGCTCAGCTACACGTGACCCCAGGCTCAGCCCAGCAACGCTTCACCCAGGTTTCCGACGAACTTTTCCAAGGGGGCCCCAACTGGGGCCGTCTTGTGGCATTCTTTGTCTTTGGGGCTGCCCTGTGTGCTGAGAGTGTCAACAAAGAAATGGAGCCATTGGTGGGACAAGTGCAGGATTGGATGGTGACCTACCTGGAGACACGCTTGGCTGACTGGATCCACAGCAGTGGGGGCTGGGTAAGAAGCTTCTCAATTGCTGCTCTCCGCATACCTCTGCGAAGTTGGTCTTCGTGGGAAAATGGGGCCTCTGGTGGGGGAGTGGGGGTTGTGCTGGGAAGGGCAGAGTTCCCCTATTTAAGTGGAATCAGAGGAGAGCATCAAGCTAACTGTACTCCAGGGATGTCATGCAGTAGTCGCTGGATGGGCTTCAGGGTCCCAAGAAGACCGAATGTAGAGTTTTATAAACGGAGAGCCTTCAGGGAAAAGTTGTGTACCCCCCCCACACACACAAGTACATAGCATGGGTGATGGGGTTGGTCAGACACGGGTCATGGCTAGGCAAGCCTTTGCAAAGGATGCCAGTTCTGAACGGAACTTAAGGGATGCCATGGAAGGGATGCGGCTCACTTCATACAGACAGTGCAGAGGAGCCCAGGAGGGGCTTCAGTGGGGCTCGTGGGCAGTAGAGCTTTGGTGGAGCAGCTGGGTGTGGGGGCAGTGCTTACAGTGGATGGAACTGGAACTCTTCCTTCCTTCTTCTCTCCACTATCCTCTCCTGATATCCCTCTCTCCTTCTTTCTCTACTTCCCTTCTCTCCCACAGGCGGAGTTCACAGCTCTATACGGGGACGGGGCCCTGGAGGAGGCACGGCGTCTGCGGGAGGGGAACTGGGCATCAGTGAGGACAGTGCTGACGGGGGCTGTGGCACTGGGGGCCCTGGTAACTGTAGGGGCCTTTTTTGCTAGCAAGTGAGAAAGTCTAGGGTCAGGTGGGGCTAGGTGTGGCTAGGGGCCAGGAGAGCTGGAACAATAGAGAATGCCCTTGGAAGAAACTGGATGGTCACGGAACAGAGGAAGGCAGAGGAAGGTAGTGTGTGTGGGAGCCAAGCACGCCAGGCAGGTGGCAGGAAGGAGGACTTGGAAACACTAAGGAATGTTTCAAGGCCAGGAACCCAGAGGGTGGAGTCATCCCACGGCTTGCAGGGAGGTGGGAGGAATCCTGCCTATATCGTGGGCACACAAACTACCTGGATCAGGGCTTGTGGTTCCAAGGAAGGTGAGCTCACTTAAAAGATCGGTGTCTCTACTAGATGAATGGGATTTAGGGAACCTAGAACTCACCTCCCTTTGGAATGGAAGCTTGGTGACTGGATGAAATGGCTGTGGCTGTGGGCTGCATGGGCACACCTGTGCATGGGCACACCTGTGCATGGGCACACCTGTGCATGGGCACACCTGTGCATGGGCACATGCAGGCATGCTCATGTGCATGCTGGGCTGTTTGTTGACTCTGATGATGGGGTACTTAGAGAAAACATTCCTTCTTGCTGTGGCAAGAACAAGGGCCAGTTCACTGCCCTTCTCCCCTCTGCCCCTTCCCTAGACCTTAGGCCTCCAGGCTGGAGGAGGAACACTGTATCTAGACTAGGGCTCTGGCACTGCTGAAAGTTGACAGGGCTTTGGAGAGAAGAGTTCTGCAGCTGGCCTTGTTCTTTACCATCCCCCTTCTGTGTGCATCTGTGCACCCCGGCTGACAAAGGGCAAGGCTGTGGAGCCTGGGTGGATAGGAGCTTTGGTACTTGGGCTTGCCTATCACCTTCCCCTCCAATGGAGGCACCTTGGTACCTAGAGTGTTGCCTGTTTCTAGGACCTCTTTATCCAGCTGAGACTCTAAATTGGGGCACTAATTTTCCTTTAGAAGATACGGATATGAATGCTGATCTAGAATTCAGTTTAGTTCCTGAGCTGTCTCAGTGAGACTGCCGATGCCTAGAGAGGACCATTCCCACTCTGAGTCCCTTGGGAGTGATGGGGACAGGTACTCCTTGCCTGGCCTATTCTGTGTGGTGGGTTTTGGTGCTGCTGTATCAGGGGCCAGGTGTATGGGTTCTAGAGTACCTGCCACGACTTCAACATGTTTTCTTTTGAAGCCATCCATGCTCTTTGCATAGGTTGTGTTGTCAGTACTTGAGTCTCTGAAGATGTCGGTCACGTTAGAACTCACAGTCCAGTCCTCTAGAACAAACCCAGACCATAGCTTTTTCTTTCGAGGGAGGAATCATTCACTCCAAACGCATGCCCTGAGCCAGACCTCACTGCTGCACTTTCCAAGGTGCTAACATTGCTGCTCTTTGACGCCAACTTCGTTCGCAGTGCTCTAGAACCCTACCTACCTATCCTGAGCACTGACCAGCTTGGCTAGGCCACAGCTGACTCGCCTCTTCACTTGGTCCTAGAATGTGGCATCGTATCGTGCTTGCTAGAATGTGGGACCAAATTGGCCTCAGGTGTTTAGTCCAGACTTTTGCTTCTGAGAGAAGGTTGCACTTTTTGATAGTGTCTGTGGGGGATGTGGGAGGCTGCATGTGCCAGTTGGTGTATTTTGAGGGTGATGATCTAAGAAACTCAGAGCTGTCTCTGGCAAGCAGTTGGAGTGGGAGGCTCTGACTTGCTCAGGACAAACTAGGCCAGTGGTTTTCAAACTGCTTGGCAGAGCCCCGAAGTGTCCTAGGGGTTGCCTCAGGAGTCCTTAGGGAGATGAGGGAGTGGAGGGCTGGGCAGTTTGCCCTCAAACAGAACAGCTCCCCTTGTAGCTGTCTTATGTATCGGGGTTCAGGGTAAGATTTTATTTGTGGTAAGGGCTTTGCTGCTGAAAAAAGTTAGAAAACCACTGACTAGACCATCAGCTCCATTTGGAGTCTGTGCTCCTCCGAGTTCCGGGAAGACTCTCTGCTCTACCCTTCCCACGGGACCCCTACCCAAGTTAGCATTCCTGGGGGCCTTTAGCAAACAGGAGCAGTGGGAACCAGGGTCGGGTTACCAACACCCTCTGCTGCTGAGCCTCCAGACAGGTGAAAGGAGAGGCCGTTATGGGAAGCTAAAGGGTTGGTCTTGGTCTGGATTCCCAGAAGCTTAGCTTAGATGGGACCACAGTGGGGAGTTGTGACCTGTTCTGCCCTTCGTTTTGAGGGCCAGTGGAAACCCAGAGACTCTTCTGTCAGGGAAAACCAGGGACTGTCTTTCAGAGCCATATAGTTCCTTGGGATCAGCTCTTGGCCAAGAGGGCTGAGTATGGCTCCCAACTTTTAAATCCATTTCATTTTTTTAAATGAGGGAAATAGATCTAATTTTTCAGATATTAAGTAGGTGGAGAGGATGTTCTTGCTCTCCAAAGCCCAAAGGGATAAATAGGGACTTTGCTTAGGCCAAGGCAAGAGCGGAAGTGGGGCAAGTCAGTCCTGCAGTTGTCAATCCTACTCCCCACCTCACTAGGGCATACATATACTATTTTACTTTTTTAAAATCATAAACGGCAGGAGAACAGATTTGGTTAGTTTAGAAGAAGAGAAAAAGCTCTATAAATATAAATATATATTCCTGTATTTTTATTTAATAATTTATAAATGCCAAGTTCATTTGACTTTTATTTTTGTGTAATATGTAATGGTCGTATTAAAAATAAACAAATAAAGCCCAGAAATTTAATGAGAAGTACCGAACAGGGTTTTGTGACTTCTGTACTGTACAGCCTGGGTTTTAGAACTCTCCTTAAACCAGTCATTTCTTAGGACCATGACCTTACTAAGGGAAATAATTTCAATTATAGGCATTTGGGAAAGAAAGTATTGAGGTTAAAAAAAAAAAAGATCCACACCCACCTCACCCCTGGCCAAATACCCAAAGCTAAGAACTCTATACCAACTCCAGCCTCAAGAAGGGATAGGCACATGTGCTATATTTGGGGCCCTCTACACACAACAACCTAACCCTAACCCTAACCCTAACCCTAACCCCTCCTCAAATATCCTGGCTCGGTTTGGTGGCAAACAACTGCCATCCCAAGCATCAGATAGAGATAGGAAGGTGGGCCACCCGGGTGTACAGTAAGGTCAGGGCCAGCTAAGGCTCGGCGAGACCTTGTCTCTAAGCAGATTAATAGAAAGCAAAAGGATAATTAATGCATGGAGGCTGTTCTTAAGCAATATTCTCAAATACAAAAGCTAGGCTGTGAACTCAGCTATGAGTTTTTGGCGGTCAAAGCAGTCTGGAAACATTAAGATTCACAGCTGAATTGTTACTCAGAAGGCAAGACTTTTCTGGAAAGATACTTAGTGACAGAATTGGTGGCAAATAGAGTAATTTATATCTCTGTCCTTTTAGAGATACCAAGTGGGGATCCAGGAAGTCTTAGGTTTGCTTATCAGTCTCATCATAATTTAGGCCAATATGTTCCTTTATAATGGTCTGATTACTGAGTTTTAGACTGTCCAAAAGGAAGACGACTGCTTTCTTTATATAGTTCTATGTAAATGCAGCTCACCCAGATGGCACTTTTAATAAAAGTTGGGCAACCCTTAGTTACAGTTTCTGACCCTGTGGGGGTAGAGAGGTTGGGGTAGTTCTTGCTCATGCTGGAAAATCTCTTGCACTTCAGGAGCAAGGACGTTAAGTGTAGATCTGGCTGGGGCTACCTATAGGCAGCTAGCTCCACGCCAGCCTGACTGCAAGCTAAGACTCACTGTCAGGAGAAAGAACAAAACCGAAACCCTGCTGTTTCTTGCATATGGGTGGATTATAGATATTCTTCATCAAGTTTTTATTTGCTTTTTCTTTCATTTTTTGAAATAGGATCTTGCCTGTACCCCAGTCTGGCCTCAGGCTCAGTGTCAACATTCCAGGTGTGTGCCACCAGATCTGGCTGACTTCTTTGAAAATTTAAAAAACACCCTTAAATGTGGTTATGGGAAATAACCCTAAAATAATAATAAATAACTAATCAATAACCAATAGATAATAAAAACACAGCCCAAAGCTGGATGCCGTGTGGCCCGTTTATAATCCCAGCCTTTGGGAGTCAGAGGCAGGAGTAGTAGTTCAGTGCCAGTGTGGCTGATAGGAAACCCTGCTCAACACACACACACACACACACACACACACACACACACACACACACACACGCACACAACAGGAATTTTGACCAGAAAGCATACTCTAATGGACGATGTGGCTGCTTCACTCATCACTCATCTCTAGAGAAAATTAAATATTTTCGGCGTATTTAACATAGTTCTAGGCTCCCAGGCAAAGAGAGTGGGGGGACACATCTCAGCTCACATGTTGCGCTTACACTCCAGTAGGGAATCAAACAATAAGTAAATCATAAATATGTTAGAAGGTAGTAAATACTATGAGGAAAGATGCATGGTGACCCATACCTTTCGCCCTAGTGTTAGGGAGGCAGCTGCCAGGCAGCTCTGCAAATTCAAGGCCAACCTGGGCTACATGTGAGACCCCCCCCCACACACACCTAAAGGTATTATTTGTAAATAAAAGGAACAAGGATAGGAATATGTAGATGCTCTGATTTTAAATCAAATGGTCAGGGAAACCCTCATGTCTAAGACGACAAGTAAAACGGTGAATTATGGTGTAACTGAAGATACCTATTAGCACTATTTTCCTATAAAACTTCTATACGTGTGATGATGTGAACTAGTGTGTGTCGGTGTGAAGAATCATACTTTACATGTGTGAGCCTCCCTGCTTAAACGAAGACTTCAGCAAGAGCAGATGAACATACCAGTTGTGGTTTTGTCTGGTAAGGTGGCTTTTGTTCTTTCTGCTGTCAGCATTTTCTGATCTCTGTGGGGTAATGAATATGAGCATCTGATGGAGCAACTAAGAGCAAGTTTTTCAGATAAAAAGTTATTAAAAAAGTAGCCAACCAAGTTCAGGGGTGGGCATTTATACTTGCAGTCTCAACATGAGAGGGATGGGAGGAGACACTGAAAGTTGGGGGGTGATCTTTCTACGCAGTGAGTTCTAGGCCAGCCAGGGCTACCTAGGCAGACCTTTTTTTTTTTTTTTTAATTTATTTTTTAAGATTTTTTATTTTATTGTATATGAGTACACTGTAGCTGCCTTCAGATGCACCGGAAGAGGGCATCAGATCCCATTACAGATGGTTGTGAGCCACCATGTGGTTGCTGGGATTCGAACTCAGGACCTCAGGAAGAGCAATCGGTGCTCTTAACCACTGAGCCATCTCTCCAGCCCCTAGGCAGACCTTTTATTAAAGATTAGCCACTCAGTGGGCTAGAGAGATGATTCAGTCATGGATGGTGGAAAGGGTATACTGAGTCTGGTAAGTTGTCCTCTTACCTCACACAAGTGCCCTGACTCATGTTCCCTTCAAATAAGTGTAAAAAGAAAAAAAAAAATTAAGGTTAGCAAATCAGTTGAGCTAGAGAAATGGCTATTAGTCAAGAGCACTTGCTTCTCTAATTAGAGGAGTAGGGTTCAGATCCTAGGATCTGTGTCAGGTAGTTCAACCCCACCTGAAACTCCAGCTCCAGGAGATTATAAACACCTTCTGGTTTCTGTGGGCACCAGAACACAGACCCATACATACATAAAACGCTTTAAAAGTTAGCAGTCAAAACTGAAATTAAGCAGCCTGGTAGAAGCCCCTTCCACCTTTCAATGCTATCTCACTTCTGTACCAGGTCTGATCTAGGAAGTTAATGCAAGCTAGGTCAGACCACATCAGAAGATACCAGGATCTTTCTAAAATACACCAAAGGCTGGACAGATAGCATTAATGAGTGCTTGCTGCTCTCACAGAGGACCTGGTTCACATCCCAGCACACATAGAATACCTCGCAACTACCTGTACTCCAGTTCCAGGGGATCTGACACCCTCTGGCTTTTGTGGGCTCCTGCATGTAAGTGCTACACATAAACTCACACAAGCATACATACACATACAAATAAAAGTAGTAAGTCTTTAAAAATAGCATAAGGCTTCAAGTCTTTGCCAGCACTGTCCAGTAGAATATGATGCAAGTCACAAAAAGAGTTTTACATTTTTCTAGGAGCCTCATTAAAAATGTAAGAGAGTGCCTTTCATCCTGCATTAGGAAGGCAGGAGTGGGATATCCCTGTGTAACTATGTAGCTCACTGTCCTTATATACACTATATAGACCAGGCTGGCCTTGAACCCAAAGAGGTTCACCTGGGCCCAGCCCTTTTTTTTTTTTTTTTTTTTTTTTGAGACAGGGTCTTATGCAGCCCAGGCTAGCCTCAACTTTCCTATATAAATGAGGTTGGCCTTGAACTCCTGATGCTTCTGCTCCCCCCCACCCAAGTGCTAGGAATTCAGGAGTATCTTGTTATTACGTCTAGCTCTGTAGGGTATTTTGTTTTTAAAGATTTTAAAAATGTATATGGGAGTTGGGGATTTAGCTCAGTGGTAGAGCGCTTCCCTAGCAAGCACAAGGCCCTGGGTTCGGTCCCCAGCTCCGAAAAAAAAAAAAAATAAAAATGTATATGTGTGTGGGAGAGAATATGCGTGTGTTTGTTAGTGCCCATGGAGGCCAGAAGGTGTTGAATTCAGTAGAGCTGAAGTTACAGGTGGAGTGAGCTTGTGGGTGCTGAGAACTGAACTCAGTTCTCAGTAAGAGTACCAAGAACTGTGGTTTTTGAGACAAGGTTTCTCTGTGGCCTGGCTGTCCTCAAACTCACAGAGATCCACCTGCCTCTGTCTCTCCTGGGGCTGGGATTAAAGGTGTATAGCTCTGGCTACTCACTGTGCAGACTGGCCTGGAATTCCTGGCTATTTTCCTGCTTCAGCTTCTCAAGTGCTAAGATTACACATGTGTATAACAATGCTGAAAAAATATAACCTCAGGAAGGTGAGGCAGGGGATCTCAGGTTTGAGGCCAGACTACATAATAATACAGCCCAGTCTCCGGAAGGGAAAAAAAAAGCCCAGCAATGATGGTGCACAAGCCTTTTTGTTTGTTTTGTTTAATAATTTTTAATGTTTTTTTAAGATTTATTATATATACAATGTGGCTGTCTTCAAACACACCAGAAGAGGGCATCAGATCTCATTACAGATGGTTATGAGCCACTATGTAGTTGTTGGGATTTGAACTCAGAACCTTTGAAAGGGCAGTCAGTGCTCTTAACCACTGAACCATCTCTCCAGCCCAAACAAGCCTTTAATCCCAGCACTTGGGAGACAGAGGCAGGCAGATCTTTGAGTTTGAGGCCAGGCTGGTCTACAGAGGGAGTTCAAGGAAAGCCAGGACTACAAACAACAAAATTAAAACAAAAAGATTTAGGGGAATGTGGTTTTATATAGGGTATTCATTTAGTAGATGGACGTGCCAGCACACACCTTTAATCCCAGAGTTTAGGAGGTAGAGGTAGGCGGGTCTCTGTGAGATTAAAGTCAGCCTCGACTATATAAATTGAGCTTCAGGCCAGCCAGAGTCAGTTAGTGAGGTCCTGCCTCAACAACACTGTTGTTGCACGAAGGCATTTGGTTCTTACATTTCCCTTCATTACCTTGCTTAAGTTGGGTGCCAGCAAACCCTTCAAAATTTGAATTGGTTAGAATCAGTGTGAGAGACCTTTCTTTGGAACTCATTTAGTGCCTGACTTCGGTGATCAACTTCAATTGGGATGAATCCCCAGCAACAGTTTGACGCTGCTTCCAGCTCCCAAACTCCTGAGGTAAGGAATTCGGCAGTGGGGTCATAAGCCATGCTTCTTTCTGACTGTGTTTTGCTTAAACGTATTCCTTTTTGTCCCATTCCCCTTTTGCAACCAAGTTAACCTTTTTGGTTGTGCTTGTATGAATCTACTCCCCAGACTTGTAGTTTGGTCTGTCTACAAAAAGTCCTCTTGCAGATTTAGCACTACTATTCTTTATTTCTATAAATGTGTGAAATTTCTACTGGGGTGTGGCTATCGTACTCTCTTCTCCAGAGCCAGCTCTCATGGTTACTTGAAGGTGTAGAGCTGTCTTGAGCACCTACATGGAGAATTTCCTCTGGGGTCTTCAAAGGGGTTTGGAAGCTAGGAAACTGGACCTAAAAGTTGTAGCCCTCCAATAATCACACATGTGTACTCTGCTAAGTGTACCACCATGTATGGATCCAAATATAAACAGGACTTGAGCCCTGGTCTGCAGGCACTCCACCTAGTTAGGAAGCAGCACAGAATCGCTAAGTGTGCAGCGGAAATAGGCCCACTTGTCTCAAGATAGAATGGGAAAGCTGGTGGAAGGCATTCTCACTGAGGTCTGGTTTAGGAGAAACTCCACAGATAGAGGCTAAATCTTTGAACCTCAGGTAAAACCGGGGAATGAGAGAAGTATGGAGACACTTGCAAACTAGCCCCAAGGCTACAGTAAGAAATTTTGACACTTCAGCTGGCCAGGAAAAAGAGGGTGCTGTACAAGTTAGGCAAGAAAACAGGCTAAGTCTAAGCAGGGGTTAGAGTCTAAAACAATCACCTCTGCAGAACAATGGGACAACTCCAAGTCTGAGTGAAGATTAGTGAGGTTTGTTGATTTTTTTTTTTTAAATACTATTCTTTAGGCTACTTCTCTATGTAGTGCTGGTTGTCCTTGAACTCACTCTGTAGAGTAGTCTGGTTTTGAACTCACAGAAATCCGATTGCCTCCGCTTTCGGGGCGCTGGTATTAAAGGCATACGCCACCACACTCAGTCCAGGAATTTCCTATCGTTAAGCCAGGCAACCCTTTCGGGAGCAAGGTTCACCTGTCGCACAGCGGGTGTCAGCCCGTCGAATCCCATAAGCCAATCGGCATCCAAGAATGGGCCACTTCGGTGAGACGTTTGGAAGATTGGTCCTTTCCACTTCACCAGTCAGGGGCCAATTGCCAAGCATCCTCCATGTTGTGGACCCGCCCATGGGCGGAGGATGAGCGGGAAGTCGTCACAGTGCAGGCTTATTGTTACCTAAGGACTCGACAGGAGGTGGGGTGTGTTGATTGACAGGCATATTTCACCTACCGGGTTCAGAGATTTTGGCACGGTGGCCCGCCTTAGAGGTGGGGTCGTGTGTGATTGCCAAGTAGAATTCCCCAATAGTATTCGAGCTCGAGGTAACGGGCAGGCTGACTGACTAATGAATCCTCGACGTGGCCAGCTCAGTTCTCCAATCGCCGAGCGGCGGGCCCCAGTCTGAGCGGCGATGGCGGCGGCGGCGGCGGCGGCAGCAGCAGCGGGGGCTGCGGGCGGTCGGGGCTCCGGGCCGGGGCGGCGGCGCCATCTTGTGCCCGGGGCCGGTGGGGAGGCCGGGGAGGGGGACCCGGGGGGCGCAGGGGACTACGGGAACGGCCTGGAGTCTGAGGAGCTGGAGCCTGGGGAGCTGCTGCCAGAGCCCGAGCCCGAAGAGGAGCCGCCCCGGCCCCGCGCCCCTCCGGGAGCTCCGGGTCCTGGGCCCGGCTCGGGAGCCCCCGGCAGCCAGGAGGAGGAGGAAGAGCCGGGACTGGTTGAGACCGACCCCGGGGACGGCGCCATTGAGGACCCGGTGAGGGGAGGAGGCCGAGCGTGCGGGCCGGGTCATGGGAGGCCCAGAGCACGGGCAGGAGGCAGGCAGGCGGGGGGTGGGGTTGGGCGGGGAATAACGTGGCTGGTGGCGGGCCGAGGCCGTTCGTGAGCGGTCTGATGGGGCATCATGGGCGCCTAGGATGGCTCTAGAGAAGGTAAATTAATTGGCTCTTTTTATTTTTCGGCGTGTTTTTTAAAAAATTGATTTTCTATTTCAATCACGACCCTCGCACGAGGCGAGGGAAATGGCCGAGCATGGCTGTGGCCAGGCCCAGACAAAATGAACGGCACAGCCCCTGCGTCTGTGGTTAACTGCATGCCCTGCTCATTCATTGTAGGAGCTAGAAGCGATCAAAGCTCGAGTCAGGGAGATGGAGGAAGAGGCTGAGAAGCTAAAGGAGCTACAAAACGAGGTAGAGAAACAGATGAATATGAGTCCACCCCCAGGCAATGGTGAGTAAATGGCCTCTTGCACATACAGTCGGGGTCTTTGGTTGATAGGGTGGTGGGGGAAGACTGCAGCGGGGCATTAGAGGCTCGGGATCTTGAAGCCGCTCATCTGAGCAGATTTTCTGGGCAGGTGCTGTGGTCATAGTCCATTATGTGTTCTACTGACCTTTGTTAGACGCAGGCTGTTTTGGTGGTGATAGTGTTGTGCCTTCCTTTGTCTCATTTATAAGTGTGTTTCTCTTTGTTCTTAGTTTGTCTGTACTCTTGTGGCGATTAGCAGCTAGCATTTGACCTTCAAATCTTAACACTTTTCAGTGAGAGACCCTTTATTAGGATTTATAAGGTGACTGATGGCTGTGAGGAGTTCTTTTAAAATGTCAGGTTTCGGTACATTGAGTTTTGTTCACGCTGAGAGGCATTTCAGCCAAAGCTGGATAGAGAGTCGACTTGAGAAACATAAAATCTTAATACCCTTTTCTTTGGTTTTTAAGAGGTAGTTTGTCTAATGTATAGTGAGACCTACTATGTGCCGGGCACTGTTATAGGCAGTAGTTGGTATAGCAGAACAGGCCCACATCTTAACCTGATGGTGGAGTGTCTATGTATTGACCCAAGCAGGAAATGTGCTTGCTTAAAGTAATTTTTTTTCCCCTCTAAAAGCTGGCCCAGTGATCATGTCTCTTGAGGAGAAGATGGAGGCTGATGCCCGTTCCATCTACGTTGGCAATGTATGTATTAAGGAAAGTTCTGATTTGGGTTTGGGGGTGTTGTTTTTTATTGCTTTGTTAGTACTTTCCCCATACTTGTAATGTGTCCTTTTCCTCAGGTGGACTATGGTGCGACAGCAGAAGAGCTGGAGGCCCATTTTCACGGCTGCGGTTCAGTCAACCGGGTGACTATACTCTGTGACAAATTTAGTGGCCATCCCAAAGGGTAAGGAGGGGGATAGGTTGATCATTTTAGTCACACTTTAAAAAATACATACCACTTTAGTACCACTACCACCATTCTCCGAGCTGGGAATTGAACCCAGGACCTTGAACATGCTGAGTGTGTGATGTTGATCTACTCCAGAAGTGTTAACTGTTTTTAAATGTTCTATTTATGTGATTTGGTTGGTTTTGTTTTGTTTTCGAGTTAGGGTTTTTCTGTTTAACCTTGGCTATACTGGAATTAAATTAGCTCTATAGACCAGGCTAGCCTCAAACTCTTATCTGCCTCTGCCTCTCCAGTGCTGGGATTAGGATTTAGGCTTATATCACCATGACTGGCCTAACTTATATTTCCCAAAGAATAGTAATTGCTTGTTAAGACAAGTAGGTTTTGCCTGTTAAGTGTCTCTAACATATCAGCAGTTGTATATTAAGTGTTTTCAGAGAACAGGTAGTAAACTAAAGACTGGGCAGGGATGAAATTGTAAACTAGGGGGGGGGGGCAGCATTTAGTCAGCACCAGCTATTTGTGTGTGACTGTATGGAAATCTGGGTCTTGTTTTTTCTAATTTTGGTGGTGCTGGAGACTGAACCTTTGGACTCAGGATGTTTGCTATGCAAGTCCTCCTACTGAGGCATATCACACTCAACCAGGCTGGTCTTAGCAACTCTGTAGTGAAGACCATATGGACAGACCATAAAACTAGATTCTCCTAACTCAGCCTATTTAGTAGCTGGGATTATAAACTGTTCTATACTACTAATACTCGGAAGTTTTTATAAATACCATTTAATAATTATTTTAAAGTGTTAACATTATATTCCAGTTAACTGTATTTACAAGTTGGGTTTAACCTGTAAGCTATTTGAAAAGTCTGATAAAATGGCCAAATTATTCTTTCCAGGTTTGCATATATAGAGTTCTCAGACAAAGAGTCAGTGAGGACGTCCCTGGCCTTAGATGAGTCCCTGTTTAGAGGAAGACAAATCAAGGTAAGCCTAGGGCCCTGGCTACTATCCATTCTGTACAGATTCTCCAGCTTGACTCCAAGGCTTTCTGTTCTCTGTCCTTTTCAGGTGATTCCCAAGCGAACCAACAGACCAGGCATCAGCACAACAGACCGGGGCTTCCCGCGTGCCCGATACCGCGCCCGGACTACCAATTACAACAGCTCCAGATCTCGATTCTACAGTGGTTTTAACAGCAGGCCCCGGGGTCGAATCTACAGGTCAGGATAGATGGGCTGCTCCTCTTCCCCGCCTCCCATGAGCCCTTAGGCTTACGTTCTTTCCTGATCTGAGGACCCTTACTCCCATGTCCTCCCTTTGGTTCCAGGGACTTGGTCCTGCTTGTGCAGAGTAAGGAAGTAGTTGCAGGCCAGTTGTGTACGTTTTCTTGAGTAGGAGTTGATGAGGGTCAATTTGTTGTGAGGTGTTTGTTCCCTTGGCCTTTTGGGGAATTGGTGGCAGTGAAAGTGTTTACACTGAGAGTTGTAAGGCCTCAGGGTAGGAAAAGTAGCTTGCTTGGAGTTTGTTACTTTTCCCATGCTTGGAAGGATCCAGCTCCGGGCGGGTCCTCCCACAGCCATATTCCCAAGGTTAGCTGTCTGATGGGGCTTGGTGGCTCCGCAGTGTGACTGCTCTATTCCTTCTGTCCTTGCATTTGAATTGCACAGTAAGATAAAGCCTGCTTTCCTACCAGATAGGGCCTGGGTGCTGTGGAACACTGGGCAAACAATGGATCCTTTTTCTTGTCCTCAGTATCTAAGATGTATTTCCTTGCCCCTTTCCCACCTCAAGGCCCCCCAGTTTGCCAGTTGTGTTATTCCTGGATTGAGGCCTCGCTTTTGAGGTGCTCCCTTCAGTCACTGGGGCAGTTGCGGGCCCAAGGGGAGGGTCTTGCACTGAACTCTCTAGTAACCCTGTTAACACCTAACTCTCCTTCTTTCTTCCAGGGGCCGGGCTAGAGCGACATCATGGTATTCCCCTTACTAAAAAAAGTGTGTATTAGGAGGAGAGAGAGGAAAAAAGAGGAAAGAAGGAAAAAAAAGAATTAAAAAAAAAAAAAGAAAAACAGAAGATGACCTTGATGGAAAAAAAATATTTAAAAAAAAAAAAGATATACTGTGGAAGGGGGGAGAATCCCATAACTAACTGTGAGGAGGGACCTGCTTTGGGGAGTAGGGGAAGGCCCAGGGAGTGGGGCAGGGGCTACATATTCCCTCTGGGGATTCGCCATGGACACATCTCAACTGTGCAAGCTGCTCCCTGTTTCCCTGCTCCCCTTCATCCTCTTTGGGCCTGCTCAAGGGTAGGTGGGCACGGGTGGTAGGAGGGCTTTTTTTTACCCAGGGCTCTGGAAGGACACCAAACTGTTCGGCTTGTTTCCTTCCCTCGTCTCTCCCTGCCTTTTGCAGCCCCTGCCTTCCTGCTCCTGTCCTACCAGGTCTCCGCCCACCCTACCCTCTTTCCTCCGGCTCCCTGCCCCTCCAGTTTGCCTGGTGATCTATTTTGTTTCCTTTTGTGTTTCTTTTTCTGTTTTGAGTGTCTTTCTTTGCAGGTTTCTGTAGCCGGAAGATCTCGCTCCCAGCGGCTCCAGTGTAAATTCCCCTCTCCCTGGGGAATGCACTACTTTGTTTTGGGGAGTTTGGGGGTGTTTTTGTTTTTCAGGTGTTTTTGTTTTGTTTTATTTTTTTTTTCCTTTACCTTTTTTTTTCCCTTTTATTTGGAGGGAATGGGAGGAAGTGGGAACAGGGTGGTGGGGGTGGCTTTTGTTTTTATTTTTTTAACTCATTTCCAGGGGATGGGAATTTTTTTTTTAAATAATGTGTCATGAATAAAGTTGTTTATGAAAAAAGTGTTTAGCCCTTTGGATGTGTATTCATTACATGCCAGTTCTCTTAAGTCAAGGATGGTTTTAGTTTAGGGGGCGATGCTGGTGTTTTAGAGGGGGTTACATTTGTAAATTAAGATAGAAGTTACAGGGGCTGGGGATTTAGCTCAGTGGTAGAGAGCTTACCTAGGAAGCGCAAGGCCCTGGGTTCGGTCCCCAGCTCCGAAAAAAAGAACCAAAAAAAAAAAAAAAAAGAAGTTACAACTAGCTGTAATGTATTCAGTTGAGGATGATTGATCCTTTTTCATGAGTAAAGACCTTCAAGAGTGGCCCTTGCGGGCTGGAGAGATGGCTCAGCGGTTAAGAGCACCTGACTGCTCTTCCAGAGGTCCTGAGTTCAAATCCCAGCAACCACATGGTGGCTCACAACCATCTGTAAAGAGATCTGGTGCCCTCTTCTGGTGTATCTGAAGACAGCTACAGTGTACTTATATATAATAAATGAATAAATCTAAAAAAATTTATATAAAAAAAAAGAGTGGCCCTTGCAGTACACAGGCAGGCGGATCTGAGTCTGAGGCCAGTCTGGTCTGCATGGTTACAGAGCAGCCAGGGCTACTGAAGGGCAACTGAAAATGTTGGGATGAGTGCAAATGCACCATGTCATACTTCTAGATTGGGGTCTTCCTAACTCTTGTGTCTCAAGATGGACTCAAGAAATGCAAAACAAGGACAACTAAAGCTCCCTCTCTGAGCCAGACTTTCTGTCACACAGCTTTAATCTTAGCATTCCTGAGGTAAAAGTAGATGTCGAGTTAGAAACCAGACCTTGTCTACAGAATTGCAGGCTAGAGCAGGTTACAGTTTTATATTGTAAGGTCAGACTGAAATCTTGGGTACTATATTATCTAATGTAGGACTTGTGTTGTCAAGAGGTTTTGTTGATTTTATTAGTGAATTCTGCCTATGTATGTAGCATACCATGTTTGCACTACCTGTGGAAGCCAAAAAGGGATGAGAGAGCTCACAGAACTGGTAAGGCCTGGAAAACAAACCTGGGTACCTCTGGAAGAGCAGTCACTGCTTAACCACTGAACCATCACTCTTAACTCAAGATGTACTCTAGCCTCAGGTTATCCACTCAGCCATTGTTAGTTCTGATGAGTTGGTCTACATGCTTTTCAGAACTTGAGCTGTAGCCTGCATCCATGAAGCCCTAATGCCTCTCATGTTTCTTGCAAGAGTGTTAACCACCAGTGTATTTAGCATTTAGTCATTGTATACCTCTTGTTTAAATCCTTTTTTCCCCCCGGAGCTGAGGACCGAACCCAGGGCCTTACTCTTGCTAGGCAAGCGCTCTACCACTGAGCTAAATCCCCAACCCCTTAAGTCCCTTTCTTGAAATAAAGTTGAAATATATGATCTCTGGATACTTCTGCAGAGGCTGGTAAAGGAATCAGTCTACAGTTCAGTATTAGAATAGGAGCTTGAGTGTGATGGTAGACAGGACTAACCCCATGCAATTACTCATAGATTGCTATGGATTGCTCATAGATCTGGGCTAGAGAGTATGACTTTCAGTCTTTTGGTTTTTGTTTTAAGTTGTTAGAAGACAGGAAACATGTCAGGAGGACTAGGCTCTGGGAATCAAATCCTTGTCATGCGGTGGTGTAGGCCTTTACCCACTGGCTATTTGGTTTGGTCGTCAAAAGTCACAAAGTGAAGCCAGACACGGTGATGCTGCATTTGGGAGGCAGAGATCTCTCTAAATTGGAAGGCAGCCTGGTCTACATAGTTCCAGGACAGTCAGAGCTACTTGAGACCCATGAGACCCTGTCTCAAAAAAACAAAAAACAAAAAACCAACCCAAAACAACAACAACAAACAAAACAAAACAAAACAAAACAAAACAAAACCCAAGGCTGTGAATCGCTCAACTTGTTACAAATAAATACTGGTCTAGTCTCACTTATCCACTAGGGGGCACAAAAGGGTTAGTTCTGAAAGATTCCCTAGCCATTGTTTTGAGACAAGGTCTGGAGGGCCAGGACCTGATCAGTATGGAGAACAGACTGGCCTGGGACTCTAAGAGATGTGCCTACTTCTACCTCTGATTGCTGCGTTTTAAGGTATGTCCCGCCACTCCCAGGACAAATTAGTTTTTGTGAGCTGCTTTGGGTGTTTCATTTTGAGATAGTTTAACTATGTAGCCCAGGCTGGTCTGGAGCTCAGATTCTCCAGCCTCTACCTTCCAAGTGCTGGGATTTAACATGTGCACCACCGTGCCTGGCAGATGAGTGGTTTTTGACCCTCTATGATCTTAATTCTTTTCCATCCATCCTATTCTACCATGTTCTTTTCTCCATTCTTTTCATGTTTGATTTACACGGATTCTCTAGCCTGCTATGGTTAGCCTAACGTATCTGTGGAAATCGTGAACATAGTGTAACTAAGGAGGGGTAAAAATAGTGATGAAAAAGCCATAATATAGGGGTTGGGCGTTTAGCTCAGTGGTAGAGCGCTTGCCTAGCAAGCGCAAGGCCCTGGGTTCGGTCCCCAGCTCCGGAAAAAAGAAAAGAAAAGAAGTCATAATATAGTTTAAATGAAATCATCCCACTTAGGCTGACAAAGTGCTTTCTTCAACAGAGACCATTACAGAAAATCACAACCAATCAAAATGCAGAAAATGTGTTTGTGGGATGCCCAACCCCAGTGGATCTGTCTTATACAACTATAAGGCCTAGGGAACATCACACAAGATGGGACAGAAAGTAAAGGCCAGAGAATCAAGAAATCAACTGTGAGACTGTATCTCCTAGAAATAATACGGAAAGTTCACCCATGTATGGTAATGCCTCCACCAAGTGACCATCGGAATAAGATCTGAACAAATACAACGCCGGCAGACACACTAACGGAGAAGTGGGGAATCTCATGGGAACCCAGGCCTAGACAACGAACTACAGGCAACTAAGGAGTGCCAAGAGTGGGAGAAATAGTTTTCCCCAGGGATTATCACCCTAATTGGTCAGCCCTAAATCATATACATACAAGTAATAGACAGGGAAGGTAGCACTTACATATTTAAACGTGTATATCTAACAGAAAAGCCACACGTTTGAGAGCTGGGGTCTGAGTGAGAGAGATTGGAAAGAGGAAAGGGAAGGGGAAATGATGGAAGTGTATTTTAATTAAAAAAAAAAAAAAACAAAACCAAAACCCATGGACCTTTCTGAAAGTGTAACCAGGTACCACAGCCACAAAGCTTGAGTTTTTGGTCAGGAACAGCAAAGGTCCTCTCTGAAACAGTTGTACTCACTTGCACAGTTGCAGTGTTTCCCACTACACTGCAAGCTCCCCGAGTGCACACTGTGTGCCTGCCATTTTAATATGTGCCTAAACGCCAGTTCATGTTATGGGTGCCTCTTGTCCTGGGCAAGGCTGTCAAAACAGTAATGTTCCCTTCCCCTGAACCCCCTGAACCTCCTGGTTTCTATTTTCTTTCCTGCACTTTAGAAGTAGAAGCACAGAAAGAAAATTGTCATCCTTGGACAAACCCGGTTTTGGAAACTTATTCCTGTTCATTAATCCTGGTTAACTGAAGAACAGGAGGAGGCGTTCTGTTGTAGAGAAAATGTACATGAAGAAAAAAGGTTGGTTTTGGGTTTTTTTTGGCGAATATTTTTCCTTTTCTTGTTTATGTATTGTTTGTTTTGTTATGTTTTTTGTTTGTTTGTTTTTCAAGACATAGTTTCTCCATGTAACCCTGGCTGTCCTGGAGTTCACTCTGTAGGCCAGGCTGACCTACAACTCAGGTAGACCTGCCTGGCTCACCTCCTGAGTGTTGGGACTAAAGGTGTGCCCTAGCCCAGCTAGATTTGGAAAGTTGCTTTGTTTTTGAGACAGTGTCACAGCATGTATCTGTGACTGTCCTGGAATTCACTAAGCAGACCAGGCTGGCATCAAACTCCCAGAGATCCACCTGCCTCTTCTTCCTGAGTGCCCTACCATGCCCAGGTACGCTTTTTTCTAATACCTATCAGGGTGGAGAAGTCCGATCTTCTAGAACTGCTGGGTTGTCCTGGCTTATCTTCCGTAAATCACTGCCTCACCATAAACACTAAGTCAAGTCACCAAATCTGCTGGGCATGGCGATATACGACTTGGATTCCAGCACTCAGAAGGCAAAGACAGGAGGATCTCTGTGAGTTTAAGGCTAGCCTGGTCTACATAATAAGTTCCAGGATAGCTGGAGCTACATCAGAAGGAAAAAAAAAAAGAAAGAGAGAATCAGCTCATGACATTCTCATGCCCTTTCCCTTTCTAAGCGTATCGACAAGCACTTACTCAAGCAAGGACTTACCGAGCATTTCCCAAATGTGGGTTCTGTCAAAGATGTGATGATTGAAATAGAAAAATAGAGTCATCCTGGAAGGAGACCTTACTGAGGATGGTGTCAGTGTGTCATACGTCTGTTTTGTATGCCACCAAAAACTTCCAAAAAAAAAAAATCCCTAAGCTTAATTTGCTCTCGTGTTTAGTCCGGGGGTGGGGTCACTCATGCAGCAGTCAGGATGACTTGCAGGACTAAGCTTCTCTCCTGGTACCTTGTGGGTCGTAGCGGCTGGGTTCAGGTGGACACAGTCAGGCACACTTTCACCCACTGAATCAGAACTGGGAAATCAGTCTCTGTTGCTTACAGCCATGCTCTTACTGTGAGTTCTAGCTGCTGGGGTGAAAGGTTCGGGCCACCACATCTGACTTTAGAAGTGTAACTAATTTTTTTTAAATTGTTATGAGGGGGTACACACATGTCGTGGCTCAGGTCGGCAACCCTGTGGAGAGAGTCCTGTCCTACCTTTATGTGGGGTGCAAGGATGGAATTCAAGTAGCCAGGCCTGTGAAGCAAACACTTTTATCCTTTCAACCATATTCCTGGCCCTAAAAGTGCAATTTTTTTTAAGCATGTATAAGTGTTCTACCTGCATGCAGAATATTTATTTATTATATGTGTCTACACTGTCGCTGTCTTCAGACACACCAGAAGAGGGTATCAGATTTCATTACAGATGGTTGTGAGCCACCATGTGGTTGCTGGGATTTGAACTCAGGACCTCTGGAAGAGCAGTCGGTGCTCTTAACCAGTGAGCCAACTCTCCAGCTGGGAGATGACTCTTTTCAAAATGAGGTCTCACTAACTATGTAGGCCCAGCTAGCAAGGAACTTGCTGTGTAGTCCAAGCTGGCTTCAAACTCACAGAGATTGGCCTGTCTCAGCTTCCCAAGTGCCATAGTAAAAAGCTGTCTTCATCATGGAGCTTCTCCTGTCTGTCTCTAATAGAGGTAGAACCTACTGTGGTCTGAATTTGGTAGCTCCGGATTTCTATATTGAAGCCTATTCCCAGGGGTGAGGCTCTCTGGGAGCTGGGTAAGCCACAGGGCCCAGCTTTTACAAAAGTGATTGGTGCTCTTCTCCAAAGATAACAGTTTTCTTGCACTTTCTACCATGCGGATGCAGCAAGATATCACCTCTGACCTCCACACCAAACTGGCCAACACCTGAGCTTACTCTCCTCAGAACAAGAGGGAAGCACTTTCATGCACGTCGTTGTGTGATGCTTTCTCTCCAAAGTCACCGACACTTTTATCCATGTCTGCATTTTCTACACAGATCGTAATTATTTGCCTTAAGAGTTTTCACACAGTGAACAAGACGAGGAGCTTGGGCTCCTCCCAAACCTAAAGCCAAACCAGACACTGGTAGCTAATTCTTGTAAAAAGTTGGTTACATGGTGACCGGACAAGGTTGGCTTGAGAAGGGGAAATGTGTACTTCATGTCATTTTATAGCTCTTTAAAGAATAGTTTTAAAGACTAACATTGTGTCGAGACACAGGGGTGAGCCATGATGCAAATGTGGCGACTGAAGGACAACTTGTTAGAGTTGGTTCTTCTTTCCCCCGTTGTAGGTCCTGGTGATGGAACCTAGGTTGTCAGACCTAGTGGCAAGCACTCTCACACCCTGAGCTATTTTGTTGGTCGACTTCATACAACTTTTTATTTATTTTTATTTCACATGCTTCGGTGTTTTGTCTGCTTGTATGTCTGGGTGAGGGTGTCGGATCTACTAGAACTGGAGTTACAGACAGTTGTGAGCTGTCCCATGGGAGCTAGGAATTGAACCCAGGTCCTCTGGAAAACCAGCCAGTGCTCTTAACTGCTGAGCCATCTCTCCAGCCTCAGACCCGTTTTTAAAGTTAGAAACGTACCCTTTATATCCTTTTGATTTTGTCTCTCAATAATTCATTATGACTCTTAGTTGAAAATCTAAAGCATTTATACTTTCTCACATGGCACTTATAATATTTCCTGTCTTGAGCTGGATATGGTTGGTGCCTCGTACCTATCTATAATCTCAGCGCCTGGGAGGCTGAGGAAGGTCACTGTGAGTTCAAACCCAGCCTGAACTAATTCCAGGCCATCTGGGTTAAGTAGTGGACCTACCTCAAAACCCAGACCATTTCTGTCTGTGGTGCAGGAAGAGGACTGCAGGTCCTCACATCTGGCAATCTGGCTACTCCACTGGCCAGTCCACACAACCTTCAATACGCTGCCTTTCCAAACTATAGTCTTGCAACCTCTTCATGGAAAAAGTCACTTTTCCATAGGGTGAGACTCCAATAAGGCCTTATGGTTGGTGATGATGTCAGTTGTTTGGGCTAATACACATAACCTGTCCCCACTGGGCTAGAAATTAGGGTGACTGCACCTCCCTGTGACTCCTACCTCTCTCTTGTTCACCTTTACTAGCCTCCCACACAACAGCTGTGGGAGCTTTCCAGTTGGTTTTCGTTTTCCTCCTCAACCTTTCTTTGGTGGCTCTATAGTGAGGCTTTCCTCTGATCTGTCCCTTAGCCAGAACTGGTGGTAAATCCCCATGGATCACAGCACCCAGGAGGCCAAAGCTGGAGCACTGTGACTTTGAAGTCAACCTGGGACACAAAGAAACTCCATTAAAAAAACAAAAAACAAAAAAACAAAAAACCCGGGGCTGGAGAGATGGCTCAGCGGTTAAGAGCACTGACTGTTCTTCCAGAGGTCCTGAGTTCAATTCCCAGCAACCACATGGTGGCTCACAACCATCTGTAATCAGATCTGATGCCCTCTTCTGATGTGGATGAAGACAGTGTACTTACATATAAATAAATAAATCTTTAAAAATAAAACCCCCCAAAAACAAATAAAAATAAAACAGCTAAGCATGGTGATGGTGGCCACGGCTTTAATCCCCTTCCACTCGGGAGGCAGAGGCAGGCGGATCTCCGTTGAGTCTACAAAGTGAGTTTCAGGACCAGCAGGGCTGTTACACTGAGAAACCTTCAAAAAAGTAAAAAAGTAAAAGAAAAAGAAAAACAAAACTAAAAACCTAGACCAAGCGCCATCTTACCTGGCGTCTTGTTGGTTGTTACCTCTGGGGGAAATCCACAGCTCTGTCTCCTTTCACCTGAAGCTAAGCTAACACTAGAGTCCCTCGGCTCCGTGTGCGCTGCTCTGTAGCGTCCATGCTTATATTCTCGTATCATAGATCTAACCGACAGAGGCCTGGCTTAGAAGCGTGGTCCTGCCACCGGATGGCAGACCCCTCCGCTTCTCCCCTTCACGCTGTTTCTGCAACACGATGGAGCAGGAATGAAAAACGGCTCCTTATCGAGGGATGGTGAGGACCAAATAAGGATGCTCCCATGAGGTCTCCGGGAACTCTCTTTGGAGCCTGGTAGCATGGTGTTATTGAGCGTGTGGCCTCAGACATGAACTGGCAAAGGGGAACCCCAGTGCTGAGGAGAGCTAAATACCAACCTCTTCTTTCTAGAAGAGTCTGGCCTCACTTCCATTTTCCTAAAAAGTCCTCTCTCAGAACCATCCCAAGATAAGACCTCGCCTTTTCCAACCTCCAGGAATCTGCTCTGCCCGGGGAATTGGCTTGAGCCAGGCACACTGAGTAAGGAATCTACTTGAAGCCTTCTTGTCTGTGAAGGTGCCTCACTTCCTTCCAGCAGTCGTCTAGCCTGGGCTACATGGCAAGTTCAAGGCTAACCTGGGCTACATAGAAAGCTCCCATCTCCAAAGTAAAACAGCCTTTTGTACTCCTGACCACAAATTTCTTCCTTCTTATTCCTCCTGAGGAGTCTCTGTTGACTTGATTTTTTTTTTTGGACAGGACTTCATGTGCTCCAGGCCAGTTCCTTTGGCTTTTGATCCTCCTGCCTCCACGTCCTGAGTACTGAGATTCAGGGCATACACCCCACATGTGCAGAGGACCAAATCTTAGGTTAGCGTGTGCTAAGAAAGCAGTCCAGTCACTGAGCTGCAGCCTCCCTCTGCTCCTTCCCAGGGGTGCGAAAGGGACTCCGTTTCTCACTGTTAAGGGAATCCCCAGTCTGAGGGGAGGTGACTAGAGTGCAGACAGCTCTGGCTGCTTTTCCTTTCTTCCTTTTCCTTTTTCCTTCTGTTTTTGGTGGTTTCGATTGTTTATTTTGACAGGGTCTCACTCAGTAGCTCTGGTTGGCCTGGAATTCACTATGTAGCCTCCAACTAGAGATCCTCCTGCTTCTGCCCCACGACTGGGCCTAAAGGTATGTATGTGCCACTGGACCTACCAGAGCTCCGACTCTGTCTTAGCTCTAACAGGGCCTCACTAGTGTTGTAACCCCGGACAAGTTATGAAGTCCTCAAGCACAGTCTCCCTACTGTAAGAGTTAATGGTTGACAGCCACTGCTCATTTTCAAAACACCCAGTCCTGCCCTAACTGCGATTTTCTTTCCTTTTTCATGTCCCTCGGTATTAGGAGTGGAACAGCGTGTTACTTAAGAGGACCTGCACGGGGCTTCCCGGAAGGCATCCTACTGGAGTTCCTGCAGAGGCCTGCCCGTGCTATACACACTTGCTTCTCCACACTGAGCTCCCACTTTAACCTGTTCCACATTGGATACATTCCCCTTTTAAGTACACCACTGTCAATGAAAGAGATTATCTTGGGGTTGAGGATTTAGCTCAGTGGTAGAGCGCTTGCCTAGCAAGCACAAGACCCTGGGTTCGGTCCTCAGCTCCAAAAAAAAAAAAAAAAAAAAAAAAAAAAAAAGAGAGAGATTATCTTATCTTAATGCACACGCTCGTTATAAGTATACGCATGTGGGTGCTTTTGGAGGGTGTGAGATTCCTGGAGTTAGAGTTACAGGCAGTTGTGAGCAGACGCACAAGGTGCTGGGAACCAAACTCAGGGCCTCTGGAAGATCAGCAAGCACTCTTTGGCACTGAACCATCTCTCTAGCAACTAAAGTTAATTCTGATAGCTCCCGACAACACAACCTTAATTGCTCCAAACACCTACCTTGCAGTTGTAAGAATAAAGAGAGACAAAGCGTGAAGCACCTAGCAGGGTCCTGGCCCAGAGCAGGCAGTGAGTGACATTTCAGGGCAGGGCACAGTGAGAAAGGCGATGTTGTTACTGGCTTCCTCCACAGAAGAAGGCCTTTCCCCAAGAGATAAAAGGACAACAAAAGGGAGGGAAGCCCAGGCTATGATATGCTCATTTATTCAAAATGTCTTTTATTGAAACAGAATGAAGAGCGAGAAAGAGCAAGGTCTGGGAAAATGTCTTTGGGCATAGGATGGATCCCAGACCTAACGGTTATAGCGAGATGCTATCCCCGTCCTGACTCTTGCTGATGAAGTGAACAGAAAGCAGCGGGGAGGAGAGGGGGTTGGGAATGGCACTCTGAGCTCTCCTAGATGGCGTGAGGCGCCTTGGAGCCTTTTGTATGTACAGGGTGGCCTTGCCTCTCCGTCTATCTTGCTAGCCAGCCCTCCGTCACCTTTCTAAATGGCCAGCCTCCCACCAGGCTCAGAGGCTGCTTAGAGGGCAGGATTAGGAGTGGCTAGCAGGGGGACATGGTCACAGCGGTTAGGAGGTGGCTGCCTCAGCAGGGAAGGCCGACGGCACAGTTCCCCATCCCGGAGTACCTCTGGCAGAAGCTTGCGCTTGGTCTCTGGCAGCAGCATGATGCTAAGGATGCAGAGGAGGGCACAGGCCGCCAGTACCACATGCTGCAGGAAAGCTCCATGGCCCATGTGGAGGCGCTGAGCTGGACAGCTCAGCCCTCCAAGCGCCCCAAGTGCCATGATAAGGCCCAGGCCACGGCCCCTGAGAAACGGGGAGAAGGCACTGAGCCTATAGCTGTGAGCCTCACCTCAGCTCTACCCCTGACAGCTTCCTTTCTGCATCCTTCATCTCTACCTCAGCCAAAGTTCTCAAGGCCTGGCTGGCCCTTCTTCCCCTGCCATCACCCCTCTCCTTACCGGACAGTGGTGGGGATGACTTCAGCAGCAAGGAGGGTACTGAGGATAGCAGAAGCTTGGGAGGAGAAGAGTCCGAGGACCGAGAAGGTTGTGATGGCAGCATCGTTCAGATCTGGGGACCAAAAGGTCTATGAATGGAGGTGGGGAGCTCACGCCCAGCCTAGTCTCCCATATTAATCTCTCGGGTCTCGGGGTTGGGGATTTAGCTCAGCGGTAGAGCGCTTGCCTAGCAAGCGCAAGGCCCTGGGTTTGGTCCCCAGCTCCGAAAAAAAGAAAAAAAAAATATCTCTCGGGTCTCAAACCCTCTGCTTCAGGCTCCTTGGGCTCTGGTGCATCAGTAACGGAATGGAGGGAGAGATAAATTTACACAACTGGGCAGCAGTCTGGGAAGGGTCTACGTCTTGGAAGGCCCATGCCTTTCCGAGACACCTCTGTTGAGAGTCCCTTACTGGGCCCACGAGGTGGAAAAGAGAGGATGCTCACAATCCCACAGGCCCAGCAAGACCAGGGATGCAATCCCCGTGAGAGTCATTGAGAGAAGCAGGATGCCCCGACGGCCGAAACGGTCCACGGTCACCCCCAGGAAGACGCAGGCCAGGGCTGCTGTGCCGCTGGCCAGAAGAGAGCACAAGTAGAAGTCTGATGGGCTCCCTCCTCCTCCCACAGGCTGGTAGCAGTGGCGAATGGCATGGGCGATAAAGCTGTGCAACAGGTCGGGGAATCAAAGAACAGCGTCTGAACCCCAATCCGCAGCCTCCCCGCCCCCCCCGCTTCATCCTCTGCAGGCTTTCAAGGGGCTCCCCACTCCCAACCAGCCCCTATCCCAGCTACTGGCCTGGCCCTCAGTTCAGACAGCCAGGCTCACTTGGTGAAGCCCAGGATAAGCAGATTTTTCCAGATGTTTCGGTAGTTGAGGAGGGAGGCGAAGGAAAAGGTGGACGTTGTGGGGAGAGGACAGGTATTCTCCAGCTCTTTGGGGGGAAAGAGAGGAGCCGTTAGAAACAGCTGAGACCCCCCGTGGGCTCCCACATCGAGGTGGAGACCCTGGATGGGGCACAGCTACAACCACACGGAAGTCATCACAGACGGGGACCCCCATGCTTCTCACCCTGCAGGGCTTCCTGGGCCTCTTCTCCCAGCATCTGGCCATGGGGCCGGTTTCGCTCAGCCAGGATCCTCAGCACAGACTGGGCTTCCTCAATCTGCCGTTTCACTATCAGCCACCGTGCGGACTCCAGAAACAGACCGGGCCAGCTACGGGCAGGGTGGTAGAGTGGATTTAAAGCCCTCTTTCTCTGGATGAAGGGACGGGAGGCTACCACCTCTGAGGGACCGGGCAGTTGGTGGTGAGGAGTGGTTTCTGGACTATGGGCTATGCTGGAGATAAAGATGGCAAGAACCAGGCCAGAGGTGAAGGGTGATACTGACCCATAAAACAGGAAGAGGATGCAAGGAGCGGTGATCATTCGCTGCAGGAACCGCCAGTCCTTAGAGACAAGGGCCAGGCCCAGGAACAGGAAGTGCCCTCCCACCCCTACCAACTCCCCTGCCAGGGCCACCCGAAGCCTCTGGGTTGGGTCGCACAGCTCCAGGCCTGGAGATACAGATGAAGGGAGGAGAGCCAGGGAATAAGGAGGTGTGAGAGAGAAGAGGAGAGGGAGGGGAGGAAAGGACAGAAAGCGAAGTCAGGCCCCAGCAGAGGCTGCAGCCATCCCCTACCGCAAACTGACCTCTGGGTGGCAAGGAGGAGGAGCCTACACCTACTCCTCCTCAAACCTAGCTAGACTTCAGGCTCAGAGCCGCCTGGGTGCTCAAGATTCTTGGTTTGCAAGTCTTTTTATATTCCGTCTCTTATTTGACCTTCATGTTGACCCTTGTCCAAGGTCACACAAACTTCTCAGGATTTCACTTAGGATGGGATTTGAGACAAGGTCTCACTTGGACTCACAACCTTCCTGCCACAGTCTCCCAAGTACTGGCAGTACAGTATGCTGCCACATATGGTCAATATTTCAGTTTTTTTTTTCTTTTCTTTTTTTCGGAGCTGGGGACCAAACCCAGGGCGGCCTTGTGCTTGCTAGGCAAGCGCTCTACCACTGAGCTAAATCCCCAACCCCCAATATTTCAGTTTTTAAAACGAGGCTCTATTCCCTGACAAAAGTAAGGCCAGGTCAGGATTTTAAAGATTACAGAAGTGGGAGGACGGTGTGAGAAGGAAACAGCAGGACCCCCTGCCTGGATCATTTAAAAGGCCTGGGCAGGAAGACAGCTGAGAAACCGGACAGCTGAAATCTGGGACCCAGGGGTGGTGGGAATGACCTATGACCTGGAGATGCAGAAAGGTAGGCACGAGAGCCAAGGCAGAGTTCTCTGGCAGGGGCCACTTACGCATCAGGTAGACACCAAGGTCAACGCCAGCCAGCAGGAAGCCCAGGAGGAATCGAAGAGTCATTATGCCCGTGGAGGAGCCCGCAGCAGCTCCTCCCACTCCACAGGGGCCCACGAGCCCCAAGGTCAGCAGTACAATCCCACGACGGCCAAACCTGGAAAGTAGGGAGGGCTGCTGGCCACCGGGACTCCCTGACAGAGGAGGTACTAGACGGAGCCTAGCTGCCTCCTTCAGAGCTGAGATGAGGATGAGATGCAGGGAGCAGGAATTGTAAGGAAGCCAGAAAAGACGGCAAAGTGGTTGTGGTGGTGCACACCTCTGATCCCAGCCCTTGGGAGGCAGAAGCAGAGGCAGGCGGATTTGTATGACTTCAAAGCCACCCTCAGGAGTTCCAGGGCAGCCAAGACTACTACACATATAGACCTTATATAAAACTGAAAGGAGAGGAAGAGAAAGAGAGAAAGAGAAAAGATGGCAGGTGACAGTGAAGGGGGCTATGCATACGTGATGTCCACTACTGGGCAATGGGCTCTAGCTATCGTTCGTCATAACTCCTGAGGACAGGGCTATCTGTCAGAGATTAGGACATTTAACCTTGGGTGTGAGATCAACATGAGGGGAGGAGAATGAGATCCTGCTTAGGGGGCTTGGGGCCTTCATCCTTGTTGGTAGAAGCTTTCGTGAAAGGGGATAGATCTTGTCTTGCTCAGATCACCGGGATCAGTCAGAGGTGCTGGGTGTCACGGATCTATGCAGGGGGAACACCTGATCTGGGAAGTACCCAGTGGCTACTTGTATATGCAAATGCTATTTACTCATCAGCGAAGACACAGCTGTTGTCCTTTGGGGATAAGGCCACTGTTCATAAAGTTGGGGCTTGGGTAGGCAATGAGATGAGCCCCTTGGTCAGGAGAGGAGCTACTGATTCAGGAGACTGGGTCTATTAATCCACGGGACTAGAATACTTATTTTTGGAGAATTGATTCTTTAGTGGTGGAACAGTTGAAGGTCTTAGTGTAGGTTGGTGGGTGCCAATGGGGACAACTAGGTTAATGTATGAGAAGAGACACCTCGGATAGGGAGATGCCACTGGCTATGGTGGCTGTTGGAAGCTGATGATGGTCACTGATCTCAAGCCAACAAGGACAGGGCTACTAAGCTACTCATTGCTGGGAGGTGAGGAACGGTCCTTGGGGGATGAACACAGACAAAGTCATGGTGCTTGGTTAAGGCTATTTTTCATGGTGATGAGCTGATTTGATTAATGTGGTTAAGGCTTCTGACTGTGACTAAATTATCCGTCACTGAGAATGAGGCCACTATTCCATAGGAAAGAGGCTTCTGAGGCTTGGGGGTAGGCTATCTCTCTGCGGGTTTAGGGCCACTGGCCCACGGGTGTATGTGGTTATTAAGTAGTGAAGATGGCTACTGGTTTTCAGGAACCTGACCACTATTTAAGTATTAACTTACGAATCACTCAGGCAGGACTGTAGACCACATGTGGTGGTCCTGGTTTTCAGCAGCAGAGGCGATAAGGATGGATCTATCCAGAGGGTTAGTAGTTAGCAGGATGAACCCCTGCTCTTTAGATGAGATCCCACTGATATGTGGAAGTGGGAGTTTGGGTCCAAGAGGATCTGAAAGCTCTGGCCAGTCATGAAGATAGAACTGTTGGTTTGTGAGGCTCTCCCCGAGTCGGAGCTCCATGGTGCATTGGCAGGAAGTGTTACTTCAGAGTGTATCTAGCTACACTCTGAAGAGTTACTACAGAGTGTTCAAGTGTAGGGGATGGGGCCCTGGTCAGAGATGGGGTCGTCCGTTCCTGAACTTGACTTATCGGCCAATGGGAATAGAGCTGGTTATATTCTGGAATTAACATTTAAGTTTTAGTAATGTGGCCACCGAGACGAGTCAGCTATTAGCCAGTGAAGATTGAATCTAGGATAGTAAGGGCACCGAGAGGGAGATGGGACATGAAATGTTTTGGCCGAAGAATCGCTTGTTAACTTTTGAGATGAAGCCACTGTCTGATGGCTACAGATCTTCTGAGAGGGACTGGAGTAATAGGTCACGAGTGTGAGGTCATTTCCTTGTGTGGAAGTGGGTATAGAAGGTGTATTTCTTGATGGGGGACGAAACAGTAGTTACACAGGAGTCCAGAGGAGACTGCCGAGTGTAGACAAGGGAACCATCCGTGTCCTCTTGCAAACCCAGCTGCTTGGGCTAGCTCTGTCAGCAATCCCTCTTTTCTATCAGCCCTACCTCCCCCCCCACAACATCCTCACCTGTCCGCGGGGTAACCGAGGAACAGGTAGCCGGAGGCAAAGCCCAAGATGAAGAGGATCTGCTCCAGGATCACCTGCCAGCCCAGGTCACACACCAGATCCCACTGGGGACGTGAGAGTGGTGCAGTCGCATGAGGCCGGGTCCTCGTTGCCCTGGCCCGCTCCCACTCCAGGTCCCGCCCGGCCGCCTCACCTGGCCGATGGCATTGGTGGTGAGCACGGGCAGTCCGTTGTAGTCCCAGTCCTTCAGGCAGTGGTTGAAATCCGGTGGGGCGAAGCCACTGCACGAGGGGTCCGTACTGGTGACGACTCTGCTGGCGGCGCTGGCTGCTAGGGCTGCGCCGGCGACGCTGACGCCGCTGGAGTTGGGGGGCTGCTCCCAGCCCGAAGCGTTGGGGGGCAAGGCGCCGTAGTGGCAGTGCAGCGGGGGCGCCAGCGTGAAGATGGGGTCTGAGGCCATGCCCAGCGCCACGAAGAGCACGGGCAGGCAGCACAGGCCGAGCTGCAGCTGCTGGCCGCCACCCAGGGCCCCCACCTGGGCGAGTAGAGCCTCGAAGCTGAGGGGGCCCGGGGGCGCGGCCAGCGACAGGCTGCTGCCCAGCGCGTCGCCCTCCCCCTCCCGCCGGCGCTCCCGCTCACCCTGCAGCTGCTCGGGGGGGACCGCATCTCCGAGGCTCCCGACCTGCTGTGGCGAGGGGTGGGGGAGAGAAGGTGAGGCGGGGGAGGCCGCGGGCACGCGGGGGCCGCGGGTGGGAGGCGGGGCGCGCGGCACGGGCGGGGAGAGGTCGCCGGAAGCCCCGGGGCACAGACACTTACTCCATTGGCGCCGGGGGCGATCTCCACGGTGCTGTCGATTTTGTTGCCGCCCCCGCCATTGGGCTCGGGGGTCCCGGTGGCTACTCGGGGAGCCAGCTTGCCGACCGCTGGGGCCCTGACGGCCGCGCCGAGAGAATGAGTTGTTGTCTGGCCCAGCTATGTGCAAAGGGCTGGGACGCCGAGGGCCGGGAGACCCCGCTCTGCAGCTCTGCAGCCGCGGGCGCCTCCTCCGTCTCTACGGTCGCTGCGCTGCTTTCCCCTCCCCTTCCTCCAGACTCTCCTCCCCTTCCCACGTCAGCAGAACCTGGGTCCAGACTGTTCGTCAGAGATAAAGGGGGGGGCCAAGGCCCCCGTGGAAGGAGGGGCTGGGGTCTCCGTCGTTTGTTTTTTGGGGCTGCAGGCCATTGCGGTTTAGAAAAAAGGTGAAGGATATTGCGGGGACAAACGCCTTAGATTCCTCCTTTATTCCAGTTCTTCCCCGTCACTCATTCATCCATCTGCTCTCCACCCTTCCACATTAATTTTATCGATAAAATGTATTAAGTGCCTACTGTATCCTAGGCAGTGCGTGAGGCCCGAAGGATTATAGGGTGGACAAAATGCCCTTAGAGGTGGTTTCTAGAGGAGGCGACCGTGTAATTCAGTAATTGCGGTATGGTTTATGCAGATGGAGGGATCTGTTGGCACCTTGCTTCTGCTCTTCAGCTTCCGTTCTCCTCAGGGGAACAAGTCTACGTTTCCCCACACCTAACTTGGTTGGATCACCATTTTCCACACGTTTGGCACTGCTGACCACCTCTTCTAAACTTCCTCCCTTGACTGCCAAGTCTCACCTTGTGGCTTTTTTCTTCTCTTCATTTCTCCATGGTCGTCACATGCTCCTCCTCCTCCTCCTCTTCAGCGTTTATACCTTCCCATCTCATACCGTTACCTCCCTGCTATCTGGATTAGACACCATCGGCCCAGACAAGACCTGATTCCTATTCCCACCTCTTCTCAGGGTCCCGAGTCAGTGAAGCAACCTCTTGGTAGCCCCACATATGCGTGAATGTCTCTTAGAGGCCCCAAGAGCACAATCATGCAACACCCTCCCCGTAATCTGGGTGTCTTCTAATGCTTCCCTCTCTGAGAGAATGGCACCCTCACCATCCACCTACGGCCCGTTGTTTGGTGTGTGCCCTTGGAATGCCTTCATCTCATGCCAAGGCCCTTATAAAACTCTTCCACAGTTCTCCACTTAGCATGTGCTGTGGGACCCTTAGTTCCCGACTGATGTTCTGGGTCCACTCTTGCTTCTCTCCATGTTATTTATGGTGCAGATGGAATGATCTTTTTAAAAATGCAGGTGCTTAATTTTTTAAAAATGTATTGCCGTGTAAGTGCATGATGTGTATGTGTACATGCCAGGCTGCGTTGGTTGACGGTCAGAGGATAACCTGAGCATTCTTGTCCTTCCATCTTTTCATCAGTTCTGGAGAAAAGAGTCATTTCCAGACAGGTCTGCACGCTGACCCACCATGCTAGGGTCACAAACGGAGGCCTGATTTCATCTCTTTCTTACTCAGCTGCCTTCAGTGACGTCTCTTACCAGGAAAACTACTCTAGACAATTCACACGTGGGCCTACATGCCTGGTCACATGATGCCGTAGCTACATTCCACCTCTCTGCCCACTCTTCATTCCGACCACCTGGCTGGCTCTCTTCATTTTTCCAGCATCCGAGGGCCTTTGCACAAGCTGGTTCCAAGGCCTAAAGGCTTCTCCTTTAAGGTTCCCACATCCTGTGGCTTTCAGTTCAAGCATCTTTGCCTCAGAGAAGCAACCCTGACCCGACGTGCTATCCAAAGTGTGGCTGATGGACCCACGGCATCCACACCACTTGAGAGGTTGCTAAAAATGCACAAATCTTGGCCTCATCCAGACCCAGGAACCATAATTTTCAACCAGATACCTGGACATATATGGGTATTGAAGTTAGGTATTTTCATGGTTATTCCTCTTAGAGATGTAACGTTTGCTAGGTATTTCATCCTCAACCCCAGGAAAACCCAGCAAGGAGTATCAAGTCTCGGCAATCTTTCACTTCTCCTACAAACGCAACGGAAGCCTGCGCCACAGAATCACAGCTTCATTACTTCCTCTGTTCAGAAAATTTCCAAATACAGTTCTTTTCTACTGCAAGTGACCTTGGAACACCCTCCCCCCTCCCCCCACACACCTCGTGTCTTTCAGAATCACTATCTCTTATAGCCTGAGCTCCCTGGGACCAGTTGATCTCCATCCTTCTCTTTATCTTGGAATAATGTTTCTTTAATGTTGTTTGTTTTTTTGAGACATGGTCTCACTATGTTGACCTGTCTCTGTTTCCAAAGTGCTGGGATTAAAGATGTGTGGTTGCCCAATTTAATGATTCTTTTTTTTTTTTTTAATTTTTTTTTTCGGAGCTGGGGACCGAACCCAGGGCCTTGCAGTTGCTAGGCAAGCGCTCTACCACTGAGCTAAATCCCCAACCCCGATGATTCTTTAATTTAAGTATTTTCTTGTTTTCAAAAGCCCTGCAAGACCATTTTGATCACTCATACTAAAGCTACAGACAAGAGGGGCTGGCGTGACTTACTCACACACAGAGAACATGACACATCTAATATCTGAACCGAAGACTCTAAGGGTTCTTTCTGGAAAGCCTATCTGGAAGATAGGAATGACCTTCGATGTACAGGAGTGAATTTGTTGGCCCCCAAATCTGAAAATGTTTTCCCTCAAGTAGGATGAGAAAAATGCTTAAACTTGAAGAGGCAAAAGTTTAGGGGTGCCAAGATCCAAACATTATGATTAAAACTTGATGTGCCCTGGTGCTACTAAGCCAGGGTCTTGGGGGAACAAAACCAAAGTGGGGGTTACCTTCTTGTGGTTTCCGGCTAGACTGATGGTTACCTTCTGGTGGTTACCGGCTAGTCTGATGGTTACCTTCTTATGGTTACCTGCTAGACTGATGGTTACCTTCTTGTGGTTACTTGCTAGACTGATGGTTACTTTCTTGTGGTTACCGGCTAGACTGATAGTTACCTTCTTATGGTTAATGGCTAGACTGAACATCATTTAAGCCATGGGCTGTCTTCTCATTAATGTTCCGAGGACTTCTAACCTGTTGCATTCGTCTAGTCTTGGCTTTTCTAAGTGAGAGGAGTCTGGGGAAAGCGCCCCTGAGGAAGCCTGATCGACCTGCAGCAGCCTTTTGGTTGGCTATAGGTGACCTAGGGGGTGGGAGGAACTGAGGTTAGCTTCGTGGTTGTGGTACCTTTTGAGGTTGTTGTGGTCAAATCCTCCACATTGCACCTATTTAATGACACTGTGTGACAACGAAGTCTGCAAGCACTAGTCACAGAGCCGTCTGGGTTCTTTTGTCCCATGTCAGTTCAGGCATCACCTCCCGGCTTTCCTGACCCAGACTCCTTCTCTAGTTGCTCTCTTCTAGTCTCCTCATATCACCCGCTGATTTCCATCACCAGCAACTTATTTAGACAGGGTCTCACAGTGTGGCCAGGCTAGCCTTTAACTCACAGATCCAGAGCCACCTGCCTCTGCCTCCCAAGTGACAGAATTTAAGGTACGCAGTGTGATACCTGGCTAGCTAGCTTTTTTTTTTTTTTTTTTTGTTTTGTTTTTTGGTTTTTTTTTTTTTTTTTTTTTTTTTTTTTTGTCTATCCCGGGTTTGCTAGAAGAGTATACTCACTATGTACCCTTTGCAGGAGCTGAGGACAAGGTCTTGAATAGGTCTTTAAGGAGCAAAATCATTCCTTGAAGTGTGGTTCCCACAGGAATGGGGAAGGGCGCCAGGCCTTTCCCCTCAGGCTTTCAAGAAGCAGAGTCAGGAACCATAAGGCAGGTTTTATTGAGGTGCATGCCATGCTTTCCTGACTTGTGAGGGGAGAAGCTCTCCAGTGTTTCCCAGGCTCTTAACATTGTCATCTTCAGCCAAGATACAGGAGAGAGGCTCAGTGTGGTGGTGCCAAGTTTCAGCCTCCTGATTTTCTGTGTTCCAAACTCCCAAAGGCAGAAGGCAGTACAGCGACCTCCACCCAGGATGATGAGGAGAATCCAGTCCCTCCCTACCCCAGATGGCCTGCTGCCTGCCTGGACAAAGCAAGAAATATTAAATATAAATAATTTATACAAAATGGCTCATACAAAAAGCAGTAGGTATGGGGGAAGAGATGCCTCGGTGGGTGGCTAAAATGACCAAGAGATGAACCTCTAGCCGGAGCGCAGGGCTCTGGCAGGCAGGGAGGGTAAGGCTGGACGAACAGGCCCTCAGGGGAGCAGGCCAGCGAGTAGGGTGGTGAAGCGTAGGGCCTGCCCTGCAAGCTCTGCCACACATCGCGCCATCTCTTGGACCGCAGTGTCAGATGGGTAACCTAAGGCGGCCCCCTTGACAGCAAGCACAGTGGCCCGCAAGGTTTGGGCCAGCACTGTACCTGCAGCCCCCACCTGTGCTCGGAGAGGTGCAGAGGCTGCCAGCCGGCCTAGGGTGTCCCCAACAAATACCAGGCGGTGGGCAGCCACCACCACTCGTTTGCCGTGGGGCACAAAGAGACATGGCGGCTGGTTGGCCTGGGTACTGGACATGAGAGCTGCCACAGCAGTCTGTAGAGCTGAGTAGTGGCTCTGGCATTGCCCCGCATAGAAGTGCAGAAGCTGTAGATCTCCAGTGGACAGGACCAGTGGCTCCTCTGGGGACAGGGCTTCCTGTGGATGGAGAAGAAGGTCATCGAGGGCAAAGTGATCAATGTCACTAACACTCCTGCTGCCCCTCCCTTCCTCCCCCACCCTCTGTTTTTCTTTATTGAGTGCAATCCCTGTATCTTTTCTCAGCATCAAAGAACGTAGACAGAGACAGCAATAAAGTGCCCAGAGCTGATTCCAGAAAGATCTAAATTCGAATAATCTCAGGCAACTTCAGAGAAGTCTCTGAACTTCCTTGGATCCTTATCTCAGAGTAGCCTAGTGCTAGGGGATGGGGCTCTTCATTTCGGACCTGCCTAGTGTGTGTACGGCTTAGACTTGCTTCCCAGCGCCAAGAAAACAAATTGCAGTAAGCTAAGCAAGCCAGGGAGCGTAGCTCTATACTGCCCGACGTGAGCACAATGCAAGCCGTTTCATATGTATCTTTAATTAGCCACATAAAAAAGTAGAAAATGTAGCCGGGCAGTGGTGGTGCACACCTCTAATCCCAGTACTCGGGAGGCAGAGGCAGGAGGATCTCTTGAATTCGAGGCCAGCATGGTTTATAGAGTGAGTTCCAGGACAGCCAGGGTTACACAGAGAAACCCTGTCTCCAGAAACAACAAATGCAAAAAAAAAAAAAAAAAAATCCTAAAATTGTTATCTACATCCAAATTTTAAGAACTCAGAGCATCTGTATGTAATCAATCCATACCAACTCCTCAAAATCAGATCTGAGCTGGGCAGCTCTGGAGAGCGTGAGATAGGAGGAGACTTGCTTTGAGTTCAAAGTCAGTCGATGCTACACAGTGAGATTCTGCCTGACAATAGCAACGAAAGTAACCCTGATATTCCATCTCATTTGGCCTCTGTCCACTGAACCATCCCACCAGACTCGTGATATATATCTCATTTAACTCAGACTAGCCACGTTCCGGGTGCTCAAAAGCCATGAGATACCTGTATTAATAGTGCAGGTCTAGCCTGTATTTCCGAAAGCTACTGTAAACACTGGGATACAATGTCGAATTGGCTTAGCACAGCATACTGCATTCAGTTTAAGCACCACGAGGACATTACCTGTGACCGTGACGGCCCAGGCAGCCTTCCAGCACTCGGACAGTACCTGACGAATGGGGGCTACTTGGGAAATACCTAAGGAATGGGGGAGACTATATTATGTCCCTCTGGCCTCTGGCTAAGATCTGGTATAGTGGAAACTGCCTCACTTTGGCGGTCCAGAAAGATTGGAGGTCCAGTTGCTATAGAACCCCAGGTTAATCGCTGGTGGAGACCAGCTTAGGAGCCAGTCTCTTAGGAACCCAGAAATTCACTGCTGGAGAGAAGTCACCTGGCCAGCTTTGATCCATTGCCCAGAAATTCTTTCAGCTCTCCTGGTTACCCAACTTCCTTTGAGCACAGTCTTTCCTGTCTTCCTGAATCCCAATAGACTCTTCTATGTTCCAGCACCTCCTGTTGACTCCCAGCTCCTCTCTGCTCTGTCCTTGCTTCCCGTGCATTTAGCCCTGCCCACCCTATCTCACCGATGGCTTGGTATACCCACTCCCCAAGTTCTAGTCCCACCCCTCTGGGTTTACCTTCTGTTCCACCAGTCCCCTCTCCAGCAGTTCAGGATCCGCTGGGAAAGCGTTATCCAGGGGTCTAGAACCCTGAGCTTTATCCACACCCTGCAGAGGGATCACTCGTCAGTGTTAGGGAAGGGAGCTGAATACAGGCCCCTGTTGCCTCTGGTGCACAGTCCATCAGGAAAGTGTTCCCAGCATCAGAGTCCTTGCCCTGCAGGGGACAGCTATTCACTGGCATGCGGGATTAGGGCATGTGGCATTCACTCGAGTGCTGTGGGCTAGTGCTAGAGACCCAAGCAACTGGGCAGGAGGCCAGGAGAAAGGGACAGAGATAGGGAGACCCTTCTGGTGGGGTTGCCCAGGATCTCACCTTCAGATGCACATAGTCATATTCCTCGGCCATTGGGATGCCTTCATATTCATTGTGAGGGCCTCCTGAATCACTGTCTACCTCCCTGCACTCTGGATCTCCCTCCGGTTTGAGGCCCCCATAACCGGGCAGGCAGGGCGGGGGAGGGGGAAGAGGCCTGTCCTGGATACTGCCCTTTCGGCCTGGGGCAGGAGAAGGTGCTGGAGAAGGAGCAGGAGCCTCAGAGACCGGGAGGGCAGGCAGAGGGCGGCGGGACAGGCTCTCAGTGGATGGTAGTCTGGGCCTATGTTGGGGTGGAGGGCTTCTGGTCAGAAGCTGGGCCACAGTGTCCGGGTCGGCGGAGGAAGAAGCTGCTGGGGGCTCTGGTGACGGTGGCTCTGGCCCCAGCAGAGGCACATCGTAGATGCCTTCATCTGCATCCCGGCTTTCTCCGTTTGCCAGTAGTTCTTCAGGTGCTTCGTACAGGTTGAGCAGGGCAGAGGCCCGCTTTAGGTTGGAAGGGGCAGCGTAAAGGGGAGGCCCTGGCTCCCGGCCCCCTTCCCACTCCAGGTCAGGCTCCATCTCTGCAGGTGACTTCAGGGCCAGAGGCACATCATAGGGAGCTTCATCCTCTCCAGGGGGCTGTGGGACAACTGGGGTCGCAGGACAGGAAAAGGAGGCTGGGGAATCATAGGGGCAATTGGAGGGAGCCCGGAGGATGTTGGGAGGCACATCATAGACCTGGTGGGAGGGATCAGCATTAGCCTTCAGCTCAGCGGCAGACTACCCAAGAATTCTGGCCCTCACCCAACGTACGTACACAGAAGTCTCACCTCTCCCACATCTCTGGGGGCAGTCAGCTGTATCCCATTGACTCTGGGGACCTTGTAGATGGAGTCGGAAGAGGGCGAACAGGATCTAGCTGGAAGTCCTGAGGCAGAGCAGGGTCGAGCTGGTGGTGGTATCACATACACCTAGGGGATGAAAAGGCGGGTGTGCCAGTGGAAGTCACTGAAACAGATACGCAACTTCAGGAACTTAGAGACTTTCTAGCTTCCTCCCTCCACACGTCCTCTGCTGAGCTTAGAAGCAGGTGGCAGAAAGACTTCCACCAGTGAAAGGTCAAGGGTCAAGATCGATAGGCCCGGATGAGAGGCTCTACTTCTTACCTCCTGCTCCTCACAGCCGCGCTCTGGGGTGGGACATGATGAGCCCGGTTGGGTGGGAGGTGCTGGGCAGAGGCTAGGCTTGGGTGCTGGGCTAGCAGGAAGGAGCTTCACTCTGTTAGCAGGGACAATACCCTGCTGGCCATGCAGGGAGCAAAGGCACCAACCATCGAGTCCACCAGCGCCCTCCCTCTGCAGTACCCGTAGAACATCCCCTCGGCGGAAGGACAGCTCCTGGGGGGACTCAGCCGTGTTGTCGTACAGTGCCCGGGCAAGCTGGGCCTGGTGGGAGAGGTTAGGGGAGAACAGTTCTCACACTCGGATCAGCTCCTGTGGAAACTAGACCAGCCTCCCCTTCTAGTCAAGCTAAAAAGTCTCCCTCCTGATTCAGCTGCTCCTGATTAGGCTCTGCCTTGCCAGCGTCATGGAGGGCACAGTCCTCCTCTTTTCCATCTTGGTGCCTTTGCATTTATATCTCCTCTACGCCAGGTACTCTTTCCTGATTCCATTTTACTGATCCTTTTACATCCCTCAGTTCTGAGAAAAATGTCTCCTCAAAGGAGGAGGCTTCTCTTTACTCTCTTCCCCATCTCACCCTGTGCCTGGATCTTCCACTCACTGTTTCCTTCAAAACACCTTCTTTTACTTAGGTTTTGTTATTATTGAGGTCTGCTATTACATTATGAACCTCATAAGAACAAGGGCTGCTGTACTCCATGACCCCTCCAATAGGGTCCCACTCAGAACTGGTCCTCAATACACATTTGTTAAAGAATTTCTTTAAAGCACATGAAGAGGTCTTGCTAGCGTCTGCCATAGACTTCCATGTTCCCTCTGTCCTCCAGTGATTACTCCCCCGAGTAAAAGGTTAGATTAAGTAACTATAGAGACCCATTTTTCTGAAGGAGCCTGGAAGACATTTAGACCAAGTGTTAAGGCACACTTGAGAAAGAAAACAATTAGAAGCTGTTGCTTTGTTCTTAGCCTGAGCCAATACAGCACTACCGGAAGAGGCTGCGGGAGCATGGAGAAGAGAAATGTGTAAATACTATAGGATGTGCGTTCAGAGCACAGCTGGGAGTGACAGTTCGTGCTTGTAATCCCAGCAGTTGGGAGAGCTGAAGCATGAGAACTGCTTTGAAGGTCTGAAGCCAGCCTGCAGACCTGTCTAGACAAGAACCTAAGCTTTTCCCCCATTAAGGGCATAAGCTTAGGTACCGAGTCATAAACATAAAGTATCCAGAGACTCTTAAGTCTTTACACCAAATCTAATTCTCAGAATCTCCATTTCAGAAGAAAACTGGCACACGGGTTTAGGCTTGGTCCAGTGGCATGGCTGACATGGCCAGAAGAGCACACTCTGATGTCAGAGCTTGTACTCTTCTCCAGGGTGCTCCCTATCGCCCTTCTGAATCCACTGTGGCTTACTTTTACACCATTTTGTGTGTGTGTGTGTGTGTGTGTGTGTGTGTGTGTGTGTGTGTGTGCGCGCGCGCACGCGCACACGCGCCACAGTGCACATGTGGAAGCCAGAGGCTAACTTGCAGGAATCGGTTCTCCCCTTCCACCATGTGAGTTTTGGGGATTAAACTTGGTCCTCAGACTTGGCAACAAGCACTTTTACCTGCTAAAGCCTGTCCTTTTCTTTTAGCTTAAAATTTCATGTTATTAGCACAGCAGTAGCGAGCGAGTGATAGTGACTCCGAGGTGAGTAAGGTGTTTACACGGGCTCCTGTATTCAACCTCCCTCGGTTCTCACTCCTCTCGGTGTTCCTGTTTCACAAAGTCCTTTGGGAGAATTAAGCTAACTCCATTCAGAGCACACTCAGCTTCAGTTAGCAATCCCTAAATGACTACCTGCCAGTAGGATCGCAGGCAGTGCGGCTCACCCAGAAACCCTGGAGAGCAGCCAGTTAGACACTGCTGGCCAGGTAGCCATGTGGACTAGTTAAATCTGTAGTCAGGGACTCAGCGTTTAAAAGTGGATACTATTCTTCCAGAGGACCCAACCAACTTTGGTTCTCAGCAGTCACAATGCAGGACTTGCGACTGCCTGTATCTAGTTCCAGGGGTCCAACGCCTCTAGCTCACGTGAGCACCTGCACTCTTATGTACAGACCCCTCACAGATACATGCATACGTAAAGTAAGCAAATATAAAGTATTTGGTTAAACTGAGTCTGGTGGTAGAGGCCTATATCTCAGCAGCTTGGGAAGCCAAAGCAGGAGGATTGAAAGTTTGAGGTCTGGGTGGAGAGATGGCTCTGTGGTTAAGAGCACTGACTGGTCTTCCAGAGGTCCTGAGTTCACTTCCCAGCAACCACATGGTGGCTCACAACCATCTGTAATGAGATCTGATGCCCTCTTCTGGTGTGTCTGAAGACAGCTACAGTGTACTTATATATAATAAATAAAATAAATCTTAAAAACATAATTAAGTTTGAGGCCAGCCTGGGCAACTTATAAGATCCTATCTCAATATGAAAAAGATTGGGGTACTGGGGAGGTAACTCAGTTGGTAGAGTGGTTATCTTAGCATCCAAAAGATTCTAGAGTCTGTCTTTAGCCACTGGGATGGTGGAAGGTATCCTGTTATCCCTGCACTTCTGAAGGCAGAAGGATCAGGGTTGGGCTATATAAAACTTTGCTTCAAAAAACAAAACAAAACAAAACAAAAGACAGAGAAAGGCCGGGAATCTGAGTACGTGACAGTGTAGCTCAGTGGTAGAACGCTTGCCTAGGATGTTTTGAGACATCGGGTTCAACCTCTAGTACTATAAAAAGCATCATCGTCATCAAATAACCAACCGAATGTCCAGCTGTAGGAGGATGCTGCTGGACTGTAAGGGAGGAAGAAGCTCCACTCACAGAGATGCTGTTCCTCTGGGACCGTTTTGTGCTAGGAAGCAAGTTGTGCAACCCTTGTGCTCCTTTCTTCTCCTCCTAAGCAACCAACTACCCTTCCTCCCTTCCTTCTTCAAGATGCTGGGGTCAGGGGCTGGAGAGATGGCTCAGCGGTTAAGAGCACCAACTGCTCTTCCAGAGGTCCTGAGTTCAATTCCCAGCAACCACATGGTGGCTCACAACCATCTGTAGTGGGATCCGATGCCCTCTTCTGGTGTGTCTGAAGACAGCTACAGTGTACTTATATATAATAAATGAATAAATCTTTAAAAAGAAAAAAAAAGATGCTGGGGTCAAACTCAGGTCCCTTTGCAGCCAGGCAAACGTCGCCCTACATGCCTGGCCTTCGTCACACCATTTCTGATTATCACGAGACGTCTAAAAGCAGCACGTCTACAAGAAGAAAGCATGCTAAACAGACAATACAGATCACTGGCTGGCTCTGTACTCCACATGTGTGCACGTGCACGGGGAGGCCAGTGGTTGTTGGTGAGATCCTCCTTACTCATGCTCCATTGTTTTCCCTTTGAGAGACTCTCAACTTTGAGCTCACTGACTTAGCTAGCAGAGCTGGACGAGCCTCTGGAATCCTCGTTTCTCCCCTCACCCCCATTGCTGGGTGAGTACACTGCACGTGGCTCTTTATGTGGGTGCTGGGGGTCAAACTCAGATCCTTAATTTATGCAGCAAGTGCTTTACCAACCGAGCCATGTCCCCAACCCCTGCATCTTTCCTTCTGATTGAAAACTAGAAATTAGTATCCTGGATCTAGCCAGTGATCAAAGACAAAGTTGTAAGTGCAGGCGGACTTGGGGCTGAGTCCCTTTCTTGCTTGGATGGCTTTAAGGAGATTTTAAACATCTCTGTACTCTAGTTTTCTCCACTGTAGAGTTTCCTTATCTACAATTGTTGAATAACACGTCCTTTTAAGCTGCGTGAGACAGTGCATCAAAAGATTGTGACAAAGTTTAGTGCAGCGGCCAGGTGTGTAAACTGTAACTATTACTATTGTTATGATCCTGTGAGTTTCATTAGCATAAATACCCCTCACCCAAATACCTTCTGGACTTCAAAAGTGGCAGTAACACCAGGATCCTGGCAGCAGCTTTGGCACTCCCAAAGGTTCTGCCAGCAGAGGACTAAAAGGTTCTGTCTAAGGAATGGAAAACAGATCCACCCTCAAGGTGTGCTGTGGCTCTGGGCTTTTCTTTGACTTTTGTAACTTTTCTTCCCATAGCCAGAGTCCAGGAAAGCAGGGGGCAACCTGGCTTTCCCCTGGGAATCCCCAGCAAGGGCTGGGGAAGCTGAGAAGGAATGGATTTGCTGTACAGACTCCAAGACAAAGTAGAGGTGCGGCTGTACAGCCCCTCCCAGTATTAGGTTTGAATTTTATCCAATGGGGCCATGCTTTGCGCTTTGCCTAAACCCAGGCCAGAGCTGCTGATAGGATGATGGATACTGGGTGTGATCACTCCTGCTTTACCTCCTCCTAGGGGCCCAGCTGACTTGTGAGGCAATGGCTGACTTATTCGGGGTGGCAGGGTGCCACTGCACTTTCTGGTAGGCCTCCTCCCACAATTCCAACAAGCCAACTGTCCCTGTCTTTTGTCCCCAGTCACCGGAAAGTGACCCGAGGCAGGCTGATATCATCTCTCCTCCTCTGTATTATTTTCCCCTGCCTGTTCACGTGCCTGTGTCTCCATTTCCCCCAATCCTTTAGAGTTGGGCTTCCTTGGCCTTCCATTTTCCTTGGGCTTCCTGGTCTTTGTCAGAAAACTCCTTTTACGTACCTCCCAATTACAAGCCCCTGCCAACCCCCAGTGGGCATCTGTTTCCACCCAGCAAGAGCAGATAGGATGGGGTTACACTCCGCCCTCGCCCTCCCCCCACCCCCATTTATCCACAGCCACTATAAAGAAAGAAACTAGAGAGAGAGGAGGAGGGGCCAACCCAGAACCAGAAGGCACACGGGGCGAGGACTGAGACGGAGAAAGGAACAAAAGAGAGAGGGCACAGCTTGTGGGAGAGGAGATCAGAGTGGGTAGAAATAAACGCGACAGTAAAGCAGGTTGGAGGTCTCAGCCTGGCAAACCTCCTTTCCCTGGTGAACTCACCGACGTGGCAATGGCCATGGCTCTGGCCTCCAGGGTCGCCTGCTTCAGGCTAGGCTCAGTTTCTCTGACCTCAGCGATGGGTGCCCCACACCATGGTTCCCGGCCTCCAAGCCAGAAGGTCACCCCAAGCTGTAGCGCTTGAGGAGATGCCTCCCCCAAAGTTGGAGGAAGAGAAAGAAAACCCACAAAACTTTCCAAATAGGAGGCAGCTTGGCCAAGCAGGAGGAGGAGTAGGGCGGGCCTGGGCGTCGCTGCGGGACCTCATCCAAGGGGCGCGCTCTAAACTGTCCCCAGGGTCTTTCGGGGCTGCAGGCCCCCACAGCTGCTGCCTCAAGTCGCAAAGGCCTCCTGAACACACATGGGGTAAAGCTCACTTCCCAGCCTAAGAGACAGGAGCTGTGGCTGCTTTCGACGCCTCTCCAGGCAGCTCAGGCTAACCCCGAGGGCTGGGAGAAGCCGCCTGAGTGGTTAAGCTGGACGAGCGACTCTAGGGGCCAACCCTCCCCCAGCGGCGCAGAGCTGTGCTCCCAGGGCTGTGGTCCTGGCAGCCGGGGCACTGCGGCGGGACCCGCGGGGAAGGAGGAGGAGCGACAACTGAACCGAGTGTCGCCAAACTCGCTCAAGTCAGCGCAAAGGCCGGAGCCAAAGGCCTAAGAGCGCGTGGCGGTGGAGCTGGGCCGTCTGCCCAGGCCCCCGCCGAGGCCGGCTCTCCCCGCCACACTGCTCAGCACAGCCAGGTCTTGGAGGTGGCCGCGAGGCACCTCTGGGTCTCAGCGCTCAAGGGCGCGCACCACCCTCTGCCCCGGGCACCCCACTGACCGAAGTCCCCGTTCACACACCCTGGACCCGGCCCTCGGCGAGTCCCAAAGCTTGGGGAAGCTCCAGGTGTATTGGGGAACGAAGAAAAAGGCCACAGAGCAAAGGGAACAGAGAAGGGGAAGGGCAGTTCTATGGGCTTGCCTAGGGTCGAGGTGGGGACACTGAAGGTTAGAAAAGGTCCGGGGTCGCTCGTGGCCCCCGCTCACCCCTTGTACTCGGCGCCCCTTTCCCTCCCCTGCCCGAGCTCCGGCTCCCCGCAGCAAGCTCTTTCCCCTCCCCTCGGGCCCACTCCTCTCGCGAGGGGCTCAGTCCAGGGGATTAAGAGAAGGGGGAGGAGGAAGGGGGAAGGGGAAGCTGCAGAGAAAGGGGACGATCCTTCCCGAGGCGGTGTTGAGTTTCAGCTCCCCACCCTAGGGCCAAACTGCGCGCCCCAGCCCGGCCCCTCTCCCCCGAACCTTCCTCCTCGGGACCGCGCGGCAGACCGCGGGGTGGTCTGGTCTGCGCGCTCTGGAGAGCTCCGCTCTGGCCGCCACGCCCCCGCTTTCCCCCGCCAGCCCCACGCCTCTCCCTGCCTCCCTTTCATTAGCCCCACATCTGTCTTTCCCGAGGGAGGGGACGCGCTGCTTCCGCCGCGCCAGGGTCCTGGAGGTTTCACCACGCTGACTTTGCAGGGGGCAGCGGGAGTGAGCCGGGGAGATCCAGAGGGTCACTGGCTTGGAGTCTGGTGTTGAACAAAGATTCTGGCCCTTGGGAGAGAGCGAGAAGCCTTAGCGTCTAACTCCAGATCCCAGGCTGGCCGATTGCACCGCCTTTTCGCCTCCTTTGCCAGTCCGGGCCTGTCTCTCTTTTAAGGCTTGGCCCTCGCTGCTCCTGGAGCAGTTGGAGGAGAGACCGTGGGCAGAGAGGACAGAACTCTTTCAGAGGGACCGGAATCGGGAGTTTTAGCTGAACCCCAGCTCCTTGCTTTCTATACTCTTCCTGCCAGCCTTTCTACAGTCGCTCTCTTCTCTGGCCTTTACTTCGAGAAGGTGTACATCAGAGCTTCTCAGAGGGAGATCTGTCTTCTTCAAATTGTTTTTGGACATGGGAAGGCGGTATTTAGAAAGCAAGCTGCCAAATAGAGGTGGAAAGCTGTAATGTTTTCTCAGTGTTTAACAAATGAACACTTAAAAGCACAAAATAGCGAGCTTAGTCCTATCTAACCTCTTTAGGAGAGAACATATGAAATCTTACTTCAGGACCTTCGTGGACTGGAGGCTTTGAGACCACTGTTCCTCCACCGCAGTGTTCCACAGGATTCACGGCATTTTCCAGAACCACCTGGACAGTGTTTACTGCCTGCTTACCTAGAACCCTCTGCCGAGGGGAGAGCTGGCACCTAAGGGGTGGCTCAGTGAGAGTTTCTGGATGAACACAGGGTGAACGGTGCTGGCTCTGAGCAGTAATGCTGGAGGGCAGACCTCATGCCTTGGCTGGAAACCTTCAACATACTCAGACTCCATTAGAACGAAAGGGAATTTTAAGGCGTTTAGATCCATCTGGAGTGAGAGTTCTGTCCCAGTTTCAGTTTGGCTGGAGGCGGTCGCTAGGGGAACCTTTTCTATCCTCTAGACTCTGGTCCTAGAGGAGAGGATCTGACGGCCTTGGCACTGCTAGGGACTGACTCTACCTAGAGTCACCGAGCACAAAACAAAGGTAAGCAGGACACCTTGGTCCCGAAACATAGACACTCTGACAGACACAGAAATAGATGCAGGCCAGAAGAAGCTAAGCAGAAGGATGCCATAGGTCCAGGCAGGGGTGCAGTTTGAGAGATGGGTGGGGACCCCAGAGCTTGGGAGATGACTTTAGATAGGGCAGCTTCTGTCTTTTTTTTTTAAACTCCTTTATTTATTTATTTATTTATTTATTTATTTATTTATTTATTTATTTATTTTTATTTTTTTTTTCGGGGCTGGGGATCGAACCCAGGACCTTGCACTTCCTAGGCAAGCGCTCTACCACTTGAGAGTGAATCCTGGCTTATCAGCTCTGTTACCTTGGTCAAGTCAGAGGCCACCTCGCAGGTTTAATTCCTCCCAGGAAACAGTCGGCTTTGGCGAGGAGAACATAAAAGGAAAGTGCCCCTTCTTCCTCTAACAGTGCTTTCATAGAAACTGGATGTTCTTAGCTGAGGGAGCGGGAACCTTTCCTGATTCTGTAAGCCCTTACTTCTGCCCTCTCCTTTAAGGTTGCAAATACTCAGGTATTCAGACAAGGAAGAGATCCAGCCTCAGCGTCCGTCCGTCCGTTGGAGAAAACTCAGACTGGGAAGGGGTGATGCCTTGCGTAGACAGCAGCCTCGTGTGGTCCTGCACCATGGTTTGGCTTGGCCATGTTCAAAGAGTAGCAAAGAAGGAAGTCTTTTCTGTCTCCCCAGACTCCTTCTTCTCCCTCTTTCCTCTTCCCAGCAACTTTCCAACTGTCTTCTCTCTCCTTGTCCCACCCACATCTTCCTCCTCATTGCATCTCAGTCTCCTCGTCAACCCTGGCTTTCCATTCACGTTGTCAGAGCCTCCGGATCCATGCCATCATCATGCCAGAAAGGCCTTCCCTGCTAATGTCGGGAGAGCCTTCTCATGTTCTTCCCTGTGCTTTCCACTGTAGTTGGAAGGCCTCGTTCTGATAGTTTCTCACCTGTCCCCTTGGGAGGAAGAAGCCCGTTTCTCTTGTCTTCCTCTTCATTCCTAGCACTTAGAATGTCACTGTCTGCTGTGCAGAAGATGCTCAGTAGATATTTGGTGAGTGGATGAATGAACATAGGGCAACATTGGGTTAGCCTTGGAAGGCAACATTGGGTTAGCCTTGGAAAGGTGCCATCCCTGGGTCCTTGCACTCTTCATCTGATAACCCCATGTGTTTCCCAGATCAAACTGGGTTCTCCTTGAAGATAATCTCCTGAGCTTGTTTTCTCAGTACTTAACAATCCCAATGAATAATTCAAGTGCTGGAGAGATGGCTCCGTGGTTAAGAGTACATACTGCTCTTCTTGAGGACCCGAGTTCACTTCCCAGCCCCTACATTAGGTGACCTGCCTGTAACCCCAGCTCCAGGTGGATCTCTTTGTGGGCACTTGAATCCATGTACTCCCTACACAATACACATAACTTAATGAAATAAAAATAAACCTTTAAAGATAATTTGTATCCAGGGCTATCATCACCTACAAATCGGAATGCGGGAACACTATGTTAGAGGTCCCCATCTTTGCCATTGCTGGATCTCTCAGAAAAGTGTGATGGGGATGCCCCATTGCGAAGAGCAGCTTCTGCTTACCATTTTCAATATTTTAATAACCCGAGTCCTCCTGGTTTCTTATAAGGCAAATAGGAATGAACTCAATCCTGTGAATGTTGCACCATTTTAGGACCTTAGGTCCAGAGCAACTAAACCTTTTGGCCCCTCTAAGATCACTCACTGCAGGGACACACACACACACACACACACACACACACACACACACACACACACACACTATACCACATATACTCCTACCAACAAGGAATCAGGAGGCAAAGGAGCATCCAAGGTCATGAACAGAAAATCTCAATGCAGCAGGCCCAGGCTTGAGCACCCTTTTGAGGGACAGTTGTATTTGAACCCCCTGTGAGCCCCAAGAGCTTTCCTGAGCATGAAGTAGAAGAGAGCTATCTTCTCTGTCTCTTTCTGGGCAGGTGCTGACCTCTTTTCCCAGAGGCATGGGGTAGGAATTCCAGCCCAGTTTGACTGCCAGGCAAGTAGAGACATGTTGGGAGGGTACTCCTAATGTCAGATGTTGGGCCAACCTTTCTTTGCTCCCGCCCCCAGCATTCTCCCCATTACCACCCCCACACCCCTCAAGGATTCCCTGGAAGCTGAAATGACTCAGGGATTCCAAAAGTAGTCACCCAGGAGGAAACCCTCTGGAAAATGTTTCTCATGACAGGGAGTCACCCTAAGGTGTCCCACAAAGCTTCTACCGAGATAAGGCCAGAGGCTGAGCAAGCAGGGTTGGGTGGGGGCCTGTGGTTCAGAGAATAGGTTCATGGGTCAGCCTGGTCATCATGGTATGGGGAAAGCCAACCCTGGGGAAGACTAATTGAAGGGATATTCCATCTTCCTTCCAGAGGCTTCCTCTGGCCTGAGGTACAGAGGCAGAGAGAAACCCCAAATGCCTCATATGAAGAACAATGTCCCCATCGTCCAGACCAGTTTCATTCTGCAGTGTCAACAGTTGAGATAAGAAGCTTGGATCATTTCCCCTTGCCTAGAATACCCGTTCTGCACTGGCCAAGGTCGGCTTCCTAGGGAGACCTATAGGGATCCTTCTCTTAGAAACACAATGCCCTCTAAAGGACCCTGCTTTGGGCTTGGGGTTGCTAAGGAACACCATAAGCTACCTGAGGCCATGTGCCAGACAAAAGGCTGAACAGGAAGCTGGAACAATGGATCCCAGCCAGTAGGGCTGGATGCCAAAGAGGACAGGAATGCCCTGTGGTCTTTGGGCAGGTGCAAATGAAACACTGTTCAGCCCAAATCCAGGGGAACAGGAACACATTTTCTCTGGGGGCTCCCCTTCCATCCACAGCCACCTGAGGCTTGGCTCATACTAGGAGTTTAGATTTGGAGTTACTGAGGGCTGGACTGGAAAGCCAGCTCAGATGCTTTCTCACTGCGTAACCTTGAGTAGATGATTACATCCTGTTGGGTCTCGCTTTCCTCATCTCCAACATGAGGATTTTAGTGTTCACATCATGGTTTTATTGTCAGGATAGTAAGATGTTGTGTCTAAGGCTCAGCACCAAGTCTGGCATGCTCAAGTGCACAGGAGCAAGACCAGCAGTGCACGAAGGGAGATGGTATCCAGGAGCACTGGGGCAAGGATGGGAGCACTGGGGCAAGGGTGGGAGCACTGGGTAAGGGTGGGAGCACTGGGACAAGGGTGGGAGCACTGGGCAAGGGTGGGAGGAGCACTGGGGCAAGGGTGGGAGCACGGGGGCAAAGGTGGGAGCACGGGGCAAGGGTGGGAGCACTGGGACAAGGGTGGGAGCATTGGGCAAGGGTGGGTATGGAATCAGCTAAAGATATTCCTGGCTTTATTATTCTTCCCAAGTGTACTAACCCTGGCCACCAATGGTTTCTCCTCAACGCCTCCCACTGTTCTGGGCCCCTAAGATTCACCCAAAGTAATTTCTTCCAACTTTTTGAGAATGCCCTCTGTTGTCATGACACCGCTGCCCGCTGCTTCCAAGACTGTTTTGTCCCACAGCATCTGAAAGAGCGGTCTTCTCTGGTATGCATTATTCCTGGCTCCCTTTGTTTACTTTTTGATCCCTTGGTTACTTCAGGAGTATTTTCTGAGGGAAAGCACATGCAAATCAGCACGCATTATTCTAGAGACAGTGTGTATGAGTGTGTTGGGGTGGGGCAGAAGGTCCCTGGACAGACAGAGAAAGGCCCGGAAGAAGCACACTGGCTGGTCTCTGCACAGTCTTCCCCAGCAGGCTGGACCTTGATTGGCCTGTGACTTTGGAATCTGTCTGGAGTATACACACACCCACCTGGCCAATAGGGCCCCATGAGAGTGCAGAGGCTGAGTGGGCCCCCTATGGCTTGAGAGTGGCAGCTATCCTTGCTGTGAGCCTTGTCCCTGGGGCCCTGTGAACAGGGGTGAGACCTCCTGCTGGGTCTTAGGTACCACAGTGTCCTCTTCTCCATGCTCCACTCTCTCATTTGTGCAGTGCAGACAATCACCCACAGATTCTTCCATTACCCTTTCCCGCCTCGCCAGAGAACTCCTTCAGGCACATCCTGGTAGCATTGCAGGGTGAGGGCTGCATCCCCATCCCAGGAAGAGGTCAGGGAAAGTCTGGGGACAGGGATGGGAACAGGGTGACAACGTGAGAAGGCAAAGGAAAATGGGGGGGGGCAGTAATGGACAGTGAAGAGAACGCATACTCAGAAGGGCTGGAGTCAGAGGACAGAGTGGGTTGGTGGTGGAAGAAGCTGAAAAGGAGGCACGTGTATATTAAGACGGGCGGTTGGAGACATCTTACAAGAAGAGGGAGGGCTGAAGGTCAGATTCTAGGCGGGAGTGGCTGAAGTCTTGGGAATGGTGCCTTTGGAAAGGAGCCTACATGGCATCTTTAATTTGAGGTAGCAAACATCAGGGAGATTCTCATCATTCCAATCCACAGAGACAGAGACAGACTTGCAGAGTGCTATTACCACGACCCCCGCCCGGAAAGTGCAAGGAACAAAGTTTGCCCAATCAGCTGCCAGGCTGATAATGATGACCATTATAACTTCCATGAGGGTAGCATTTAAACAGCTTTTGGGAACACTTCCAGGGTTGGGTTTTTGTTGTTGTTGGGTTTTTTTTTTCTTTTGGTTTTTCTTTTCTTTCTTTCTTTCTTTTTTAATCTCAAGTCACTCCCTCTAAAAGATAGTGGAAATAAATTTGAATAAACAAAACAGGTTTGCTGAAAATAAAACCAGGGCACCTCAGCCGCTCCAGTCAGCCTGCTTCTAGAAGGCCTGTCAGGCAGGGCAGTACCTGTGGCTGGTGAGCAGTGTCCGGCATGTACCAGGTGAGTGGCCCTGATGTCTGGATGAGAAAGGAGTAGACACGGTACTGAGTATATAGGAAGGCTAGGCTGCCAGGCCTCTGGCCTCAGGGGTGGGAGGACTGGGCTCGTATAGGATGGTGACCTGAGAATACCCTTCTCATTGGCTTTTGCTCACAGGCTGTTGCGTTCTTGGCAATGGTTGTGGGAACCCACACCGTCAGTTTGCGGATCCAGGAGGACTGCAGCCACTTACCCAGATGCTGTCCCAGCAAACAACAAGAATTCCCCGAGGAGTGGCTGAAGTGGAACCCTGCACCTGTGTCTCCCCCAGAGCCTCTGAGGCACACCCACCACCCAGAATCCTGCAGGGCCAGCAAGGACGGCCCTCTCAACAGCAGGGCCATCTCTCCTTGGAGCTATGAGTGAGTATACTTAGTCCCCTCCTGAATGTATTCATGTATCCCCTGGGGGATGTGTGAGGGGCCGGGGGAGTTCCACCCAATTTGACCCACCAGCCTCTTTTAATTAATTAAACAGACCAGAAAGGTTTGGGAGTTACACAGGCCCAAATTTGAGTCTCAGCTCTGCCCTCATTATGTTGGGTGCTGTTTTCAAAGTTCCTTCCTTCTTTCCTCTGGATTATATTCTAGAGGCTAATACATAGGTTAAACACAAGGACGTATGTAAAGCCTGCATTTACACTGATTCTGTCTCTTGGTTGGTCTCCACCATAACTCATATTTCCCTAAAGTATCAAGCAGTGGTATGTGACACAGGCACAAAGCACCACTGTGCTAAACGCTGTCCCTCAATTCTTGTGGGGCAGGTGGGAGGCCAGATTCCTAGGCTTGTTCTCTTTAATCAAAACCACGATTCTCTTAGTCTTTTACACAGTTCGCCACATAAATATCGTAACTCTTTATGTCTGCCACGATATGAAATGGCCAGACAGAGAAACAATTTACAAGTTAGGGTCTTTCTTAGGTTCTCCAAGCAATGTTTTCATTCCTGTATCTTCACATGGTTTTGCACCCCTGCCCCCTCGTGTGTCTCCCTGGCTTAGCCTTACTATTGAGGGGATATGGAGATATTCCTGGTGTAGGGAACTGGTCAGCTTTAACTGATATCCTGTCTAAGACACCAGTTCATAATGCTTTGGAGAAGTCTCAGAGGCTACATGGGAGATCTGCTTGGGGGCGTGTCTCAGCTACACCTGTCCTCTTCTGGGAAAGGCAGTGATAACCCTTGATAGCCACTTACTTAGCAGACCTTCCACGACATACGCTCTACACAGCACTGGTCCCACCCACAAAGCTGTTTCTCAGAAATAAAAGGAATGGTGTCAAGAAGGTTGGTGAATGGGCTGGAGAGATGGCTCAGTGGTTAAGAGCACTGACTGCTCTTCCAGAGGTCCTGAGTTCAAATCCCAGCAACCACATGGTGGCTCACAACCATCTGTAATCAGATCTGATGCCCTCTTCTGGTGTGAAGACAGCTATGATATACTCATATAATAAAAAATCTTTAAAAAAAAAAAGAAGGTTGGTGAAAGGTTACAGAGCCTCATCTCTTGAAGATTCAATGTTCTTCATACATGAGAGGAGTTGGCAAGAGGTCTACAAAAAGAAGCCATTTAGTTTTCCCCATGCTTACTGGATTGCAGAAGCTTTTGTTTTTCAGACAGACAGACAGACAAATAATAACCACAAAATTCCAAGGTATTCATTTTGGAATCTACTTTGCAAAATGCTTGCAGCAGTTGAACCCCAGTTTCCCAGGGAAATGGGAAATGGTTCTACCATATTGGGTGTTCCTGCTGGGCTACTGGATACAATACTTTTTAAATAACTTCTTTCTAGTTTCTGGGGGTGTTGTTGTTGTTGTTGTTGTTGTTGTTGTTGTTGTTGCCACAAACCTTTTCTGCTTTTCTGAATTGTTAAAAGAAAAAAATCTTTCCCATGACCTAAATGTGCTTGTAACACCTGCTTGGGCAGTGGCTGGAAGGTGGATATGAAGCAGCCCTACCTGGGGAGTGGGTAGAACAAAAGGAAACACTTGGTGTTCGTTACGTATTCCTTTATATGTGCCTGTCGACTGTGGGGCTCAGGTCAGCCTCAAACTCATGGCAGTCTTTGCCTCAGCCTCTCGAGTGCTGAGATCACAGGCCTGCACCACCATATCTGCCTCACGGCTGTTTTTTTAATCTCGTAATAGTTGTACTTTGGATAAACACCGTAAGGTGGAATACCTTCCTACGAAGAGCCCTCATCATATCAGACAGGTGCAGTGCTGGTCTGGTGGAGGCTGGCAGGACGTGCTTCACCTCTCTCTGTGCTGTAAGAAGCTGTCATGGCTATGGCCTGGCACTGAGGGCCACTAGGAAAGCCACTTTTTTGTCACCTACCTGTATTCATAGTGGGAGGAAATAAATCTCACAGAGGAAGGGGTAGCATTCAAAGTTACATGGTATAAGGTGCCAGATTTAAGAAGTTGAGTCCCCAACCACACCATTTCCTCCCTCCAGCTTCTCCACCCTATCTGCCCCTTGCTTCTGGCCTGTCCCTCCATGACTGATCAGCTCTGTCCCCACAGGTTGGACAGGGACTTGAATCGGGTCCCCCAGGATCTGTACCATGCTCGATGCCTGTGCCCACACTGCGTCAGCCTACAGACAGGATCTCACATGGACCCAATGGGCAACTCAGTACCACTCTACCACAACCAGACAGTCTTCTACCGGCGGCCATGCCACGGCGAGCAAGGTGCCCACGGCCGTTACTGCTTGGAGCGCAGGCTCTACCGAGTCTCCTTGGCTTGTGTGTGTGTGCGGCCCCGTATGATGGCTTAGTCCTGCTTGCCACCTGCCTGAGGCTGATCCCTTGTTGGGAGAATGGGCCAGGGGTCCCTTGCCAAAGTGGGGCAGGGTACCTGGATGTGAAGCCCTTCCAAAGCCCTACCTGAAGCAGCAGGATCCTAGGACAAGATGGAGGACTTGGGGAGAAACTCTGACTTTTGCACTTTTTAAAAGCACTTTTGGGAAGGAATGGGTTCAGCTTGTGCTGCCGGAAGACGCTGTTGTGGCAGTTCCTCTCAGGAACAAACTCCAAAGGCCTGCTGACCCCTGGAAGCCATATTCCCGGTTCTTCCTTTCCTCTGAACCCCCCAGCCCAGCACTGGCACTTTCTTCACCCTGCCCCTTTTGCCTGCCATTGCATTTGTGAACGCCGACTCTGCTCACGGCCAGGTGCTTTGAAGCAGACGGCTCTGAGGCGAAAGTTGTTATTGAACGTGAAGAGATTTGTCCAAATAAATGTCTGTGTTTTAAAATGGTTTTAATTTGTCTTTGGCATCTGTGGGACTCGAGCATCCCGTAGTAGTCCTCAGCCGGGTCCTTTCTCCTCTCTAGCTCTTTCTCCACTCTGCAACTCTCCCTACTTCCCTGGGTGTCCATTACATCCACCCCTCCCCTTCCCTGGTCCATCCCTGAACACAAGAGTGGGGGGTCAGACAGCTCAACATGGAGGAGAGACAGAAGCCCATTGAGGCACTGCAGTAGGCACACAGCGCCCCCTTGTCTCCCCAACAATCCTCCTTTGTCCTCTGGTTCTGGCTGTTGCAGCTTGGTCCAGCTGGGTACTGCCTGGGCTGGGCTCCAGTTCCCACCTCCCTTAAAGGAAAAGAGAGAAAGGCTTAGCCAAATAAGAGGGTTAAGGTTATGGGAGGGGGCATAAACGTCTTCAGGCTTTGGTTGCTGGGAACTCCTTGCTCTGCCTGTCTCTCTCCTATCCCCCCCAAATCCCCCAACTCCTCAGGTTTCTTTCCCATGTCTTCCCTCCATGTTCCTTCTTTCCTTCTTCAGGGTGGGTTAGGCCAGAGGAAGAGGAGGGTTAACCACCTCTCTCTCTCTCACCCTCCCCATGCTTCCTAGGGGCCCTGCAGGCCAGTCTGGGCAGCTGGGTGAAGCTCATCTGGGCAAACTTGCCCTGGGGACTGCCTTTCCCCAGAGTCCTACAGCAGACCCCAGCTTCACTTTCAGGCCCCTGTCTGCTTCTCTAACCACATTTCTGTTTCCCTTCCTGGGCTGCTGGGAATCTGGTGAGGGAGAGTCCGTGTCCCGTGAGCCTCACAGAGATGTTCAGTGTTTGGGATCGTCAGGAGCGGCCCCCAGAGGAAGGAACAGCTGCAGGACTCCAGGGCTTCGGAGTGGACAAGACCTTCCTGTCTTCCCTCAAAGGCATCCTGCTGGAAACTGAGCTGGTAACAGCTGTCTCCCCAAGCTTGTGCCCCCATCTCTGCCATCCCAGCTCCCAGCACAGCTCTGTGCTGGCCTCCTGTGCTCACCATTTCACCGCCCCCCCCAACCCCCAGGTTTTCTGTCTTTCCGCTCTCAGGCCTACCTTCTGCAACTCTTAGCTTTCTGGCTGTTTCTCTGTCTGAGAGAGCTACGGAGTGCATCATTCACTGCCAGACGGAAGTTAGATGGAAAGATACCTTTCTAGGATACCAAAGGAATGAGCCATGGGTGGGGGTAGGAGGACGGACAGGAAGAAGGCCAGTCTGTCTCCCTCCAGCTTCTAGGAGAGCTACTTCTTGGCACATCTAGGTTTAAGTATCCAAAAGGGTAGATTTCCTGCAGCCACACTTTATCTGTCAAGTCGTGGCCCATTAACATCTAAGTCTCAGGCTTTCCCTGGTTTCTGAGCAAGAGCACCGGGCCAGCACAGGGCCTCTTTCTCTTCTGCCATCCCATATGCAGCAAGCTCCTGCCTTCTAAGCCTCTCTCAGCATGGAATCTGCTCTCGTCATCTGACTTTCAGCCACCAGGAGTAGGGACAGCTTTGTGGGGCAAAGGTGCTGTGGGTTGGTGTGTATGTTGTGTTCTGTGCCCCCCGGGGACTCCTCTGGGGCTGTGCAGATTGGCTGAACTGATGAAGTTGCTGGGATTCCTGGAATAGCAGGAGTGGGAGAACGGGAGATGCCCTTGATGGTCCCTGACACCTGGGATGAGTCACTTCTTTGTCTTCCTTGAGAACTCTTCCTTCTCAGTGAGGCTGGCTAGAAGTCCCAGCTGAGAAGAGGGGCTCCCAACCGCAGCCAAACCATGGCCGGCCTATGCATGGGTCTCCTCAGAAAGCTCCTCCTACTTGGTCCCCACAGGCCCTGACCTTCATAATCTTCATTTGCTTCACGGCCTCCATCTCTGCCTACATGGCTGCAGCGTTGCTAGAGTTCTTCATCACACTGGCCTTCCTCTTCCTCTACGCCACCCAGTGCTACCAGCGCTTCGACAGGCTTAACTGGCCTTGTCTGGTAAGGAACAATGCCTGCCTCTCTCACCCCATCCTGGTCTCCTCCTTCTCTCTGATGGCCCTGTTTTCCTGTGGCTCCCCTTCATTTCCACAGCTGAGCTGTCCTTTGACTCCTGTTGTGTCCTGCGCTCAAATGTGAGCTTTGGACACCCATGGGAGTTCCCTTGTCAAGGAGGATGTATAGACCTTTGAGGCCTGTTCTCCCACACATAAAAGGCCTAGCCCAGTCCTGCTGCGTGTGGCATGTTTACTGGTCTCCCCTTTGCCTCCTGGCTGATCTAGATTTATCTGCTTCCGTCCTCTGTGTAGGGTTCTAAGCTCACTCCCTTGAAAGTACTTGACATGTGTCTGGGGACATCCAGGGCAGAAATTCAATCTCTGAGGACCAGACAGGAGAAGACGGCTAGTTTGGGAGACCTTCGGGTAATGAATCCTTCCAGCATCCTCCAACCCCTCCTCCCTCTCCCTCTGGCTCCCCAGGACTTCCTCCGGTGTCTCAGCGCCATCATCATCTTCCTGGTGGTCTCCTTTGCAGCTGTGACCTCGAGGGAGGGAGCTGCCATTGCTGCTTTTGTGAGTTCATTCCTACAGTGCTCTCCAGTACCCAGAACTTGTGGTTGGTACGGGCACACTTCCTGTGTCCCCAAACAAAGCCTGTGTCTGCTCACATATTATTCTCTCACCTCTGGGCACCATTCCCCACTCCCCTAGTCTGATGGCCTCTGCTGTCCTCCGCCCCCCCATCCCTTTCCACAGGTTTTTGGCATCATCCTGGTCTCTGTTTTTGCCTATGATGCGTTCAAGATCTACCGAACTGAGTTGATGCCCAGGACCACAGAGGGTGAGTGTCTGCGCCCTGAGAGAGGAGACGCCCCTACCTCTTGTCCCAGATACTGCATACATGGTTTCCCTGCCTGGCTGCCTCTCCACAGGGGACCAGCAGTGATTCCAGGACTACCTCGCTCCCACGACCAGACACAAGGAACCATAGAGCCCATCTGTGTCGTCTTTGAATTCACTGAACCCCGAGTGCCCACCATCTACTCCACGTCTTCAGAGATGTGCGCTTGAGAAATGCCAGGGACCTGTGGGAAGTGGTGAAGTTCTGGGGGTCGGGGCAGGTTGCCATGCCTCCAAGTCACTCCCAAATTAAAAAAAAAAATCCTAGTGGTGGGTCTTCTTCTTCCTTAGAACTTATTCAGACTAGGAAGCCTAAGAGTTATTCATGGAACCGTGCTCCAGAGAGCCGAGATCTCTCTTCGGCGCGAGGGAGCACGGGTTAGATGGATTCCGAAGACGTACTTCGAAGGAAAAACGTTTGCACCTCAGCCTGACACATTGGAGGACTGTGAGATTACCAAAATGCTACGCGCCAGGCTGTTCGAGAGTGAGGTGTTTAGGTCTTCCTGACCCAAGCAACTGCCTAGCACACCTGTTAGGCAGGGGCTCCCGTCCTTTTCTGGGGTTTGTGTAGAGCTCCCCCTTGTGGTATGGGGAGGGTTGGGCAGCAGACCGTAGTGGAGAAGACGGTCAAAGGTCTTTACCAGAACCTGGAAGAAAAGTCCTTAGGTATGAGCTGGTCCCGTGCCCTCATTCTATGTGAAAGAAAACTGGGGCTTGGTTAGGGGAAGTGACTTCCTTGTGGCAAAGCTGGATCTTGAACAGCTTGGCCTTAAAACAATAGTTTTGAGTCCTTTGGAAGCTCTGAAAACAAGGGGCCTATCCCTTTGCCAGTGGACCCCACCCCGACCCCTGTTCCTTGCTTGCCTCATTCTCAGAACACATTTGCTGAGTGTTTCCTGTCTGCAGAGCCTAGGCTCAACTCAGAGATTTAGAGGTAACAGTTGGGCCTGAAAGGGCAAACCAACTTGGGAAGGAGTTTAAGACAGTAGTTGCCTGGTCCATGATAGTCCAGTCCAGACGGTACCTCCCCACCTGCCTGGAGGAACCATCATGGTTCATCTACGTGGTTCCATTCCATCTGACTTCCTGCCCCCTCTCTAATGCTTTACCCTTCTCCTGAAATGCCTTTCCTCCTTTAGGGTGGGCTTTTTATTCGAGGGCTCTGGCCCCAATCCCTGACTGTTCCCTGGATCTTGAACTTGGGGAATGTACCATTCTTTCCCGGATGGCTATATTTCCCTTAAGTGGATTTTTCCTGCCTCCTATTTCCTGTCTCCTCTCTCTGTGTTCTGTTACCTCATCAGGCCTGGCAGTCAGTCAGTCAATCCAGGGAAGGAGCCTACTGGACTTCGGGTTTCCCTGGACTCTGTTCACGGTACTCGGGCTTTCTGCACAGTCTGTGCTTGAGTCTAGATGACTGCCCTTGGTCAGGAGGATAGAGGTAGGATGATCACAGTCTCAGAGGAGAGACGGAAAGGCTGAGCTGAGGAAGTGGGGAGGAGACTGTAGGTTTGAAAGGGCAAAAAAAGGGGTCTGGAGAACCTTGTCCAAATGCCCAGAGGACAGCAAGGCTTGCTGTCCAGCAGGAGACCTCAGCTCCAGCCCCGAGAAACTGTGTGTCTTGTCGTCCAAGGAGGAGGGGGAAGAGGAAGAGGAGGGAGAGGAGGAGGAGGGAGAGGAGGAGGAGGGGAGATAGAGAGAAACAGAGAGATGGAGAGACAGACAGAGACAGACAGACAGACAGACACACACACACACACACAGAGAGAGAGAGAGAGAGAGAGAGAGAGAGAGAGAGAGAGGACTTGTGTCTAACTGTGGGTCTGAACATGTACCTATGTATGTCCATGTGAAGGGATACAAACTGAGGACTGGGGGTTGGGGATTTAGCTCAGTGGTAGAGCGCTTGCCTAGCAAGCACAAGGCCCTGGGTTCAGTCCCCAGCTCTGAAAAAAAGAAAAGGAAAAAAAAAACCCAAAGTGAGGACTGTCCCCATTTGGTCCATACCATAATGATTTGGGCTTGGAGTCACCTGGTCCCTGAGTCCTGGAATGCCCTTCTGGTGAGGCCTGACTCACAGATGTAGGACAGATGTTGGGGTGGGAAGATGTACCCTGTGGACTTCATCTAAGGAGTTGAGTGGAGTGGGGTCTCAGCTGTTTCCTGAGTGTCCCACAGCAGTTCCTGTGCATCCATCCCCAGCAGTGCACAGCCTTTTTGGGTATCAGTGGGAGACCATCTTGGAGAAAGCACATGGCCCGGGGCAACTTTAGTTTCTGCCAGCTAAGAGGGTGAGCTGTGAAAGGCTGGCTTCCACTCAGCACCAAACTTCCATCCCCCTGTGTCTGACTTGGCTTGACCTTTCAGTGTCTTTGGTCTTTATACGATTTGAGGGTTTGTTGTTTTCTTGTTTATGTTTTTTTCTCTTTTTTTTTTCTTCTTTTTTCTTTTTTTCAGAGCTGGGGACGGATCCCAGGGCCTTGTGATTGCCAGGCAAGTGCTCTACCACTGAGCTAAATCCCCAACCCCTTGCTTTTTTTTTTTTTTTAAAGATTTATTTATTTCATGTATGTGAGCACACTGTCACTGTCTTCAGACACACCAGAAGAGGGCGTCGGATCCCATTACAGACCACCATGTGGTTGCTGGGAATTGAACTCAGGACCTCTGGAAGAGCAGTCAGTGCTCTTAACCGCTGAGCCATCTCTTCAGCCCGTTTTCTTGTTTTTTGAGGTGGCGGTCTCACATTACCCAGGCTGGCTTTGAACTTGCTTTCTTGTCTCTTGCCTCCACCTCCCACATGAGGCTTGGCCATCCATTATACCTGGATTTGTTGCTCCCACTTTTGAAAACGTTCCCTTTCTTTACTTGGGCAATGACCAAGTAGAGCTGGGACTAACTGCGCTGTCTGAGACAAGACACTTCTCTTACTTCTCTCTTGGTCTCCACAGACATGGGGTGCTTCGGATCCTACAGCTCTGACAGTCTCTGCTGTGGCCACCTTCCTCCTGGGCCACCAAAATTCCCACCCCAGATAGATAATTAATGGGAAGGACAGAGGGTACAGGCAAAGTCAAGCATTCATATTTATTGTGGGATAGCAACAGCGAGGCTCTTTCTGCTGGACAGGTTATTCCTCATCGTGCATTTTCTGCTGAGAAAGAAATAAAAGGTGTGAGGCCAACGGGCAAGATAGTCTGGGGAGGAATCTCTAGGGATTTCAGTGGCTCTAGGAAGATGCCCTTGGAAAGGGAGGAGTTAAACCTCAGGAGTCTTGAAGTCCCATGATGGTGGTGCTTGTAGTTTAGAACACAGATCTGGGGCCGTTTGGAGTGGGAGAGTGGATTCGCAGGTTATAGGTGTCTGCAGGACCCTCGGGTTGTATGCATTGCCTATTTTATGTCTAAATACACATGGGACACACATGTAGCTGTTCAGAGCATGACGCCTACAGGTGTATCCTGGTGAGAGCATGACTGGTAATTCGAGGGCAGGAACCCACCTTGGCGCCAATGTCACGGCTCTTGGCCCGCAGCTTGTTGACCTGGGACTCGGCAATGTCCGCCCTCTCCTCTGCCTCATCCAGCTCGTGCTGCACCTTGCGGAACTTGGACAGGTTGGTGTTGGCCTGTTCCTCCTAGGAGCAGATAAACGGGATGGAAAATTGGGGTGAGAACTCTGGAATGGGCTCTCAGGTTCTCATGGTCCAGGTCCCTGAGCCACTTCTCACCCGGTTCCTGCAACAGCCCTCCCAGGGATGTCCTGCTTGGCACCCTCCTCAAACGTGTTCAGTGTTTAAGATCTGTCACTGCCACCCACTGTGTGGAGTGAGGCTGTGTGCTCTGCAGAAATCCGGATTCATCACATCTGTTCCAGTTGTGCCTCAGGTAGATGCCTGCTGACTGGAGGGTTTTCTGCACATCTGTGCTCATCTGTACCCCACCCATCTGTTTCTGTCTACCCAAGTGATGGAGAGACAACTCTGAACTCACCGCCTCTTCAGCCTGGCGCTTGTAGGCCTTCACCTTCAACTGCAGCTTGTCCACCAGGTCCTGCAGCCGCACCAAGTTCTTCTTGTCTTCCTCTGTCTGAAGGTGGGTAGGAGAGAGGGAGGGAGAAGCCAGTTTTGGGGAGAGGAGTAACTGTGGTCATTAACCCCTCCTCCCTTACTCTATTCCTGTCCCCAGGCCTCAGCTGCCTCTCCCTCAAGGGGTTGCTGTCTCTTTGTGGGTAGGAGAGAGGGAGGGAGAAGCCAGTTTTGGGGAGAGGAGTAACTGTGGTCATTAACCCCTCCTCCCTTACTCTATTCCTGTCCCCAGGCCTCAGCTGCCTCTCCCTCAAGGGGTTGCTGTCTCTCTTTGTAGGCCAAAGGGATTTTTCAGTCAGGAACTTACAAATTAACGAGTGTCCGGGTGCTGGAAGTGAGGGGAGGTTCTCAGAGCCACAGGAAAAATTTACTTGTTTGTTTGTCTGTCTATTTTATTTGCATTGGCATTTTGCCTGCCTGTATACCTGTGTGAGGGTGTCTGACCTTGGGATTACAGCTGTGAGCTGCCGTGTGGGTGCTGGGAAGCAGTGAGTGCTTTTAACCCCTGAGTCATTTCTTCAACCTCTTACTGTGGTCATATGGAGACATAGGGGTGAATAGTTTCCCTGGCAGTAACACGGGCCCTTTCAGCCAGTGGTTCAAAGTGACCAGAAGAGGAATAGCAAAGAAAGCTGGTGTTATCACCACCTAGATTATTCTAACTAACATAACCCAATATTCTGGCACATTCTCCTGAGCCAGAATTTGGGCAGCAGGGTCTGTGGCTCCAATGGCTGTGGTCATTCCTGTCTCTGGGTCGTGTTCTAGGACGCCATTGCGCCTTTGTCCACAATAGGTCTGCAATATCTACCCTACGCCTCTATCCCCTTCTTCTTTTTTTTTTTTTCCCCTTTGGTTCTTTTTTTCGGAGCTGGGGACCTAACCCAGGGCCTTGTGCTTCCTAGGCAAGCGCTCTACCACTGAGCTAAATCCCCAACCCCTCTATCCCCTTCTTAAGTGGACCAATTCGCCCATCTCCTTAGGCTTCTCTTCGCAGACACTGAGAATAGCAGGTCAATGGCCAACCTCAGCTATGTAGGTGGCATTCTCAGACGCTGAGACGATGCCCTAAGGCCTAGGCGTCCTGTCAGAGGAACTGCAGCTGGCGTCTAAAGTGCAGGTGTGGAGTGGTGCCTGGCACTGGCGAGCGCAGCGCAGCACAGCACAGCAGAGCCCTGTTTGAACCCACGGGTGGGCTCGTAATGCCATCACTCCTTCCCCATCTGCCCCGCCCAACCTGGTAGGTGAGCTCCTTGATGCGCCGCTCGCTCTTCCTCATGCCCTTCACCGACTCCGCATTGCGCTTCTGCTCAGCCTCCAGCTCATTCTCCAGCTCCCGGACCCGGGCCTCCAGCTTCTGCAGCTGCTTCTTGCCACCCTTGAGGGCGATCTGCTCTGCCTCGTCCAGCCGGTGCTGCAGGTCCTTGATGGTCTGCTCCATGTTCTTCTTCATGCGCTCCAGGTGGGCGCTGGTGTCCTGCTCCTTCTTCAGCTCCTCGGCCATCATGGCGGCCTGTGCACGGGAGAGGAGGGCATGCGGTCTGCTCAGGTCCTCGTGGGCTCACCGCCCAGGCTAGGGAGATGCTGGTCTGGAGTGGGTAGGCAGGGTAGGGGACTCACATCTGTGATGGCCTTCTTGGCCTTCTCCTCTGCGTTCCTACACTCCTGCACCGCCTCCTCCACCTCTGTCTGGAGCTGGGAGAGGTCTGCATCCATCTTCTTCTTCTGGTTGATGAGGCTGGTGTTCTGGATATGATATAAAGAATACCAAATGTGCACCTTATTGCTTAGTTCCATATTTTTGTTCAGAGAAAATTAAAAGAGGTCATTGCAAAAGGAGGAGGAGGAGGAAGAGGAGGAGGAGGAAGAGGAGGAAGAGGAAGAGGAGGAGGAGGAAGAGGAGGAGGAGGAAGAGGAGGAAGAGGAGGAGGAGGAGGAGGAAGAGGAGGAGGAGGAAGAGGAGGAAGAGGAGGAGGAAGAGGAGGAGGAAGAGGAGGAGGAGGAAGAGGAGGAGGAGGAAGAGGAGGAGGAGGAGGAAGAGGAGGAGGAAGAGGAGGAGGAGGAAGAGGAGGAGGAGGAAGAGGAGGAGGAGGAGGAAGAGGAAGAGGAAGAGGAAGAGGAAGAGTCGTCTAAGGCTGGGGAGACGGCTCAGGCAGAAAACCACCTGCCACTCGAGCATGAGGATCTGATTGAGATCTCCAGAAGCCACGTGAAAGCTGATATCATGGCGCACACCAGTAACCCCAGTGCCCAGAGCTCAGACACAGAAGTCTGAAGCTCACTGGCCAGCCTACCCAGCCAGCTGGTGAGCTCCACACTCAGTGAGACACTTTACCTCAGAAGATAAGATGGGGAGTGACTGAGGAAGACGCCCAGTGTCAACCTCTGGCCTCCCCACACGTGCCCACAAACGTGCACATGTACTGTTCCCACATATGTGCACACACATGGACATGTATAAATAACACCAATAAAATATTAAGCAAGCCTGGCTTCCAGGCTATTTCTCACTTTCCCTTTCCTTCTGAGAGTGGATATAGTCCAGAAAATGACTCAGCACTGGAGAAAGACCCCAAACAGCTCAAGGTCTGGAGTTCTACCCTTGCGTGCTTAGGAATACATTTGTATGTAGGGCCAGGGCAGTGTCCCGAAGAAAATGGGAAGATTTCAAAGAATAACTGGAAATGACTATAATCAGAGAAGAGTGTCTTTGACTAAAGTAGAGGGCACAGTTACTGGATGGTGTCATTCACACATAAGCTAAATTATGGAACAAAACCACATAAGGCACTGCAATAGTTTGGCACAAACACTCATCTGGAGTAGAAATGGATACAATGGGAGTGTGGAAAGCAGTGTCCTCCCCACAGTTTGGCTGGCAAGAAGATGTAGTTCTGCTTCTTAAAAATGGCGCTCTCTCTCTCTCTCTCTCTCTCTCTCTCTCCTCTTCCTCTATCTCTGTGTGCATATGTGTGTATATATGTGTGTTCATGAGTGTGTGCATGTGTGTATATATGTGTACATGTTTATGTATGCATGTATGCATGTGTGTATATATGTGTATGTGTGTACATGTTTATGTAGGAGTGTGTGCATGTGTGTATATATGTGTACATGTTTATGTATCAGTATGTGCATCTGTGTATGTATGTGTGTGTACATGTTTATGTATCAGTGTGTGCATGTGTGTATGCATATTCCTGCGTATGTATGAGTATGTGCATGTGGATGTATGTGTGTGTACATGGGTAAGAGTGTGTGGGTGACTATGTACATGTGAGTACAGGTGCCCACAGAGACCACAAGTCTCAGATCTTCTGGAACAGGCGTAGGGGATTGTGAGCCACCTGACTTAGGTGCTGGGGATGGAATTTTTTGGATCCTGCCAAAGAACGGTCAACACATTTAACTGCTGAGCCATCTCTCCAGCCCCAGTTCCACATCTTTGAACTCCCAAACTCCTGTCTTTACAAATTAAGTTGGAGGCTGTCTTGTAGATCAGGGTGTCAGATGACAAAATGCAGTCCATGGCTCCCAGGTTTGTGACTCAATGGCACCACCATTCAGCCGTGACATACTGAGCTTCTAAGTCTGTTCTTCTTGCTCGAGATAATGGTTCTCCCGGCTGCTACTAGCAGATGAGAGCTGACCCAAGCAGTGAGATGCTTTGCAATGCTGCTTGACTTGCTCTAGAATTATCCTGGGCCCGGACTCTCAGTGGGTTTCTGCGCAGGGTCCCTAACCCCCTCACCTGGGAGTGCAGCAGCTGCACCCGCTCGCTGGTCTCGATCAGCTCCTGCTCTGCCAGCTTCCGAGACCGCTCTGTCTGCTCCACCACGGCCCGCAGCTCCTCCAGCTCCGCCTGCAGCAGGGTGTTGCGCCGCTCCACGATGGCGATGTTCTCCTTCAGGTCGTCATTGGCACGGACTGCGTCATCCAGCTGGAGCTGGGTGTCCTATGAGGAAAGTATGATGATAAAGGGCCTAGACCGCGTGCCAACAGACCTTCCATTTTGGGTCTGGCACACCTCACCCGATCCCACCCAACAGCCTTTTGTCATCAGGAAGATAAACACCTGTCACATTACCTACTCTCTTGTCCAGAGTGCACTGTTCCTCACACCTACAAACGCACGAGGTAGGTAGTTCCCACTTTCTCATATTTATGTTAGCCCAGTTATTCCCTGTCCGTTACTATCTCCTTTTCAAGCGTTAACCAGGCCCAGCCCTCTTAGCTTCCAAGATCAGACAAGATAGTGTATACTCAGAGAGGTGTGGTTGTGGACCTTTTCGTCTTTCTGGCACTGTACATACTCCGACTCACCACCGTCTAGACGCCTGGATCCTGTTACCTTCAAGTGGGCTTGGGCATTCTTCAAGTGCTTCTGGGCCTCTGAGGCTATTCTATTGGCCTGACTGAGCTGGATCTCCATCTCGTTGAGGTCGCCCTCCATCTTCTTCTTCACCCGCAGGGCCTCGTTGCGGCTGCGCGTCTCGGCATCCAGGGAGGTCTGCAGGGAGTCCACCACCCGCAGGTGGTTGCGCTTGGCCTGCTCCATCTCCTCGTCCTTCTCTGCCAGCTTCCTTTCGATCTCTGCCTTGATCTGGTTGAACTCCAGCTGGGCTCGGAGGATCTTGCCCTCCTCATGCTCCAGGGAGGCCTGGGAAGGGGAGAGGAGTCAGAGGTGGGTAATCAAGGCTGAATTGGGTTGGGTGTGAGGAACAAGGGAGGGGATGAGAGACTTTAACCAGGACTGACTGTGGCCTAGGAAGGAGCTGTAGTGATAGGTCCTGTATTCACACTACTGTGGGAGAGAACGTGCTGAGCCTCCAGGGTCTTCTGACTCCTGGATCTTCCTCTGTGAAGGAAAGGGTTCAGATTTCTCTTATATCTTTGGTTGAGAGTCTAGCCTTTAATAGCTGAGCCAGCTCTCCAGCCTGAATTAGAACTCAGTCCTCAGGCCTTGGGACTAACACAGCAGGAGTTCCTGAGCCACACGATTTAAAAAAAAAAAAAAAGTCACAGAAAAGGTTGAAGTTTCTATCCTAATCTGGGGCTGTCCCAGGTTCTTAGAAATGTGCAGCAGTTTTGGCTGATACACAAGCGCTCGGCTGTGATCTCACTTAATCTTCATAATAATCATACGCACAATCATAGCTCAGACATCAATCCCATCTGACAGATGAGGACAGCAAGGCACATGGAGGGTCTCAAGTCAGGGTTCAAACCCAGGTCATTTGACCCTGGAGCCTGTGTTCCTACCTACTGGTTTGAGCTGTTATTATGATAAGTCTGATTCCAACCAGGAAGCAAGCCTACTGTCCTAAAAACCAGACTGTGGCATTGTCCAGTGTGAAGGCCTTAGCTTTGGAGACAGTCATAGTCCCTGGGTATATGACCTCCTACTAAGAATGGGGGCCAATAGATTTGTGTCTTGGGGCCGGGGTGACTTCTGTAAGGTGAAATAGAGTAGGACAGACTGGAGGGTACAGAGAGAGTTAGGCCCTTACCTCAGCCTCCTCCAGGGCTGACTGCAGTTCCAGCTTCTCCACCTCCAGCTGTTTGCGGATCTTCTCCAGCTCGTGCACATTTTTACCCCCTTCTCCCAGCTGTTCAGTCAGGTCTGAGATCTCCTCTGAGGATCAGAGAACCAGAAAGATCAATACGCCTTGTCCTGCCTCCCTTTCCCCGCAGCCCTTCCCTGCCCCTCAGCTCGCCCACCCTGGAGGTTCTTGTTCTCCCGCTTGAAGGTCTCCAGGTGCTCCAGAGACTCCTCATAGGCATTCTTGAGCTTGAAGAGCTCTGTGCTCAGGGAGCGCGCCTCCTTCTGGGAAGACTCCAGCTCTGACTGGGACTCCTCATACTTCTGCTTCCACTCAGCCAGGATCTGTGGGGACAGAGCACCCTGTGTCCAGAGCTGCTCCAGGCCCCTCTCCTGACTCAGCCCTGCTCCCCTGCCTCTAAGGAGCATGCTCTGGCCTTGAGCTGGCACTGACCCCACTGCGGGCGTGGATAGCGTCCGCAGCCCCACCGTGGGCCCACCTTGTCGAAGTTCCTCTGCTTTTTGTCCAGGGCTGCGGCGGCCGCATTGGAGCGCTCCACATCCACCATCAGGTCCTCGATCTCGTTCTGCAGCCTGTGCTTGGTCTTCTCCAGCGAGGAGCACTTGGCGTTGACGGCCTCCACTGCCTCCTCAGCATCCTGAAGCCTCTGAGCCAGCTTCTTCCTGCAGCAGGGGAAAGCGTGTGACTGTACTTGTAGCCACGAGGCTGTGAGATGATGCCCTACTTCCTAGTGCTGATGAGAAAGACCCAGCTTCTCCCCACGGCTTCCTAAGACGATGTAACCCCGGCCTAGAGGAGGCGAGGTCTGTTGGTACCTAGAACAGTCTTCCACCATGGGCTGCTCAGACTCCCCCCATACACACAGCACATGGGTGTGGCAGCGCGGCCCCGCCCCTTCCCGTAAGCCCAGGCTGAGAGACGATAGCTCCTCTGACCAACAAGCTTTTTGCTCGTCTTATACGTGAGAGTCAGGTATAACCCGGGCCAAAAGCTCACCCGTCAAAGGAAGTAAGCAAGGGTCAGCCAGGCGTTACAGGTTGCAAGACTCAGGGTTTTATCAAGCACCTCCATGGCTCACCAGGTCTCCCCGTGCTCTGTTCTCCCACCCCATAGGTCTTTCCTGCATCTACTCTGCCTGTCTCTGCAGCAGATGCTCTGCACCTTTCTCCTTGCAAATGCAGGGGGTGTTGGGGATTTAGCTCAGTGGTTGAGCGCTTGCCTAGCAAGCGCAAAGCCCTGGGTTCGGTCCCCAGCTCCGAAAAAAAAAAGAAAAAAGAAAAAAAAAATACAGGGGCAGTCACAGTGGACTCACTTGGCTTCCTCCAGCTCCTCCGTCCTCTGTATGGCGTCCGTCTCATACTTGGTCCTCCACTGGGCCACCTCTGAGTTGGCCTTGGACAGGACACGCTGCAGCTCGGCCTTGGCCTCCATTTCTTCTTCGTACTGTTCCCGCAGCAGGTCGCAGTCATGCCGGGCTGACTGCAGTGCGTGGGCCAAGGCATTCTTGGCCTGGGAAGAGGTGGGCACTGAGAAGATTGGAGCAAACCCAGACCTCCAGTCTCTACTGTCTGTTTTCTTCAGTCAAGACCCAGACTCATCCACATGACACGATTTTCATTTGCCTACCTCTCTCCCTTACAGATAAGGAGTCATTAAACGACCAGGAGGGCTGTTTAGCAGGAAGATAGGTTAATAGGTTATGTCTCGCATCCAGGTGTGCTTCTGGTGGTAACTGTGCCCAGGGATGCCACCAAGCCTGTCCCACTGGACCTCACCTTGCCTTCCTCCTCCAGCTGCCTCTTGAGGTCCTCCATCTGCTGGGTATAGGAGAGCTTGCCCCGGGTCAGCTGGGAAATCAGTGCCTCCTTTTCTTCCAGTTGCCTAGCCAGCTCGCCTGGAGGTAGAATGAAGGTTTCTTGGGGCATGGGAGCGGGGAAACCAAAGCTACTCGGGGCAGGCGAGGGGATGGTCAGGGGCACCCACCGTTCTCTGTCTGCAGCTTGGCTCGCTGTGTGGTGAAGTCATTGAGGGAGCGCTGGGCTTCTTCCAACTTCACCCGGTATTCATTGGCCTGGTCCTCCAGTGTCCGGGACACTTTCTCCAGGTTTGCCTTCAGGCATTAACGAGCAGATGAAAGGTGAATGTGGGAGGAGCCAGGGCTGGCAGGGAAAGGGGGGGTGTGGACCCCCCCCCCGACCAGAAGAAGGGAAAGAGGGCAAGGATGGGGGAGTGCTCAGAGGACAGGCAAGAGGGTGGGATAGAGTAGAAAGGACTCAGTCTGAAGAAGGAAATGCATTAAAGAAAGATTAGTAGATAAATGTGGGTGAAGGCTACGGAGAGGCAGGGTAGACAGGAGGTGAAGGCCAAAGGGCACTAAAGGGCAAGAGATGGTACGGCTGTGAGGGGAAGTGGGGGTGCTGAGAAGGCCCACCTTGGCCTTGATGATCTGCTCCATGTTGGAGGTGACGTCATCCAGCTCCAGCTTGAACTCGCTCTTCTCTTTCTCCAGCTTCTGCTTCACCCGCTGTAGATTGTCTATCTGCTCGCCCAGCTCGGCCACGCTGTCTGCGTGCTTCTTGCGCAGGGCCGCGGCTGTGGCCTCATGCTGCAGCGTGGCCTCCTCCAGGTCCCGCCGCATCTTCTGGAACTCGGCCTCGCGCTTCTTGTTCATCTCTATCTGCACAGATGTGGCCCCACCGGCTTCCTCTAGCCTCTCACTGATCTCCTCCAGCTCCCGGGTCAGGTCTGAGCGCAGCTTCTCCACCTTGGCCCGGGCTGTGCGCTCGGCCTCTAGCTCCTCCTCCAGCTCCTCGATGCGTGCCTAGTCAGGGACACAGAGGTTCAGACCTGCTTCCTGGACCCTCCATTGAGGCCCCTGCTCCAGGGCTCTAAAAGGCTCCCAGATCCCTAGCATTGGTTTTCAGCCTCTAGGTATAGCTAGCAACGCCTGGAGACGTTTTAAACTGTGCCATAGTAGCTGTACGTAGATGAAGCAAGGGGTGCTGACTCTAGAATAGACTGACCGTCATTAGGAAATTGACCGAGGCCAAAGTTTAGAGGATTTTTCAAAAACATCTGAGACTCAGTTTGAGCATCTGTAGCCTAAGTGTTGGGCATTTGTGCTTGGAGTGCGATCCTGAGACCTCCTGAGATTATGAACCCACGGTTTCACCTGACTCTGCTCCACTAACTATAAGGCAAGGAAACAAGCACTCGTTTTTACTAACACTTGCAGCAAAGCTGCCTCGAGAGTAATCAAATACTATCTGAGCTAACCATGAAGTCCACTCAACTGTATTCCCCACACTTCATGGCTTCCTTGGTTATGCTCCAGCTCAGACTGTAACTTGATTGCTCCTTTCCAAGGCAGGCTTGTGTACCAACAACTTGCCCTCTTCTTCATGCTCCTACCTCATTGTTGTGGCCTTAGTCTTGGTCTTGACTAAATCTGGAGCGTGCTCATCTGCCATTTTGGTCTTTGGTCTCTACAGGGAAGATTTGTGGGATTCTACTTTTTGGCAGAATGGGTAACTTTACCATAGAGCAGATCCTGGGGTAGGAAAGAGGGGACCTATACTTCTACTCGGAGAAGGTAGGACTTGAAACACAGACCCTACTCAGAAGAAGGAGGTGTTATAGCCTAGTGCCAAGACTCGGTGAAAATAACAACATTATTATATCCTGGAGGCCAAAGAACTTGCCCAGATTTGTGGCAGAAGACCCAGGGGGATGGCTCAGCATTCTGGGTTCAATTAAAAAAAAAGGTGTACCCAAGAAGATGGGGAAACAAACCACACACATGAGCACAGGTAAGCCTCAGTTTACAGCCTTCCTGCCAGCGTCCAGGTGAGAACAGTATGAGGGAGGCTAGGTGACTTACTCCAGGGAGTGGGAGTTAACTGTATTCAGGAATGCCTGTGGTTCTCAGCCTGTGTGAGAGGGCGGGCTTAGCACTCAAGAACTGTGAACAGAGAAGCTCCTGGGAAGAGGGTTTGCCTCAACCCTGTGCTGAGAGGGAAGAGAGGATTGGAGGAGAACTGAGCCCTCTCAGTTGTTCCACAACAGAAAGTCCAACAGGCAGAGAGCATCTTGGGGAAAAGAAGCCCTATTAGTAGGCATGATTCTCCCCCAAAACAGCTTTGCTAAGAAGATGACATAGTCTTGCCCAACCGTGGGAAGGCTAGCGTTCCCGTATAAGGAGTGCTTGGGTCCTGGGCTGCCCGGAGTCCCAGACATTGTCTAGAACCTCAAACACCCCCTACAGCCTCCGGCTCTGAGCTCCCTTCGGCCACCCTGGGAAGTAATCACCTGGTTTTCCTTCAGTTTCTTCTGCAGCTGAAGGGCCAGGGCCTGCTCATCCTCTATTTTACTGTTCTGCTGACTGATGTCAAACTCTTTCCTGGAGTAGAAGGGACGCGTAAGTGATGGTCGTCCTTCCTCTGGGCCTGTCTTTATCACTCTATGCCAGAACCAGCCCCCCAAAACCTGGCTCAGACAGCAATGGGGTAGAGCCTTGACTGCCCTCACTTTCAGTGTGCCCAGGGAAGTGAAGCCAGCAGAAGTGTAGCACTCAGTGCCCTGGCTACCAGGCCAGAAACACCCCTTGTCACCCCTCCAGCCCCCGCCCACCACAGAGCATACTTCTTGAGCTTTTCCTCCAGCTGAAGCTTGTCGTTCTCCAGGTCCATGATGCTCTCCTGGGTCAGCTTCAGGTCACCCTCCAGCTTCCGCTTTGCTCGCTCCAGGTCCATGCGCACCTTCTTCTCCTGCTCCAGGGATCCCTCCAGCTGGCAGAGAGAATTAAATGAATAAGGTGCTGGAAAGACTGGGATTCACAGTGTGTGCCTTAGTCTTGTCCTGACTGAATGTCCATGGGGGTTGGTACTTGGAGATTTGCCTGACGAGGAATCACAGAGAGCGGAGAAGCTCCCCGGGTCGTAGGACTTCGATGCAGAGGGGGAGATTCCTCACCTACAGGCGTTGGCTATGAAGTCCTGATCTGAGAAGGATGGAGCATAGCTCTCACCACTTACATCATCCACCTGCTGCTCCAGCTTGACTTTAGACTTGGTCAGTGTGTTGACCTTGTCTTCCTCAGCCTGAAGGTCATCTAGGGCTTGCTGGTGGGCCTCTTGAAGAGCTTTCTTCTCCTTGGTCAGCTTGGCAATGATCTCGTCCAGCCCGGCCATCTCCTCTGTCAGGTTTTTAACCTGCCAAGAAAGAATAAACATCAATAAATAAGTCCACATAGCTTTTGAGGATCAAAGGGTGCCATCGTGCAGACACCTATAAAGGCGCTACCAACTACGCCCATACTCTGGTCTGGAAATCAGAAGGAGCCGGCCTCACCTTGTTCTCTGTTGCGTGCTTTTCCTTCTCCACCTTGGCCAGGGTCAGCTCCAGGTCATCGATATCTTTCTTGAGCTCTGAGCACTCGTCTTCCAGCTTGCGCTTCTTGGCCGTGAGCTCGGCGTTCATCTCCTCCTCGTCCTCCAGCCTCTCGGTCATCTCCTTCACCTTGGCCTCCAGCTGGATCTTGTTCTTGATCAGCTGGTCGCAGCGCTCCTCGGCATCTGCCAGGTTGTCTTGTTCCTGGGGGCGAGGGACAGGAGTCAAGGATCAAAGAGATTAAAGAGAGGGAAGATGCAGGGTCTGGCAAAGGGCTGGAGCTTCCAGATTCCCAGACTCTGGGGATGAGGTGGGCAAAGGATCCAGGAGACAGGAAAGGAGAGAGACGAGAGAGCCATGTGGCCTCACCGCCTGCACTTGGAGCTGCAGGTCATTCTTCTCCTGCAGCAGGGACACCATCTTCTCCTCCAGCTCCTTGCGGCGAGCCTCAGACTTCTCTAGTGCATCTTTGACTCGCCCGAACTCCTCCTTCATGTTGGCCATCTCCTTCTCTGTCTCTGCGCTCTTCAGCAGCGGCTTGATCTTGAAGTAGAGCTTCATCCACGGCCAATTCTTGACCCCCATGAAGGCACGGATGTTCCACTGGATAACCAGCAGGGCGTCCCTGACAGGAAAGAGTGGAATCAGAAAGAACTCTAGAAAGGGGTCTCCTCAGTCATGGGACCAGTTGCGCTGGCCTCCTCTGTCTGAGCAAGTTTCCAGGTGCAAGGTGCATTGTAGCCTCACTCCCATGACTTCAACAAAAGCGTGGTACGAATTCCCCTACTGGGACAGCAACAGCAATGGAAGCCACGGAGAGGTCTACCATGTTCAACGTTCAGGGTACCTTCAAATACAGACTATGTAGCATCTTACATCTCAAAACGTCTGTGAGATATATACATACATATATAAATATATAGATAGATTGATACATATTCATATATATAATGAAATTTCAAAACAGAATAACTGCTCGGGAGCCCCCCAGCAGAGCAGGAGAGGAACATTCAACCACTGAGCTGGAAGTGGGCTCCTCTCTTCACCTTCCCTGGGCCTCTACTAGAAACAGCTACCTCTATCCAACTTGGTTTCCATTTTCATACTTTAAAAAAAATTATTCTTTTTGGCTGGGTGTGGTAGTGCACATTTTTTTTATGCCCACATTCAGCACTCAGGGGCAAAAGCAGGTGCATCGCTGTGGTTCAAGGTCAGCCTGGTCTACCTGGTCAGTTCCAAGCCAGCCCTGCCAGGATACGTAGTGAGACACCTATCTCAGTTTTCCTTTTTTTTAATTTAAATTTGTGCGTGTGGTGTATACAGGCACACACATGTGAGTATACATGTCCACGTGTGCCTAGCGACCAGAGGAGAACATTAGGTGTTTCCTTCTGTCCTTCTCTGCCACAAGGCGCTGAACCTGGGGCTTGTGTTTCTGTTAGGCTGGTAGCAGCAAGCTCTCCCGACCCTGCTCTCTCTGCCCCACGGGGTCTTGCAGCCGCACCTGGCTCTTCATGTGGCTGGAGAAGTAGCACAAGAGCTCATGTTTGCAGCATAAACGCCTATCTGAGCCATCTCCTCAGTTCCTGATTTTTCTTGCTCCTTCCAAAAAAAGTGTTTTAAACAATGTACAAAGGTCACTTTAAACAATGCACTTCTGTTTTCCTGATTTCCGAGCTTCGTAGATGAATGGTGTGTCATACTGTAAGTCTGCTTGTATGAATTGCTTTTATTCCCTTAGTGACGGGCTTTTAAAGGTCAAGTGTATTATACCATGTTCCTATAGTGTAGCCGTTTTCAAGGTTACATAGTATTCCATCAAATGGCTGGAATACTATTTAGCCACTCTCTTTTATATGGAAGCTGAGGTTATTTCTAGGTCCCTGCTCTTAAGAGTAAGGCTTCCATGAAGATTGATTTTTTTTTTCTTTTCTTTTGTCTCCTGGTGTACACGTGAAGGGGTCTCTCTGTGGCACTGTATCCAGGAACAGAATGGGAAGTATGTGGTGATAAAAAGTCAAGACACAGGAGCAGAGGGAATTGGTTAGGAATGAGAAGGGGCCAGCAGGAGTGGGGGGGGGGCAACGAGGTGAGTATGATCACTGAGTATTGTATGCACGGATGAATTCGTCAAAAACCTGACAAAACTAAAAGTATGTGATAGCTCAACTTCAAAGAAGAGAGCAGGGTTGGCCGGATGGCTCAGCAGGCAAAGGCGCTCACTGTCAAGCATCAGAGCCAGAGTCTAGTCCCTGTGACTGAACACAGTAGGAGCAGAGATCTGGGCCTGCGCGGTATCCTCTGACCTCCATATGCACCACACCTCATGCACGGACACATGTGCATACATGCCACGGACACATGCACACACACAAGGAGCACAAACATGAGGTAATTTCAAAGAGAGAGAGGGAGAGGAGGGAGGGAGGAGGGAGAGAGAGAGAGAGAGAGAGAGAGAGAGAGAGAGAGAATAAGAGCCTTTGAGGTGGCTCAGCAGGTAGAAGGTGTCTGACGGCCTCAAGTATATCTCTGGGACCCACATAGTAGAGCAACCACAAACAGTCAAAAAAAAAAAAAAAAGTCAGCTGTGGCAGCATGGGCCTTTAAGCTCAGCATTCTGGAGACAAAAGAGGCAGATCTCTGAGTTTGAGGCCAGCCTGGTCTACAGAGTGAGTTCAAGAACAACCAGGACTACACAGAGAAACCCTGTCTCACTCACTCACTCACTCACTCACTCACTCACTCACTCAGTATAGAGAACCAACTCTGTGGGCTGTCCTCTGACCTTCATATATGTGACATGGCATTACCCCAATAAATAAATAAATCATATATATATATATATATATATATATATATATATATATATGTGTGTGTGTGTGTGTGTGTGTGTGTGTGTGTGTGTGTGTGTGTAACAAAAAACAAAAAACCTGGGGCTGGAGAGATGGCTCAGCGGTGAAGAGCACCGACTGCTCTTCCAGAGGTCCTGGGTTCAATTCCCAGCAACCACATGGTGGCTCACAACCATCTGTAATGGGATCTGATGTCCTCTTCTGGTGTGTCTGAAGACAGCTACAGTGTACTTATATATAATAAATAAATCTTAAAAAAAAAAACAACCTAAGTACATTAAAAAGAGAATAAAATGCTTTCCGAAATCCTATACTAAGTTACTCATCTGTAACAATAGGCCAGCCTTCTTAATTCATTTGGTGTTTTAAAGTGTCATGGAGTCCTTCAAAAATAGTTCAAAATGAAATCTACTGCGGTAGACTCACTTGTCCACATCACAGCAAGCAGTGGAGCCGGGATCTGAATCCAGATGCTTGTAACTACCCTCTCTCATCTGACACTTTCCCTCCGGCTAGCCTCACCTGCGCTCCACCATCTTCTTGAACTCAATGCGCATGAGCTGGCCTCGGGCTTGAGCCTGGATTCTGGTGATGATGCGGCTCAGCCTCTCATCTCGCATCTCCTCCAGCAGCCCCAGCAGCCCCGCCTTGAAGAACACCTGAGGGCAAGTGGGTAGAATCCGACTCAGGGCAGAGCCTCAACCAAGGGTGACCAAGGTAGAGGAGGGTCGGGGGGGGGGGTTCAATAAGCTCCCGGGCACCTATCACCTGTGCGGTCCAGGTCTGACTGTGGGCGTGGAAAAGGAGAGGGGCGGAGCCTGTGCGAGTCTGCCTCCTGGTCTCAGCTCTTATCACTCAGCATGGCTACCTGCTCTACAGCCATTGGGTAGAGCTCTAGACTCACCTTGGTGTGACCAAACTTGTACTGGTTGTGGTCAATGTCCAGGGAGCCCAGCAGCTTCTCAGCCCCTTTCCGGCTATCAATGAATTGCCCCTCAGGGATGGCTGCTGGGTTCAGGATTCGATACCTGGGGAGGGAAGTTCTCAGAGTCATTTGCATCCTGTGTGGGTCTGCTCTGCCTATAGCATTCCAGGGCCACCATAGACCCCCGCTCCCACAAAGGCAGCCCACCCCTGGCTCCTGGAGCCCTGGGGCTCCCCTTACCTCTGCCGGAAGTCCCCATAAAGAATGCGGTTGGGGAAGCCCTTCCTACAGATGCGGATACCCTCCAGCACTCCATTGCATCGCAGCTGGTGCATGACCAGGGGGTTGTCCATCACCCCTGGGGCAGCAGGGGAGACGGAGGTCAGCCTCTGAATAAGTAGGTGCCAGGTATCACCCCTGACTAAAGCCTTCTCTGTACTCACCTGGAGCCTTCCGCTCATTGGGGATGATGCAGCGCACAAAGTGAGGATGGGTGGTCCTCAGGTTTGTCATCAGCTTGTTCAGATTTTCCTGGGTAAGAGTAGAGTGGAGAGACAGAGGCCATGTGAACCTTCGCTTGGGTTTCTGAGTCCGGGATTGCAGATACTCCATCACCAGAACCATCAAAAGAGAGCTGGCGAGCTCACAGTGTTACGAACACGTAACTCTTTCTGTCCCGCGTACAGAGCATCAGAGTGTTGCAGCCGAGAGGCTCTGACCTTACCCACTACAGGTATTGTGGAATCTCTGGGCCCTTCTTACCCGGTGGAGAGCAGACACTGTCTGGAAGGATGAGCCTTTCTTCTTGCCTCCTTTGCCTTTCCCACTGTCACCTAGGAAGCCAAAGAACAAGACCCTAAGAACACAGCACCTCCAGGCAGGGCCAGGGCTCTGCTCTTCGGGGGCTGTGTGACTTTGGGCAAACAATTTTCCAAGTCTATTTTCCATGAGGGTGGAAATAACTACGTCTAAAAGCTGGGACGGGTGCTGGCTTAGAGGCAGCCTCTAAGATAACCCACCTGCAGGGGTGAGAACGCTACCAGTGCCCCGGGCTTCTATCTCCTAACGCCACTGCCATCACGCGCTCCCGGTTATCTACTCTTTTTATACTTCACCCTCGTCATCTCCAACCACGCCCATTTTCTCCCTTCTCTGAACTGGAGGCTCATCTGCCCTGTCCTTTGTTCAGCAATCTTGCCAACCTGTATTAAAAACTCCTGTATGCATGTTTCTGTGCTGGACATCTGTTGGTAAAATGTATGCCTCCCTTCCTGACCTAGACAGACATGTGTGCCTGCACATACCCATGACGCTAGGTAGGGAAAAGTACAGGGGGGTGCAGACAGACTGTGTTGGGATCCCCTGCTCCCTGTGGACCCAGCACCTGTGGAAATCCCCCAGCCCACTGTAGGGCTGCCCCTTACCGGTATCAGCAGAAGCGTAGGTGGAGAAGAGTGTGGCCATGAGTTTGAGGGAGGACTTCTGGTACAGCCCCACCACCGTCTCGTTGAGAGGGTCCTTGTTCTTCTCCAGCCAGCCCAAGATGTTGTAGTCCACGGTGCCAGCATAGTGGACCAGAGAGAAGTGGGCTTCCTGCTTCCCCTTGACATTGCGAGGCTTCTGGAAGTTGTTGGACTTGCCCAGGTGGTTGTCGTACAGCTTGGCCTTGAAGGTCATGTCTGTGGCCTTGGGGAACATGCACTCCTCCTCCAGGATGGACATGATGCCCATGGGCTGACAGCACAGAACAAGGAGAGAGAGGATGACTGATTACACTCCCAGTTTCCTGGGTCTGGGGAGCAGCTTGACATTCTGGGGATTTTGGTTTCCTGAGGGAGGAAGGGATGGGATGACTATGTCCGGTTGGCAGAGAAGGGAGCTCAGGTGGTGGAAACAGGGCTCACCTTCTCTTTTTTTTTTTTTTTTTCTTCTGGTGCTGAGGACCGAACCCAGGGCCTTGCACTTGCTAGGCAAGCGCTCTACCACTGAGCTAAATCCCCAACCAGGGCTCACCTTCTCGATGAGGTCGATGCAGGCCTGCAGGTCCATGCCGAAGTCAATGAACTCCCACTCGATGCCTTCCTTCTTGTACTCCTCCTGCTCCAGCACGAACATGTGGTGGTTGAAGAACTGCTGCAGCTTCTCATTGGTGAAGTTGATGCACAGCTGCTCAAAGCTGTTGAACTGCAGGGGTGAGGTAGCCAGTCAGGCAGGCAGGCTGACTGAGGGTCTGAGTGGCCAGCATGGTGGGTCAGCCTAGGACTGTGCCACAGCCCTGGCCGAGCCCTGCACAGGCATGGCTGGTCTCTCAGGTCATGGCAGGGAAGGGAGGGCTTCTCCTGAGGGCAGGGACACAGACTCACATCAAAGATCTCAAAGCCGGCGATGTCCAGGACACCTATGAAGTACTGGCGTGGCTGCTTGGTCTCCAGGGTTGCGTTGATGCGTGTCACCATCCAGTTGAACATCTTCTCGTACACTGACTTGGCCAGTGCCCCGATGGAATAGTACACCTGCTGTACACTCTGCCCCTTGGTGACATACTCGTTACCCACCTTCACCCGAGGGTGACACAGACCCTTGAGCAGGTCGGCTGAGTTCAGCCCCATGAGGTAGGCAGATTTGTCAGCATCTGGTCGGCAAGGAGAACGGAAGCACCTTCAATACCTCCATTCATCATCCCAGCTAACTTCTGATTAGTGTGGGGCTACTTGCCATGTTCTTGTTCCACCCCATCCTCCACCCCATCTCTCTATCCCACAAGCCTCAGTTCCCCCAGTCATACAGGGCCTAGGTTGGGATCTGGCTGAAGAGCAGGCCCGGGAGCAGGGCTTGGCCCTGGGTGAAGATGCTGACCACTGCTTCTCATTTGCTCCCGGTTTCCTCCATCTTTCTGCATTATAGCCCAGGAAACATTGCTGCCAACCTAATTCCTTAAGCCTTGTTGAAAGAGCCACTGGGCTCAGCACAAGAGACCCAGTCCCTAGTGACTTCTGTACTGAGGTCAGTGGGCCTCCTGAGCCCCTGCAACACCTAGGGCTTCCTCAACAGTGCGCCTCCCTCACACCTTCTGTGCCGTCTGGCTCCGCCTGCTCCTCCCGCTGCTTCTGCTTGAACTTCATGTTCCCATAGTGCATGATGGCGCCTGTCAGCTTGTAGACACCGGCCTTCTCCTCTGCTGTGAAGCCCAGCACATCAAAGGCGCTCTGGGACAGAGGGAGAGGATGGGTAGAGGGTGGTCCCGGAGCTCTCCAGAACCACCAAGGGCATCTCCAGGCTCCTCACTTACATCAGTGGCCAAAAGCTCCTCGGAGTCATCAATGGAGGCCACAGACACCTCTCCCTGAGAGACGAAGGCATAGTCGTACGGGTTGTTGGTAACCAGCAGCATGTCTGTGTCAAGCATGGAGGGTAGGGCAGGAGGCGGAGAAAGGGAAGGAGGGGAGAATGGGGAAAGAGCAGAGGGAGATAGGACAGGGAGGAGATAGAGAAGAGGATGGTCACTGAAGGCCAAAGCAGTAAAGGCACAAGGGTCCCCAGGAAAGAAGCCCCAAGGCCCCCATGAAGAAGGAGGAACATGGAGTGGGAAAAGGAGAAGCATGTGAAGAGGAAGGGGAGGGGAGAAAACATGGCAGAGAAGAGAGGGAAGACACAAAATGAGGAGCAGGTACTTGACAGGGCATGGAGAGGTGCAGACCAGCTATGGGGAGGGAGGAGGAAGAGCGGATCAGAGGGAAGAGGGAATAAGGAGGTTGGACAGAGCCAGGGGAGGAACAGCATGGGCAGTGGTCAGGTCAGGTTACCCAGCAGCTCCGGCTTCTTGTTGGACAGGATCTGGTAGAAGATATGGTAGTTCCTCTCAGCCTTTAGCTGGAAGATCACCCGGGACTTCTCCAGAAGGTCTGAGGAATGGAGACAGGAGGAGGGCAGGTGAGAGAAGACAGGTGAGTTAGCAAAAGAACAGGGATTGGGTCAAGAGGCTCCCACATCCTGGTCATGAAACCCAGGAAGAGGCTAGTTTCAGTAAAGATTATTAAAGCCATGAGGTGGGCAGAGATCTAGGCAGAAGATGGAATGAGGAGATGGGGCTGCCCGAGGGGAGGGCCGCAAGATGGTGGCACTCACAGGTCTCTATGTCTGCAGAAGCCAGCTTTCCTGTGGCTCCAAAGTGGATCCTGATGAACTTCCCCTGTGGGTAGACCAAACAGAGTGAAGGCACTGGCCAGAAGTATGGAATCAAAACGTGGACTTTAGCCCAACCCAAAGTGTCCTAGAGTGATGGCTCTAGAATGTAAAAGCCCTATTTGGTATCACAGCTTAGTATTGGTAAAACTAAGAAGAGGCTGCTCACACCCAGATATCAGCGAGAAGCTGAGGGGAAAACAGCGACCAGGCTTAGTCTGTGTCAGAGGCCTCTGGTTTGTGGCTCTCACCTTATCCCCTCAGTGCTCTATGAGGTAGATGTCTTTACCCCTGTTTCATAAGGGAAGGACTTGGGTGAATCACTCAGTCTGTAGAAATTCAGGCCTTTGGCCCCAGAACATATGGAAATGTTGGTAAGTTCTCAAATATGACCCAAATCAGCTCTGTTCATATCTGTGGACAGTTTGATTTCTTTCCACAGTTTCCAGAACTCAAGAAGCCAGAGTGAGTCAGGAGGGTTCTCTCTCTCTCTCTGTCTCTGTCTCTGTCTCTGTCTCTCTCTCTCTCTCTCTCTGTCTCTCTCTCTCTCTCTCTCTCTCTCTCTCTCTCTCTCTCTGTCTCTCTCTGTCTCTGTCTCTCTCTCTCTCTGTATATGTATGCCGGCATATAATCAACAAAGTATATCAACTCTTGGCAAAATAGAATTCCCATTTTCTTGATAAGTTTGGATGAGGTCATTTATAGTAGTGGTCCAGGGTCACTCACAAAGCGGGAGGAGTTGTCATTCCGGACAGTCTTGGCGTTGCCAAAGGCCTCCAGAGCAGGGTTAGCCTGGATAATCTGGTCCTCCAGGGTGCCCTGTGAAAGGAGCAGAAATTAGGGGGGTTCATCTTTCATTCATCTCTAGATGGTTTTGGTTGGCGGAAGCCTAAACTGATTCTCAGGGGTAGGGTGAAGCTGGTTGTACAGCTAGGAAGTCCTCAGGCCCCACAGAGGTCTCAGAGCATGTGTGTTCCCTCAGGAGGATCTTCTGTACTGACCCTTCCAAGCCCTGCTCTTCTCCCTGCGTCTCCTCGGCTGAGCCTGTGACCCATGCTCACCTTGTTTGCATTAGGATTGTCCTTCTTGCTACGGTCCCCTATGGCTGCAATGCTAGCAAAGTACTGGATGACACGCTTCGTGTTGACAGTCTTCCCCGCTCCGGATTCTCCACTGGAGGCAACAAGGGACAGTCAGAGCCCTTGAATTCCACTATTGTTCATACCAAGTGCTCCACACCTGTCTTTTCCTAGCCTAGGTCACCAGAGTCCAACACAAAAAGAGCCCAGTCCCCTCCCACCATACCCTTGCAGTTATGGCCTTAAGACTCTCCTGCCCAACTGTACCCAGGGCGTCAGCCTGGCCATCCCTACACGAACCCCCTGTGGAGGATTAGAGCTTGCTCACGTGATGAGGATGGACTGGTTCTCCCGATCTGGAAGAGAGAAGAGGAGAGGCAATGGGTTGAGGGATGAGAGTCCAGGTGAGAATTCTGGTTGAGGAGACCCAGGTCGGGGCACCAGGCTTACCTGTCAGCATGTACTGATAGGCGTTGTCAGAGATGGAGAAGATGTGGGGTGGAGCCTCGCTCCTCTTCTTGCCCCGGTAGGCAGCTACCACTTCCGCATTGTACACTGGCAGCCACTTATAGGGGTTGACGGTGACACAGAAGAGGCCTGAGTAGGTCTGGAGTAGAAGACAGGGCCGACATGTAAGGGGAGACTAAGATTGGCAGTGGTGGCAGTCAGAGTCACTCCTGGCCACTTGAACTGGTTCCCTTCATTTTGCTAGGATGAATCAGGCAGGCATGGTGAGAAGACACTAGGACTTTGGAGAGCTTTTTTACCCCCTCCTTTCAGGTCCCCTGGCCTGTGAAGGCCTCTACTGAGTCCCCGCAGGGTATAGCAGCCACTCACATAGATCATCCAGGCCGCATAGCGCTCCTTGAGATTGTAGAGCACAGCTGGCTCATGCAGGAAGGTCAGCATGGCCATGTCCTCGATCTTGTCGAATTTCGGAGGGTTCTGCTGCATCACCTGGTCCTCCTTCACAGTCACCGTCTGGAGAAGGAGAGTGGGTGATAGGATGGGCGACCACCTTCCCATGGCTCTTGTCAGATCTCATTTACCAACCTTGTGCTCTTATCCCCTCCCTGCTTGGCCTCACTCCCCTAGTTCTTGGCTAACAAAGGTTTAAGCTTCCTGCCCTAAGTCCCCACTAGACTCAAATCCCAGGTAATTTTCCTGCCCAAGCTCCAGAGATGTTCTAGGGTTCCTTTCTCCTGCCAGCTCCTGATCCTGTCCAGTGATCATCTCTTTTCTGCCCCTATGAGTTAAACATACAAAGGGAAAGCTAGAGACTAGCAGTTCTAAAATCCACGTGCCCTGTGCGTGCCTCTGTTGCCCCAGGAAAGCCTTTTCCCCCAGTGGGACAAGCAGCAAACCCCCAACTCTGTACTCCTTATCTGTCAAAATCGGGGGTTGATTGCCATCCATTTCCTATGTCTTGATGCCAACAGGGATGCAAGTGCTCTTTTTTTTTTTTAACAGTGGAAGAAGTTTTTTTTTTTTTTTAAACAGTTAAACGTTGCGCCTTCATAGTGACCAGAGCTCGCTGAACTGGGATAGATTATAATTCCTGTGGGTCGTGGCGATCAGTCACATCCTGGGGGAAGCATCATCCAGGCAGCAAATCTGCGAGTCACACAGCTCTGAGCCCTACTGGCGAGCAGGGGGTAATTCTCATGGCCAGGCTGTGCACCCAGTGAACAGGGTTCCCTCCTGTGTATATCGCTGGCCTCAGGAATCAGCTTTTGGTTCAAAAGCTTCTGCCCTTTTTGTTCATCTGGGTCTGAGTTTGCTTTTGGTTTAGGAGAAGAGAATTTGAGAAAGTGAACTCTTGGGGGAAACTGAGGCACAGGCAGGAGGGATAGAAAGTGCTAGAAAGGGCGTCTGCCTTTAGTGCTGTGGTGGTGCCTTCATCTAAAGACCTCTCTGAGGAGGAAGACAGTGTCCTTTTGGCAGGAGAGCGTCCCTTCGGTGACCCCTGGTGCACCCGCTTAGGTCTCCCTGAAACGGTTCCGGTCCTGGGGTTTTCAAGGGACCATCTTGGCATCCCCACCTCTCCTCAGGCTCCTCAGCTCCCACTACAGGAGGCTTTGCTCCAACCCCTTTCCCCAAGCCGCCCTCCCTCCCCTGTCTTGCCACCATTGCACATACCTTGCCGTTTTCAGTTTCGGCAGTGACCTTGCCCCCTTCCCGGGACACGATCTTGGCCTTGACATACTCCTCCTTGTCATCAGGCACGAAGCACTCTGTGCGGATGTCAAAGGGCCGGGTCTGGGCCTCTAGGCGCTCCTTCTCTGACTTGCGGAGGTATGGGGCTGCTGCCCCGAAGTCAGCCATCTGGGCATCCGTCATCCTGTCACTCTTAAACTCTTATGGGGGAGATAGGAGGGATATGTCATTCCTGGTGTGTGCTAGCTTCTGTGTGAAGTCCAATTCCACCACCTCCCTGCCTCTGCTATGCCATAGCCTATGGCTCTCCCGTCAGGACTCCGTGTAAAGTGCCTGCTTCCCCATCACAAAGAGTTCTCCTTTCCTTGCAGAAACTCGAAGTCATCTGAAGGAGGCTCTCTGCAAGACTTGGTCTATGTGGGGGAAGGGTGGCTGAAGTTTGCTAAGAGTGCCAGGTTGCTGGGCAGAGGGCGGGTGCTGGAAGTCTGGCTTCTGGGGAAAATCATGATCTGCTGTCTACAGGGGAAACTGGGGGCATTCTCACCCGGTTAATCTTTTCACAGAGAATTTGGACCACGGCTGGAATGAGGCACCACAGAGGTGCAGCTGGACGGAGAGAAGAGCAGGCAGGGAGAGGAGTAGCAGAAGCTGAGAGACGGACCAGAGATCCTGACTAGGACGGAACAGGACAAGACAGGGAGTGAGGTCGGTAAGACAGCACCCAGAGGATTAAAGCTTTGGCTCACTGGGAGATTGCTTACTTGACGTGTATGAAGCCCTGGGTTTGATTCCCAGCATTCTGACACAGAAAGAAAGGAAGGATAAAAATGAAGGGGGGGGGGGGAGGCAGTGGAGTGAGAAACACGTGGAAAAGGAGAACACACAAGAAGGCAAGGCAGAGAGAGTAGAGACAGATGGAGTAGACAGCACCGGGCAAATCTTTCTGAACACTAAGAGCCAAGATTAATCAAGACAAGGGAGGGAGGAGGCAGTGGAAGGGAAGGGGCATCCAGTAGAAACATCCTGCCACCGAGAACTTCCCAGGCCGGTGGGAGGAGCCCCACTTCCAGGGAAGACACTTTCCCTCTAGGTGGGGACAGGTCTGGTGCGGTTGGAGAGCCCCCACGCTAAACTCCTTCTTACCTGGGATGGAGAAATCTCGGTCTGACAGCTCTCAGCGCTCCAGCCCCTTTATAGCTCATTCCACGTGCCTGCTGCCTAAATTTGGAGTCATCTGCTGGGACCCTCCCTCCCATCCCTCCTGTCCTGGCTCCTCCTCCTTTGATCCCTTGGCTCTGGAGGTGACAGGAGGACAGCAGCCCTGAGGTTTGCCCATGAAAGGTCTGCTGCCCTCGCCCCTCTGGCTCCAGGGCCTTTTTTTAGTCCTTGGGCACATTCCTCCTCCCCAAAGGGCCGATGGGCAGATAGAGGAGAGACAGGACCGTCTCACACCACCTCCCCTACCCACATGGCCCTTACCTTAGTTATTTTTAATCTGAAGGCTGAGTTGAACACACTGGGTAAGGGTCACCTTCTCTTACGGGCCTAATATTTGTCCCCTGTCTCCAACACACAAGCTCCCATTCCAGCCTCCCCCCTTCCCTCCTTTACACCCTAGCTATCTGCACAGCTTCAGGCTGAGGGGTGCCTCCTACTCTCAGACCTGGAGTTCCACAGTGCTGGCTCCCCAGGGACAAAGTCATGATGTCCAGGGAGGGCATTCATTTTGCAGGTGCATGACTCAGTTTCCCTTTGATAGTAAGAGAATTCTATACCTCACCTCCTCTCTTTACTCTGTACAGATACTGTCTATTGTCTCTGTTGCCCATATCTCTAGACAGGTGTCCTCCAAAGACCTTGCTACTTTGGCTTAGGAACATATATAAAGTCTACATTCTACTTTCAATGTTCCCTGACATGCAGGCTATCATCCAATTTCTTTAAACCATGGGAGGGTCTCACTGACTTACACACAAACCTGCAGTCTGGTAATGTCACATACAGAACTGAACAGCTGCACATCCATGCCCACTTTCAGTCAGACACACACATGCATTCACATGCACATGCACACACACAGAGACTTTACACATTAACTCCAGATTTCCTTTCTTGCTTCTACACATACTAGTGCATATATCATGCACACAATTATCTAGGTTCTTACCCTCCCTCTGCAACCCTCCACTCCTGATGGGAGGTGGGAAGGGGGAAGGCCAGAGGTGTTAATCCTGGTGCTGATGGAGAAGGGGTGTAAGTGGGGGGTTGCTCTCTTCCGCCTCTCCAGGCTGCCAGAGGATGCAGGTGCTACTCGGGATGCCTGGCAGGCCCAGAGATTTACACCAGTTGGCCCCTGTCTCCAGATTCCATGGATAGGGCCTCTGCAGACTGACCCCTTCCCGAGTGCCCTTCTCTAACCCTCCTGGGGCCTTATACTCACATGCATGCCCTCCTTTGTGGCACCATCAAGTACCCAAGGCCCAACGGCAACCCCCGTCCTCCAGGACTGCTGTTTTTTCAGAGGTTGTAGGTGTTGGGTCTTTAGCGGGTCATGCATGTTATAACTAAGTAGACACTGTGTTCAGGAGACAAAGCCAGACTCCCCTGCTCTGACTTTCCCTCCACCCCCACACCCAGGAACGCTCTCCCTGCTCCCAGCTCTCCCCCATCTACTGTCACCTCTCTCAATATAGCTCTAGAGTGTGGAGGTGGGTAGGACACACAGCGGTCAGTGTTTCTGAGTACAGCACTCTCGGTGATGTGGTGTCTCTCCAAGGTTGCCAGCCCCCTAGGATACTTCACTTCCCTTATGGTGGGTGGGTGCAGGAGCATACAGTCCTCTCCAGGGGTCTTAGATCTTGTACGCGGTATTCTTGAAGGGACCTGTTTCAACCTTGCGTTCCCATCTGCTGGTGCCTCTGCCAAATGGTTGCTCTCCGAGGATGAAGGCCACCTGTCTGCAGCTGTGTCCCCGGAGGTCACTTGAGGCTCCTGTGTGCAAGCTGCAAGGTTAGCCCATGGCCTAATATGTCACTGCCTGGTTCTCAAGCTCTTGAGGGCATGATAAGGCACTGAGAACATTGGGTCAGCCTGGGTCAGGTCCAAGCGACAAAAACCAGGCTTTGTCCTCAGGGAACCTAGTATGCTACTCAGGCCAAACTTGGTATAGGTAGTGGGGGCTCATGGGGGATGGTGGGCACAGAGTTTCCATTGCCTCCTATGGAAGATACAAGGAAGGAGTTAAATCAGTTCTGGGCTCTGCCCTCTTGTGTGGCCTGGTTTGCCCTCTCCTTCCTTTCCTCGGTCCCCTAGTCTCCCCCGCTCTCACATACTCTTCTCAGCCGCCTCCCAAACCAGCCCTGCAGTCTGATGAACGTTCTAGAGTAAGTGGACCCCAGATGGACGCTCTGGCCACAGGTGAGAGGCACCATCCCTTTGTTACCTGGATCCCCCGTCTCTGTCTGTTCCTGTGCCCACCTTCAGTTCCCTGTCTCTAAATCAGCCCTAGCCTCTGCTGTTCCGGCGCTCATATCGGAATCTCACAGAGCACTCAACCTGGCTTGTCCTTGTCTTATTCCTCTACTCTCTCCAGCTTCCCTTCTCCCTGACTTTCATGACTTCCATCTAAAGGTAGCCTGGGTTTTCCCCTTTACAGTATCGTTTCCAGCGCTTCCAGAGTCTCAGTCCCGTCTCTCTCCTCACCCATTCTGAGCATCATCCTTATCTTGAGGCTCTACCGCTAGTCCTTGACCCTCTGTGTGTGCACGGGCTAGCTGCCTTTGCTGCTCCTTTATCTCTTGCTCTTTTAGGCTCTGGTCCACACATCTCCTTCCACTGTGATCCTCTTTAGACTCTACGGATTTCTCCACTGCTGCTCAGGTCTGTTCCAGGAAGAGGAATGGGCTTAGGGAGGGAGAGGGCATAAAGAGGAGACCTGGGGACCTGGGCTCTTCCTGTGGCCTCCCTATGCAGACTTGATTTAATGCACACTGATTTCATAAAAAAAGGACCTTGTATTCAGGGAGCATCACACGACTGTCCATGAAGACATATCTGTATAGAGTAACACAATGTAAACTAGAAATTGTCAAGTGTGTCAAGCTTCAGGATTGAGAATGTGAAAATGGCCATATACAGTTCTCTGTGTCTGCTATTCCTGAGTTGCAATGACCAGTACCCAGGGATGTAGAGTCGGACACAGAGGCATCTTAATTAATGGAGGAAGTCCACCCTAATGATCTGGCCATCTCTTCCTCTTCTATTTTCTTTGTTCAAGCTATGCATTGGTTTCCCATCTCTTCTGACTGCATCTGATTGGGCCGTTCCGTCTTCCTTCCTTATTTCATTTTCTGTTCTCCCTCACCTGCTGTTTTTGCTATTGGCAACCCCTCGTCCTCACACAGGGCCCATGCTCCAGTTGCCTAACTCAGTCTGGCCATGCACAAGCGTGTCTATGGGTGGGGTTGAGGGGAGATTTAGCCCAGAGCAGGGCAAGGTTCAAAGAGATGTTTTCAAATCCCATTGTCTTTCAGAGCCACATTCCTAAACCTACCTCAGCAGCCCAGCTGTGAATACCCAAGGATCTGGCTTTGCTTAGCTGGAGCTCACTTTTTTTTCTACCTCCAGACCCTCCTGTGATTTAGTGTCCCCCCTAACAAAATCTGGTTCCCCTGTTGCCTGCTTTCTCTTGAGATGGTTTGCCACATATAGAGCCAAACTCCATCTTCCAGCTACTGCAGAGGTAAAAGACCCTGCAAATGGAAGTCATGGTGGGGAAATGAAGAAGAAATGAATACCACAGACCGGGGGTTGGGTCCTGGGAAGATGGGGAAGAAGAAAGGTAGGCTAAGGTTGCTATCCTCATGGCTAAGTGGAAGGGACAAGAGTCACTGTGGATAGCTGTGTTTGGAATGCCATGTGACTACATCTGTCATCCTGTGTCCTCTCAGAGACCTGCCTGGGATGGGTTCTAAGGGGACCCATCTGCCATATCTGCCAAGGGGGTCATACCTCTGCAGACTGAAAAGTCACTGGCCAGTTCCTACACTCCAGGCCTTCTCCCGTGGTCAGCTCTGCGTATTATCAGTGTAGGATACTGATTAGAACTGGCATGTAGGTGTGTGGTAGATGGGCTCAGAGCTCCAGGTGAGTTTAGAGGCTTCTCTAAATCCTGTTTCAACCGGACAGGCACTGGGCCTGGGGAAGTCACAAAGGAAGCATCACTTCTTGCTGTGTTTGGCTGGAGGAGGATCTATGAGCCAGCACTGTACTGGGAAGGCTCAGAACTTCACAGAGTCCTGGGGAGTGGCCTTTGCCACTTCCCCTCCTTCTTTCAAGTCCCACCTCCCCACCCTAGAGCCCCAGGGACCGAGGTCAGTGAAGAAGAGTCTAGAGACAGGATTTTGGCTTGAAGGAAAATTGCTTTATTGTGTTTCTGCCTAAGGTGCTGTTTCAAAGGCTCCAGGTCTCAGGGCTTCACAGGCATCCTTAGGGTTGGGTAGCACAAGATCTACTCTTCATTCAGGCCCTTTTGAAATAAAACCAAGTCAAAATTAGCTCTGGGGAGGCCAACATTGTAGGGACAGCACATGGAAACTGAAGTTGAGACTAGGGCACCTGGTAGGTGGAGACCCTTGTGTGACCTTGAGGGATCCCCTCTATAGGCAGGGATATGTTTCCAGGAGTCAGTGCTGAAGGAGAAAGTTCTGGAAATAAGGGTTCTTGAGTAGGCTGGATGGAAGATATCTCTGTGAGATTAGTGGAGCCCTTGGGATATTCTTTACATGTTTGCGTTTCAAAGATAGGAGACAGAATGAAATGGGAAATAGACAGGGTAGCTGGAGGGAACTGGATCTAATAGGTTTGCATAAAATGGGGCTGTATAGGGTTTCTGACTCCTCTTGATCTGGGGTTCACAGAATCACTGCAAACAAGGTCACAGAGAACCTTAGATGTGACTGGGAACTCAATCAACCTTAGCCTTTGGGGCCTTGTGGTTCATCTAGGAACTTAATGAAACAGTGCTGCCTGAGGGGACAGAGAGGTTACGCCTGCTGTGGGAGGTGACAAGTGAGGTCCAGGGGAGGAACCCACCTTGGCGCCAATGTCACGGCTCTTGGCCCGCAGCTTGTTGACCTGGGACTCAGCAATGTCCGCCCTCTCCTCTGCCTCATCCAGCTCGTGCTGCACCTTGCGGAACTTGGACAGGTTGGTGTTGGCCTGTTCCTCCTAGGAGCAGATAAACGGGATGGGTAAGAAGGGTCTCTTAGCCTTCCAGTCTGGGGGGGCTGGCACCCTTGTCCCTCCTCCTGGCTTCAACCCTAGCAGGATGACTTACCGCCTCCTCAGCCTGGCGCTTGTAGGCCTTCACCTTTAACTGCAGCTTGTCCACCAGGTCCTGCAGTCGCAGTAGGTTCTTCCTGTCTTCCTCTGTCTGGAGGGCAGAGGAGGGAAGAAGGTGAGAGTGCACTGACCTAGGGGGCAGCACCCCACTCTGGCCTCTCTTGTCTTCTCCATTCTCAATGCTGCATTCTGAGTCAATGCTTGCTCTCTGGTCTTCACAGAATACTTGAACTTGCTTATCATTTCTCACTCAAGAAGCATCTTTTTTGAGACATGGACTCTATGTAGCCAAGGCTAGCCTCAAACACATGACGCTCCTACCTCAGCTTCCTGAGTATTGGGATCATAGGCTAGTGCCACTACTCACTTGGAATGTGATTGTTTGAAATCGCTCTATAAAGAGAGAACCCAATAAGCCAATGGGGTGGGTGCCTGAAACTGCAGTGACTTTGTACACTGTCCTAGGGAGCAGGATCCTGAAGGCCCCGGAACACCACGACCACGGAGCATAAACCCGCTGGCTCTGGGCCCAGCATGGACTGGGAGTGACTCTGGGGCTGTGAGTATGATGGAATTTCCTGGGCTGCAGTGGGCTGACACGAACTTGATCTAGGCTAAGGACAAAGTGTCCTCAGAGGGCATACATGCTAGACAGAAAGACAGACAAGCTCTAATGGAGCACTACGGAAAGCTGGGTTTGTGTTGCCCTGGGTGCCTGAAACGTTTTGAGACTTATTTGATTGGCTGTGGTGTCTTTGGTAGCAGGCCTGGCTATAAATTTTCTGCTGGAGAAGGGTATTGCTGCTTGAAGCTGTGCCTGTATAGGGCATATCTCTGGTGGATGGGCTGAGGGTACATGTCAAGGGGGAACACACAGGCTATGAAGCTCAGTCATGGTCTTCTGGGCCAGGGGACAAGAGTTGGCCATGACTGGGCAGGCTATGAAACTCAGTCATGCTCTTCTGGGCCAGGGGACAAGAGTTGGCCATGACTGGGCAGAGTGGAAGGACATCCAGGGTGTGCACGCCAACTCTGGCTAGGGAAAGGTAGCAACATGTCTCTGTTCCCCTTGGTTGTTGGTCACCATGGCTCTAGGCCACTGGGTAAGAGCTGTGATTGTGGCCCCGCCCAACCTGGTAGGTGAGCTCCTTGATGCGCCGCTCGCTCTTCCTCATGCCCTTCACCGACTCCGCATTGCGCTTCTGCTCAGCCTCCAGCTCATTCTCCAGCTCCCGGACCCGGGCCTCCAGCTTCTGCAGCTGCTTCTTGCCACCCTTGAGGGCGATCTGCTCTGCCTCGTCCAGCCGGTGCTGCAGGTCCTTGATGGTCTGCTCCATGTTCTTCTTCATGCGCTCCAGGTGGGCGCTGGTGTCCTGCTCCTTCTTCAGCTCCTCGGCCATCATGGCGGCCTGTGCACGGGAGAGGAGGGCATGCGGTCTGCTCAGGTCCTCGTGGGCTCACTGCCCAGGCTAGGGAGATGCTGGTCTGGAGTGGGTAGGCAGGGTAGGGGACTCACATCTGTGATGGCCTTCTTGGCCTTCTCCTCTGCGTTCCTACACTCCTGCACCGCCTCCTCCACCTCTGTCTGGAGCTGGGAGAGGTCTGCATCCATCTTCTTCTTCTGGTTGATGAGGCTGGTGTTCTGGGAAGAGAGTGGCAGAACAGGAAAGACGCTGGACGTCTCTGAGGAGCTCCCTCCCATCTGTCATTGAGCTCAGGAATGTACAGGGTGCCCCCCTCACCTGGGAGTGCAGCAGCTGCACCCGCTCGCTGGTCTCGATCAGCTCCTGCTCTGCCAGCTTCCGAGACCGCTCCGTCTGCTCCACCACGGCCCGCAGCTCCTCCAGCTCCGCCTGCAGCAGGTTGTTGCGCCGCTCCACGATGGCGATGTTCTCCTTCAGGTCGTCATTGGCACGGACTGCGTCATCCAGCTGGATTTGAGTGTCCTGAGGACCAGAAAAATGAGTGTAAGCTTGAAAGCTGGCTCTGGTGCCTTCATGAAGTTGTCACACAGAATTGAATGTGGGCGAAAAGTCCGTTGTGGTGGCTCAGGGTTGGCCTGTCAGCCATCTTTACAAGGATGGCATGACGAGAGAGAGCCAGTGTCCCTACCATCTAATTAGCCTTGATAGAAGCCAGCCCTTCCCTGGGTGAGGTGACCTCCTGTTTCCAGAAGTCTCCGAGTACCTTCAGCAAACTCTGGAGGCTCTTCACTTGTTTCTGGGCCTCAGCAGCCATGCGGTTGGCATGACTGAGCTGGATCTCCATCTCGTTGAGGTCGCCCTCCATCTTCTTCTTCACCCGCAGGGCCTCGTTGCGGCTGCGCGTCTCGGCATCCAGGGAGGTCTGCAGGGAGTCCACCACCCGCAGGTGGTTGCGCTTGGCCTGCTCCATCTCCTCGTCCTTCTCTGCCAGCTTCCTTTCGATCTCTGCCTTGATCTGGTTGAACTCCAGCTGGGCTCGGAGGATCTTGCCCTCCTCATGCTCCAGGGAGGCCTGGGAAGGAAGCAGGAGGAAAGATTTTGCAGGCTTAGAGTCGGAGACCAGGAGGGAAGCAAGGGTGAAAACCATGCTACAGAGAGCATTCAGGAATGGTATACATGGCTCAGTCAGGGGTGCAGAGGAAGGAAAGGAGAGAGTGTGCACAAGAGAAATGAAAGCAAGATGAAGGAAAGGGGATGCAGACTCCCAGGGGGGTGGAGGGAGCCAGCTTTGAAGACAAAGAGGAAAATGAAGTGTGTTGCCAAGGAAACAGAGGCAATCAAGCACACAGTGTAAAAAATCTCAGGCAGGCAGAGGTGGAAAGGGGAATGAGCTGAAATAGGAGCCCCTCCAAAGTACAGTAAATAAGATGTTTGCACGAATGAACTTGGGTGACCTTGAGCTCATCAGACATTGACAAATGTTTGCTGGGTGCCTGCTATGTCCAGCACCACCCTAGACCCTGGCAATGGACCACTGAGGAAGAATTCAGGCAAAGGGAAGACGGGAGCAGGGACCAAAGTCTAGATCCCAGTCCCTACTAAGCCCCGAGCCCTCTGGCAAGCCCACCTCAGCCTCTTCCAGGGCTGACTGCAGCTCCAGCTTCTCAGCCTCCAGTTGCTTTCGGATCTTCTCCAGCTCGTGGATGCTCTTCCCAGTTGAGCCCAGCTGTTCAGTCAGGTCTGAGATCTCCTCTGAGGATCAGAGAACCAGAAAGATCAATACGCCTTGTCCTGCCTCCCTTTCCCCGCAGCCCTTCCCTGCCCCTCAGCTCGCCCACCCTGGAGGTTCTTGTTCTCCCGCTTGAAGGTCTCCAGGTGCTCCAGAGACTCCTCATAGGCATTCTTGAGCTTGAAGAGCTCTGTGCTCAGGGAGCGCGCCTCCTTCTGGGAAGACTCCAGCTCTGACTGGGACTCCTCATACTTCTGCTTCCACTCAGCCAGGATCTGTGGGGACAGAGCACCCTGTGTCCAGAGCTGCTCCAGGCCCCTCTCCTGACTCAGCCCTGCTCCCCTGCCTCTAAGGAGCATGCTCTGGCCTTGAGCTGGCACTGACCCCACTGCGGGCATGCATAGCGTCCGCAGCCCCACCGTGGGCCCACCTTGTCGAAGTTCCTCTGCTTCTTGTCCAGGGCTGCGGCGGCCGCATTGGAGCGCTCCACATCCACCATCAGGTCCTCGATCTCGTTCTGCAGCCTGTGCTTGGTCTTCTCCAGCGAGGAGCACTTGGCGTTGACGGCCTCCACTGCCTCCTCAGCATCCTGAAGCCTCTGAGCCAGCTTCTTCCTGCAGCAGGGGAAGTAGGGAGGGTGGCCAGGAAGAGAGGGATGGGGAGAATGGAGGAGGTAGGTTTGGACAAGAGGAAAACATGTGACTTCCAAAAGACTATCCTCCACCACCTAGAAGCACTCAGAAAAGCCTAAGGTCAGGCTTCAGAGGCTGGGCACTTAGCAGGCAAATCTCAGTAGCTGAGAATGGAGACATAAAGCACCTATGAGGGCCATGAGCCTGATCCTTCTTGGCTGGATCAGCCCCGTTCCCTATAGCACCGTACCCCAGGTGGGTGCACTCAGCCCTCAGACAAACCTTTTGTTCGTCTTATATTCGGATGAGAAACATAACGCGAGCAAAAAGCTTCCCTGAGAGGAGCAGGAGGTGGGGGTGCCTAAGAGTCCCCTACGTGTGGACTACTGAGCATCAGATCGGGCTGCAAAGGAGCCTCAGCCAGAGCTGGGTACCCAGGACTCACTTGGCTTCCTCCAGCTCCTCCGTCCTCTGTATGGCGTCCGTCTCATACTTGGTCCTCCACTGGGCCACCTCTGAGTTGGCCTTGGACAGGACACGCTGCAGCTCAGCCTTGGCTTCTGTTTCCTCCTCATACTGTTCCCGCAGCAGGTCGCAATCATGCCGGGCTGACTGCAGTGCGTGGGCCAGGGCATTCTTGGCCTGGGAAGAGGTGGGCATCGAGGAAGTGGATCAGCTTTCTCCTCTGCCATCCCCTTACCCCAGGCCCAGCATGCTCCCTTGGCCACTTCTACCTCCAGCTCTCCAGTGAACCTGGTGTGGTTTGCTGAGCAAGGAGGACCCTACACAACAAAGCAGTGCGGCACTGTTTACAATGCTCTTGTGCCCACTGCCCGAGGCTCCTTGCAGCAGATTTGCTCCCCCAGTGCAGTTACAGGTGCAAACAGAGACACCAGGAAGTTTTCCTTATATCACCACACTAAAAGAGGTAGTTTTGGGGGTTTGTACATGTGTAGGGAGCTCTGAAGTCAGCCATGGGTATCATTTCACAGACACTGTCTACCATATTTTTTGAGACAAAGTCTGTCGCTGAGATTTAAGGATCACCACCTTGGCTAGGCTGGCTGCCAGTCAGTTCAAGAGATCTTCCTGTGTAGTGATAATTTTAGAATTTTGGCTTCTTAAAAGAACACAGAAATATTAGAATGTGTGTTTGTTTTAATCCCAGGTGTGGGGCTGTGGGGTTACTTCAGATTGTCCACAGCAGCTGACTGTGGTTTGGCTCGTGCTCTGGCAGGGGTGTGATTTTTCCAGCTGCGGGTACTTTCTGCAACTGTGCAGCATTTGGAATTCTAGGTACTTTTCAGAGGGTATATAAATGGTAGGGCCCAGAGAGACAGTGTTGGATGTTGGTTGCTGTTGGTCATGGTTTGTTAAGTAGTCATGTGCAAAGAAGAGGGGAGGAGGAGGAAGAGGAAGAGGAGGAGGAGGAGGAAGAAGAGGAGGAGGAGGAAGAGGAAGAGGAAGAGGAAGAGGAGGAGGAGGAGGAAGAGGAGGAGGAAGAGGAAGAGGAAGAGGAGAAGGAGGAGGAAGAAGAGGAGGCGGAGGCAGAGGAGGAGGTGGAGGAAGAGGAGGAGGAGGAGGAGGAGGCGGGGGAAGAGGAAGAGGAGGAGGAGGAGGAAGAAGAAGAGGAGGAGGAGGAAGAGGAAGAGGAGGAGGAAGAAGAAGAGGAAGAAGAGGAGGAAGAAGAAGAGGAAGAAGAAGAAGAAGAAGAAGAGGAAGAAGAAGAAGAAGAAGAAGAAGAAGAAGAAGAAGAAGAAGAAGAAGAAGAAGAAGAAGAAATAATAATTAGAGATCCCGATGGTGAAAATCAAACTTGCCCCAATCAACTCAAACTCAACACCCTTAATCAGCAGGAAGTAGTTGCTCCCTTTCCAACTTCTGACTTTATTCAGGGATCTCTTTCCTTTCCTTTCTATCCTTTTTTTCTCTCTTATTCAGTGTTAGATGGTTGGAAGGGTGGAAGAGAAGGGTAGGAGGAAAAAGAATCCACAAAGTAGTAAAGACAAGCTATACGCCTGTCTCTGCCATCTCAGTGCTGGGATCACAAGTGTTGGAAATTGGGCCCAAACACCATCATGCTCCTGTGGCAAGCACTTCACTGACTGAGCTATGTCCCTAGCCATCGCTCTGTGAGTTTTAAGAACTCATGGTCTCATCTCTTTACCGTAAACTCAGTACTGTGCTAGGGATAGGTTCCGGCTTTCTTTCTCCAGGCTTCAGGTTGCTCTCATAATTCTAGGACCCTTTTGTGTAGCCCCTCCACCCCGTATCTGCACCCAAGAAGGCCAAAACACATCTCAGACCAGTGGTTCTCAACCTTCCTAATGCTGTGACCTTTAATCCAGTTCTTCATATTGTGGTGACCCCTCAATCATAAAATTATTTTCATTGCTACTTCATAATTTACTGCTGTTCTAAATTCTTAATGTAAATGTCTGATATGCATGGTATCTAATATGCAACCCCAAAAAGGTTGCAACCCAGAGGTTGAGAACCACTACCTTGGATACTTCTCTGCCTCCTTACCCTCCAACCCCACCCCTGCACAGCAATAGGAGGGCAAAGGGTCTCTGTCAGCCTGGGGAACAGATTTTAAAAGATACCTTGTAAAGGCTGGGTTATTACTTCTTTTTTACAGTTTGTAGAGAATTTGGACCAGGCAAGCCTCACTCTTAGAGAAGAAAGAGATGCAGACAGAATCCAAGGCCTATTGTTGCATTCTCTGCTTGGGCCAGGCCCTGAGTTCAGGCCTTACCTTGACCTCCTCCTCCAGCTGCCTCTTGAGGTCCTCCAGCTGCTGGGTATACGTGAGCTTGCCTCGGGTCAGCTGAGAGATAAGAGCCTCCTTCTCATCCAGCTGTCTGGACAGCTCCCCTGGGGAGGCATCAAGGTACCTTCAGCCCCTCTTCACCCTCAACCCAGCCCCTAATCCTTAGGCTCCCTTCTCTGGAGAGGCTGCGGGCACGTGAGCAGCGTGTACGCCCAAGGCCAGGATGCTCAGGAGGTTGGGGGTCACGGAGCTCCAGCCCTGGACTCACCATTCTCTGTCTGCAGCTTGGCCCGCTGGCTGGTGAGGTCATTGACAGAACGCTGTGTCTCCTCAGCCTTGCTCCGGTGTTCATTCATCTGGTCCTCCAGGGTCCGGCACATCTTCTCCAGGTTAGCCTGAGAGAGGAAGGAGTTACAGAGTAGGTTCAGGAAGGAACTAAAATGGAGTAAGGATTGCAATGAAAGAGAAAACCATGGACGGTAAGGGAGCACCCAGATGAGCCGTCAAGGAAGAAAGAGGATCGACACCGGAAGCAGAGGGATCAGAGGAGGGAGCTGCTGAAAAGACCCACCTTGGCCTTGATGATCTGCTCCATGTTGGAGGTAACGTCATCCAGCTCCAGCTTGAACTCGCTCTTCTCTTTCTCCAGCTTCTGCTTCACCCGCTGTAGATTGTCTATCTGCTCGCCCAGCTCGGCCACGCTGTCCGCGTGTTTCTTGCGCAGGGCCGCAGCTGTGGCCTCATGCTGCAGCGTGGCCTCCTCTAGGTCCCGCCGCATCTTCTGGAACTCGGCCTCGCGCTTCTTGTTCATCTCTATCTGCACAGATGTGGCCCCACCGGCTTCCTCTAGCCTCTCACTGATCTCCTCCAGCTCCCGGGACAGGTCTGAGCGCAGCTTCTCCACCTTGGCCCGGGCTGTGCGCTCAGCCTCCAGCTCCTCCTCCAGCTCCTCGATGCGTGCCTAGTCAGGGACACAGAGGTTCAGACCTGCTTCCTGGACCCTCCATTGAGGCCCGTTCTGGGGCTCTAAAAGACCCCTGGCCTATGAGAACAGCAAGTAAGTTTGATGTATAACTGGAAAAGTAGACATAAAAGGATTTGTGGGGAAGTGTCTTGAACAGGCCAGTCAGCTTTCTTTTAGACTTGAGCACTGCACATTCTCTTTATTAGAAGGAAGCAGATCTCTTAGAGAAGGACAAAAACAAACAAACACCTAATCTGTGCTCATGGGTTTTTGAGAGCAGTTTACTGGGGAAAGTAGCAAACGTGTAACTGAGAAAACCACATCTGTTTGAGAAAATAGCTGAAGACCTAATTCAATGCCTGCTACGGAGGAAAGAACCATAAAGACTGAAGGGACCTTTAAAGTCACCAGGTGACAGAGTGGGGAGACTCAGAGGTCAGCAGTGGGGTTCCGTAATCTCTTGGAAACCAGGAGTTCTGCCGTCCTAGACACCCCCTCCCCGCCCCCAAGGTCTCTTCCTGGGTCTTCCTTGGATCATATAAGCCCCAATTGGGGGGCTCCCTGTAGGAAGCCTTGTTCATTGTATCTCCTTTCACAGGTACACAGTTCTGTGATGCACCAGTATCATACCCTGGAGGGGGATCCAGGGAAGCTGAGAGCCAGCCCGGGACACCACACTCAACTAGAGCCCCTGGCCTTACCTGAAGCTCTTTGAGCTTCTTCTGCAGCTGGCTGCCCAGGGCCTGCTCATCCTCAATCCTGGCGTTGAGTGCATTTAACTCAAAGTCCTTCCTGTAAGGAAGAGAGAGCGAGGGGTAGCAGGTCAGGAAGGCACTTGGAGTAGCCACCAGAAGGTCAGAGATTATAAAACCAATGGACTACAGGCAAAAAAAATACTTTAAAGAGTGATTTAGGATGGGTACCCTGAAGGAAGGGTAACACCTGCTGTCTGTCAGGTTCAAGTCCAGTAAAAATACAATGAAAAACCCTGTAGCAGGGCAGCATAGTGGGGCTCTGTGGGGCTTTCTCCTCTTTTTTTTTTTTTTACAAAAAATGGGGGGGTGGTTATTTATGTATTTAATATATGTGGGTATACTGTAGCTGTCTTCAGACACACCAGAGGAGGGCACCAGATCTCATTATAGATGGTTGTGAGCCACCATGTGGTTGCTGGGATTTGAACTCAGGACCTTTAGGAAGAACAGTCAGTGCTCTTAACCACTGAGCCATCTCTCCAGCCCAGACTTCTCCCTCTTATTCCAAGTATTCTCCTCTGTGAAGTAATGAGACTATTGCAAAGGCCTTTTCACTTTTTTCTTTCTCTTTGGTGCTGTGGTCTTTAACTTGTCACTGTTAGCTTAGGCAACTCAGTCATCTCTCTCTCTTTTTTTTAATTGGTGTGTATTCACTGTGCATGGCGCTGGGCTTCATAAAGATGGTGTCTCACACCTCGATCACGTGCCTGGAGCATGCTCACTTCCCTTCCACTCCCTAACCTTCTTGAGCCTTAGCTGTCTCTGTGATAAAATAGGATGGCAGACACCATCTTTGTAAGTACTCTGAGGAGGCTGCTGAGGAGAGCAGGTGAGAGAACTACTCTTCCAGAAGAAGCAAGATTGGTTCTCAGCACTCACACCGTGCAGCTCACAACTGCCTGATAGGCCCGCTCTAGGGGCGTCTGGTGCCCTCTTCTGACTTCTGTGAGCGATGCACTCACATGTGTGTGCACTAAAACACACACACATGCACAAACACAATTAAAAATAAAATATAAAAAAAGGAAGGTGGAAAAACCATTAGGACCATATGTGATCTATGTGATCCATTCATTCATTCAACAAACTCTGTGCCTAGGGACGTGTAAAGACTCCTATGCAAATACAAGTTGAAGTACTATAAGATTCTCAAATATCAAAATACGTTTTTGCAGCTCACTATTCAAGTCTGTGTGTGCACCTTTGGGAAGGATTTGCAATAAAGATTGGAACCAGAATCTACCTAGAAAAAGAAATGACCCAACCCTTACATTTTTTTGAACAGCAGAGCGATTCCTTTGAAATTATGGGCAGCCTCTCCTCCTATCTGACCGAGTGCTCACAAAGGAAGCAAGTTTTTATTTTCACCTCTCCCTGGGGTCTAGCAGGGACAAGGTGCTTGAGAGATCCAAGTGAGACTCCTTGCTAGGGAGGACCTTGGGATCTGATGTGCGGGTTAGGGAGGCTCTGCCCTCAGTTTGAGCATCCATTGCCTCTTAGGATGGCCCCTTGCCTGGCTCAGCCTATACTGTGGTGGGTGAGCTGAGCTGGGCTGGATAAATGGCCCTGGCAGTATGGAACACGGTACTTTTTGAGTCGCTCATCCAACTGCTGCTTGTCGTTCTCCAGGTCCATGATGCTCTCCTGGGTCAGCTTCAGGTCACCCTCCAGCTTCCGCTTTGCTCGCTCCAGGTCCATGCGCACCTTCTTCTCCTGCTCCAGGGATCCCTCCAGCTGGCAGAGAGAAGAGCCAGCTATGAACCACAAGGTAGGCTATGCTAGCCTGAGTTTTGTCTCTATTTTGGAAATCCTTAGAGAATCCAGGACTTTGGACACTTCCCTAGAAAGGACCGATGTTTCCAGGGAACCATGAGAATGTCCAGACTGAAAGGTTTGCTCAGTGGATTATTTTGTGAATGAATGAATGTGGGAGAAGATTCCAAGGCCATAATCATTCATTCAGCATCCTGTAAGTACCTATGGGTTCCAGGCTCTGTGCAGGGTACTGGAGACACAAAACTGAGTAAACTCAAGTGCCCATCTCGGGGGAGCTCTTAGTCCTGCGACTGAGACAGATACTGAGTTATTAGAGCAGAATGGTAAGGCAGTCAACGGACGTTTACACATTTGAGGGAACAATGGTCATTCAGGACCAGACTCTGCAAAGATTCTCCTCAAAGAGTCTAACATTTTACCAAAGAGATACAGTGTTCTTCTGAGATAATCCTCTAAACCCTGTAGTCAAAGATAGAACTATGCGCGTTTACAATTTTAACTTTAATAAAAAGCCAGCTCAGGCCGGGCCTTGTGGCGCATGCCTTAAATCCCAGCACTCAGGAGGCAGAGGCAGGAGGATCTCTGTGAGTTTGAGGCCAGCGTCATCTACAGAAAGAGTTCCAGGACAGTCAGGGCTACACAGAAAAACTCTGTCTAGAAAACACACAAAACAAAACAAAACACAACAAAACAGCTATCCCTGTTCTTGAGCATAACAGTGAGATTGCATACATTTCTTTGAAGTCGGTAACCCTCATGCTTCCTATCCCCCTGTTTTATTCTGGGAGGATGTCAGTAGACTGAAGACTTTCCAGTACCCCAACCCCCATACCCAAACACACCCGTTCACACATACCTCTCGACACAGAGAGACATGCTACATCTAAGCCCATTTTACCCGTCTGCTTACATCATCCACTTGCTGCTCCAGCTTGACCTTGGCCTTGGTCAGAGTGTTGACCTTGTCCTCCTCAGCCTGAAGGTCATCTAGGGCTTGCTGGTGGGCCTCTTGTAGAGCTTTCTTCTCCTTGGTCAGCTTGACAATGATCTCGTCCAGCCCAGCCATCTCCTCTGTCAGGTTTTTCACCTGCCGAACACAAATCCCACATTCCCTTTAAGTCAAAGGACACCATCCTAAGGACCCCTAGAGGGACCTCCATGCTACCATAAGGAACACGCTGTGCTTTGGAACCTGAGGGAGCCGGCCTCACCTTGTTCTCTGTTGCGTGCTTTTCCTTCTCCACCTTGGCCAGGGTCAGCTCCAGGTCATCGATATCTCTCTTGAGCTCTGAGCACTCGTCTTCCAGTTTGCGCTTCTTGGCCGTGAGCTCGGCGTTCATCTCCTCCTCGTCCTCCAGCCTCTCGGTCATCTCCTTCACCTTGGCCTCCAGCTGGATCTTGTTCTTGATCAGCTGGTCGCAGCGCTCCTCGGCATCTGCCAGGTTGTCTTGTTCCTGGGGGCGAGGGACAGGAAGGGAGGCTGGTCAGAGAGGACAGGCCCTTGTCCTCACAAGTAGAGGAGAGAGGTACAATGGCCTGATGGGAGAGGGACCCCGGCTTATTCTCAGCTGAGAAGAACCCAGGAGGCTAAGGAGGCAGGTTTGGGATGGTCTGTCTTGGGAGCACTAGGGAGAGGAGCAGAGGAGCGAACTCAAAGTCTTCACGTGGCCTTTTTCTCTAGTCTCCTCGATTTAAGGAAATGCATTTGCTGATGTTACTCTGTGAATTTTAACCTATGAGATAGGCAGGTGGCTCCTGTTTAAAATGAAGAAATTTAGGCTCGAAGATGAGTTATAGTCCCCGAGGAGGATTTATCTCTCTCTCTGTCTCTCTGTCTTTCTCTGTCTCTCTGTCTTTTTCTGTCTCTGTCTCTGTCTTTCTCTGTCTCTCTCTGTCTCTGTCTTTCTCTGTCTCTCTCTGTCTCTCTGTATCTCTCTCTGTGTCTCTGTCTCTCTCTGTGTCTCTCTGTCTCTCTGTGTCTCTCTCTGTGTCTCTCTGTCTCTCTGTGTCTCTGTCTCTGTCTTTCTCTGTCTCTCTCTGTCTCTGTCTTTCTCTGTCTCTCTCTGTTTCTCTGTATCTCTCTCTGTGTCTCTGTCTCTCTCTCTGTCTCTCTCTGTGTCTCTCTCTGTCTCTGTCTCTCTGTCTCTCTGTCTCTGTGTCTCTGTATATCTCTCTGTCTCTGTCTCTCTGTCTCTCTGTGTCTCTCTCTGTCTCTGTCTCTCTGTCTCTCTGTGTCTCTGTCTGTCTTTCTCTGTGTCTTTCTTTCTCTGTCTCTCTGTCTCTGTCTCTGTTTTTCTCTGTCTCTCTCTGTCTCTCTCTCCTGCCGTGTGTGTGTGTGTGTGTGTGTGTGTGTGTGTGTGTGTGTGTGTGTACACATGTATATTTTTGAGACAGGATCTCTTACAGCCCAAGTTGGCCTTGCTGCATTCACTCTATAACCAAAGCTAACCTTGAACTCCTGATTCTCCTGCCTCTACCTCCCAAGTGCTGGGATAACAGGGGTGTGCCACCATATATGCCTAAGCCTGTGTATTTAAAAGGGATTCTTTTTTTTTTTTTTTATCTTTTCTCCTTCTGAGGAGATCTTTGAACGTGTGCTACCAGATTCTCCAGTCTGTGAGTGACAGGATTGTACACCCTTACATAGAGAGAGGTGTGTGACTGTGGGGAGCATGACCGAAGCACAGGGGAGGAGCTAACAGTGGCCATGTGGCCTCACCGCCTGCACTTGGAGCTGCAGGTCATTCTTCTCCTGCAGCAGGGACACCATCTTCTCCTCCAGCTCCTTGCGGCGAGCCTCAGACTTCTCTAGTGCATCTTTGACTCGCCCGAACTCCTCCTTCATGTTGGCCATCTCCTTCTCTGTCTCTGCGCTCTTCAGCAGCGGCTTGATCTTGAAGTAGAGCTTCATCCACGGCCAATTCTTGACCCCCATGAAGGCGCGGATGTTCCACTGGATAATCAGCAGGGAGTCTCTGCAGGCACGAGGAAAAGAGTGGGATGGAGCTTCCCCTGTTCCTTCCCATGCGAGGCTCTTCTTCCTAGATAAATCCACTCTTCCTTCCTTTACCTCACCCTCTCTGAGGTCTTCAAAAGCTAAGGACCGGCTTGTGTTCCTAAGATTCCCCCCCCGATGATTCCTTCCTGCTGGGCTCACTGAAGTCTTTCTCTGGACACTGTCACCGAATGAGCCTGAACCTCAGGAGGGTTGGAGATCTCCTTTAAGGACCTCTCACCTGCGCTCCAGCAGCTTCTTAAACTCCATTCTGGAAAGTACACCTCGGGACTGGGCCTGGATTCTGGTGATGATGCGGCTCAGCCTCTCATCTCGCATCTCCTCCAGCAGCCCCAGCAGCCCCGCCTTGAAGAACACCTGAGGGCAAGTGGGTAGAATCCGACTCAGGGCAGAGCCTCAACCAAGGGTGACCAAGGTAGAGGAGGGTCGGGGGAGGTTCAATAAGCTCCCGGGCACCTATCACCTGTGCGGTCCAGGTCTGACTGTGGGCGTGGAAAAGGAGAGGGGCGGAGCCTTGCGAGTCTGCCTCCCAGTCTCAGCTCTATCACTCAGCATGGCTACCTGCTCTACAGCCATTGGGTAGAGCTCTAGACTCACCTTGGTGTGGCCAAACTTGTACTGGTTGTGGTCAATGTCCAGGGAGCCCAGCAGCTTCTCAGCCCCTTTCCGGCTATCAATGAATTGGCCCTCAGGGATGGCTGCTGGGTTCAGGATTCGATACCTGGGGAGGGAAGTTCTCAGAGTCATTTGCATCCTGTGTGGGTCTGCTCTGCCTATAGCATTCCAGGGCCACCATAGACCCCCTACTCCCACAAAGGCCGCCCATCCCTGGCTCCTGGAGCCCTGGGGCACCCCTTACCTCTGCCGGAAGTCCCCATAAAGAATGCGGTTGGGGAAGCCCTTCCTACAGATGCGGATACCCTCCAGCACTCCGTTGCATCGCAGCTGGTGCATGACCAGGGGGTTGTCCATCACCCCTGGGGCAGCAGGGAGGGGAGAGATGATTGGAGAGAGTGTTGGACTAATAGCAATCCTCTCAGTTCTCATCCAGGCTCTGAAACATATCTGCTTACTTCAGCAAGTCAGTTAGACAATGCCCATTCTCCATCTGTTTCATTTCCTCCTTAGCCCCACTCCTAATAGCAATCAAAATATTCTCTCATCTATTATTTTATATAATTTATACTTATTATCATGAGTGGTTTCAGGACAGACATATCTCTTATTCTATGTGAATGGGCTAAGAGATTGAATGCCGTGCAGGTCACTGAGCTAACTGAACTCTAAGCCAGGCTCTGAAACTGTCTTTCTTGATACTTTGTTTCCAATGTTTAAAAACAGATAGACATTCCTTAGATGTCTCACTGAGGGCTGGAAGTCACTCACGAGGTGATATCCAGAGAAGTGCCTTACATATAACCCTGAGGCACATTGCTAACATAGGGTAATGCTGGGAGGGATGGTCTGGGAGTAGAATGTGACTCGGAAATCACCATGACTTGGAGATTACTCAAGGTCCTGTCTCTGAGACAGTGGGTGTTCAGAGTGGGATAGCGCAAGTTCCTGGGCTCACCTGGAGACTTCGTCTCATTGGGGATGATGCAGCGTACAAAGTGAGGGTGCGTGGAGCGCAGGTTTGTCATAAGTTTGTTCAGATTTTCCTGTGGCAGAAAAAGAGGACAAAATAAAGAGCATGGATGAAGGAGAAGCAGGAAATGAAGAGGAGGGAAAGAAAGGAGAGAATACAGGAAGCGAGGAGACGAAAGGATGCTGGAGAAGGGAGAGGTTGATGAAGGTGAGAAGTGAAGAGGGGTGAGATGAGGTCAGGAGGGGAAGACAGACAGGAGCATGCAAAGGGCTAGGGTAAACCCAGAAGAACTGGTGTTGGGAGGAGCTGGGGCTGAGGCACCAGAATGAATGGGAAGCCACGGTAGGCTGGAGCTGGGCACACGCTCACCCTGTGCAGTGCGGACACGGTCTGAAAGGATGAGCCTTTCTTTGCTTTGCCTTTGCCCTTGTCTACAGCTGTGGGAAAGGAAGCCAAGGAAAGGGCAATTAGTGGACATGTAAAGAGGCAAGGACCTATAGCCTCTCCTCACATTTTGTCTTTCTTGGCCACCAGACCAGGGTTTTCAGTATGGCGGCTTCAGTGAATCCACCCAGGTCTATCTCGCTGAGACTATTCTGTACAACTCCGGGCATACCGTGAAAGGGAAGTGATGAAATTTGCAGGCGATGTGCCTCAGAACTGTGGTGTAAACCTTAGAGTGCTAATGCCTGAGATACTTACGTGCATCAGCTCCAGCATAGTTGGCAAACAGATTACTTAGGAGCTTGAGGGAGGACTTCTGGTACAGCCCCACCACCGTCTCATTGAGAGGGTCCTTGTTCTTCTGTAGCCAGCCCAGGATATTGTAGTCCACGGTGCCAGCATAGTGGATCAGAGAGAAGTGGGCTTCCTGCTTTCCCTTGATATTGCGAGGCTTCTGGAAGTTGTTGGACTTGCCCAGGTGGTTGTCGTACAGCTTGGCCTTGAAGGTCATGTCCGTGGCCTTGGGGAACATGCACTCCTCCTCCAGGATGGACATGATGCCCATGGGCTAAGAGTGTAGGGAGAGAACCATTGAGTAAGCTTCACTTGGTAAGATACTCTTCTGTAGGTTAGTATTTACTCAGACATGCCGGTAGGGTGCGAAGAGACCAGGCTTGGCTCAAGGATAGCAGCTGTCTACTGTTTGACACCTGTCAAGCTTTCCTCAAGTGGGGATTTTTGTTGATGTCAGAGGGGCTTTTTGTGGCTGCTTCTGATGTCTCTATCATACCCTACCACCCAGATCCCTGTGATGCTGAGTTTAAAAATAGGTACACTAGTCAAGTGGTGGTGGCATGTGCCTTTAATTCCAATACTCAGGAGGCAGAGACAGGCAGACCTCTGAGTTCATTCAAGGTCATCCTGGACTAGACAGTCAGTTCCAGGACAGCCAGGGCTACACAGAGAAACCTTGTCTTGAAAAACGGAAATCCAAAAACAAAACAAAAAATACTCTTATAACCCCCCATACTGCTGTCACATTTCCTGACCCTTGGATCCGTGTAACCCAGAGCCAGTGGTGGGAAGACCAGCTTCCTAGATGCCCATCTTTCATGCATCCAGTCTTAAGACCCTGGGAGCAGAGCTGTCAGGACTCTTGTCATGGATATTTGGAACAACACAGAACTCTGAGAAATAGAGCTCCACTTCTGATATGTAGACTGAACTCCTCAGCAGGAAGATGAGCCATCACTTTCTCTGGAATTCTGAAGTGTGTTCATGTAAGGTGTAGGAGGAAAGCTCAGGTGGTGGAAACAGGGCTCACCTTCTCGATGAGGTCGATGCAGGCCTGCAGGTCCATGCCGAAGTCAATAAACGTCCACTCGATGCCTTCCTTCTTGTACTCCTCCTGCTCCAGCACGAACATGTGGTGGTTGAAGAACTGCTGCAGCTTCTCATTGGTGAAGTTGATGCACAGCTGCTCAAAGCTGTTGAACTGCAGGGGGTGAGGTAGCCAGTCAGGCAGGCAGGCTGACTGAGGGTCTGAGTGGCCAGCATGGTGGGTCAGCCTAGGACTGTGCCACAGCCCTGGCCGAGCCCTGCACAGGCATGGCTGGTCTCTCAGGTCATGGCAGGGAAGGGAGGGCTTCTCCTGAGGGCAGGGACACAGACTCACATCAAAGATCTCAAAGCCGGCGATGTCCAGGACACCTATGAAGTACTGGCGTGGCTGCTTGGTCTCCAGGGTTGCGTTGATGCGTGTCACCATCCAGTTGAACATCTTCTCGTACACTGACTTGGCCAGTGCCCCGATGGCATATGCCACCTACAGGGGAGAAAGGCAGATGAGGCGTGCTCTTGGGAAGGATGAATTTGGAAGCTCATATTCTACCATGGTGTGGTCTCTCCACCATTCATTCATCTTCCAAAGACAACCCACCTGCTGGACATTCTGCCCTTTGGTGACATACTCGTTGCCCACTTTGACTCGAGGGTGGCACAACCCCTTGAGCAGGTCAGCCGAGTTCAGTCCCATGAGGTAGGCTGACTTGTCAGCTTCTGGAAGGAAAGGGTAGGTAGTGACGTTAGTACAGGGATACACGTTCTACGTGGCCCTCGGTGACTCCATGGGGTTCCTTGCTTCTCACCTTCCGTGCCGTCTGGCTCTGCCTGCTCCTCCCTCTGCTTCTGTTTGAACTTCATGTTTCCAAAGTGCATGATGGCGCCTGTCAGCTTGTAAATGGAGTTCTTCTCTTCTGGAGTGAAGCCCAGCACATCAAAGGCGCTCTGTAAGCAGCCCCCATATCAGTGAATCCCAGAAAAGAAAGTGTGACCAGTTAATGAGACCCTCATACGCTGGTAGAGAGAACTTGAATTTGTCTTCCTCCTCCCTGTAAAGTATGAGATTCCCACAAGCAGAGAGGGACTCCGAAACAAAGACAGACAATAGAAGATTGGGGCCCCGCCTCGTGACCATCCACTGTCCGTGGTCATGGCTGTTCTCCGTAGCTGCTGTGCGCTCCCCACCAATGTTCCCAGCCCTTCCCTGCCTCGATTTTCATATCCGTGTGTATCTCTCCTCTACCCAACAGCTCACTTCGGCCCTCAGGATCTGCAGGGCTCTCCTTCCTGTTTCTCGAGTGGTGTTGATATTGTTGTCTGCCTTTCCTGTCTCTCTGCCCATGGTTCTCTGCACACCGTGGTTTGACAACACCAAATAGTAGCTACTCTCCTGCTTCATAGCATGTGTCTTAGCGTACCCTGTTCACAGGGTGTGTTCTAGCTCTCTAGGAGGGTTGTACAACACCTCGTGGCTGAGTGCTCACAAACTTACATCGGTGGCCATGAGCTCTTCAGAGTCATCTATTGAGGCCACAGTCGTCTCTCCCTGGGAGATGAACGCATAATCGTAGGGGTTGTTGGTGATCAGCAGCATGTCTAAGAATGGAAAAAATGTGGTTCGGATGTGCACAACCCCTGGCTATCCTGGGGGCTGCTGGCTATAGCAGACAGACCAAGGGAGAGGCTCAGATAGAACTAGACTTGACCCCCAAGATTGAATCTAGCAGCATCATAGGGCCCAAGGCATACTGCCAGAACCCAGCCTTAAGCAGAGAGGACCAGGTTGCCATGGAAATATCTGGTCTCGGTCTGACTCACCTAGAAGCTCAGGCTTTTTATTAGACAGGATTTGGTAGAAAATGTGATAATCTCTTTCTGCTTTCAGCTGGAAAATAACCCTGGATTTTTCCAGAAGGTCTGTGAACCAAGCAGGTAGAAGGAGAGGAATGAGAGGTTAGAATGCAGGTACAAAGTAAAGGGAAAGGGGTGGGAACCACAGCGAGCAAAGAACAGAGGGAAAGACCAGTGCATGGCTGCAGGGGCAACACATGAAGAATGGAGGCAGAGACCCAGAAGGAAAGAAAGCATCTTAGAGAGAAACCCCCTCCCCCCAAAGAATCATGCACTGATAGCAGACAGAGGAAAAGCCAGAGAAAGCCTCAGGCTGACGTAGAGACAGAAAGATATGCATACTGCGGGAAGAGATTGAGACGAGGCTGTACAACCAGTATGGGCTCGGCCTAAATGAGCCCCGGCAAATTCGTGGAACTTACAGGTCTCTATATCTGCAGATGCCAACTTTCCTGTTGCTCCAAAATGGATTCGAATGAATTTCCCCTGAAGCGATGGATGGAAGGAAGAGAGTAGCAATGAGCCTGGGAAAGGCTCCCATTTGAGGCCATCCCTCAACCAGCCCAAGTCCCGAGTTCAAGGTGGGGTATCACTCACAAATCGGGAGGAGTTATCATTCCGAACTGTCTTGGCATTGCCAAAGGCCTCCAGAGCGGGGTTGGCTTGGATGATTTGATCTTCCAAGGTGCCCTGAAAGAGGTCAAGAAGGATGGGGGTGAAGGCTGCCTACTCTTTTTCTGTAATGCATGCCCTTACGTGACAGCAGGCCTACCTTGCCTGGGGTCTGGTCCTTCTTGCTGCGGTCCCCAATGGCAGCAATAACAGCAAAATATTGGATGACCCTCTTGGTGTTGACAGTCTTACCAGCTCCGGATTCTCCGCTGTTGTGACAAGCAAAGGCTTAATAGGCAGTAAAGACACTGGTTAAAGACCAAGGAGTGAGGAGGGAGCACGTCCTCTAGTGGAGAGAAGGTGCTGATCAGGAAGTCGTTAGAGATCGGCACATAGGACCAGGTTAGCAAGCAGGAAGACGATGATGCCACAGAAGACGAGGGGTCAATCAGAGGAGAGGGCTGTTTGGGAAGAGTAAGTGGGGAGGAGAGAAAAGGCTTCTGAAGGGAAAGATAAGGGAAATGATGAGGGGGGAGACACCTGGGTGGAGAGGAAGGGGGCCATAGGTTCATGCAAAGGAGTCTGACCCCACAACCCCCCGGGAGGTCTGGGATCAGGGATTCTAGAGCTATGCTCACGTGATGAGGATGGACTGGTTCTCCCGATCTGGAAGAGAGAAGAGGAGAGGCAATGGGTTGAGGGATGAGAGTCCAGCTGAGAATTCAGGTTGAGGAGACCCAGGTCGGGGCACCAGGCTTACCTGTCAGCATGTACTGATAGGCGTTGTCAGAGATGGAGAAGATGTGGGGTGGAGCCTCGCTCCTCTTCTTGCCCCGGTAGGCAGCTACCACTTCCGCATTGTACACTGGCAGCCACTTATAGGGGTTGACGGTGACACAGAAGAGGCCTGAGTAGGTCTGGGGGCGTTAAGGAAGAGGCAGTAAGGGGTGGTTGTCAGAATTCGAGAAAGACCCCAGGAGACGAAGGAAGCAAAACTCAGAGTCAAAGGGACAGGAGCTGGTGTAGATGCCCTGCTTCCTGGTAGGGGTCTTGGCTTCAGGAGACTGCTACTGCCCAGGAAGCTCTAGGTTCCAGTGGATGGACTGCTGTACTCACGTAGATCATCCAGGAAGCGTAGCGCTCCTTGAGATTGTAGAGCACAGCCGGCTCGTGCAGGAAGGTCAGCATGGCCATGTCCTCGATCTTGTCGAACTTGGGAGGGTTCTGCTGCATCACCTGGTCCTCCTTCACAGTCACCGTCTGTAAACAGCCCATGCAGGCCCTCATGTCAACCCGTGTCTGCCCTGTTTTCTCAGCATGAAGGCAGTAAGGCAAGGTATGGAGTAGAGGAGCTGGTGTATATAGCTGAGACGGGACTGGGATTAGATGTTGGGAGTAAGGAGAATTTGGACCCCCATCCTACCCAAAGGACCGAAAGCTTGGGGGCCCTCAGGTGTGCAAGCATGTCCCCTCTCTGGGCACCCCGGGTGTGGGGCTCTCTTACGTAGCCTTCCACACCAGTACCCACACCTACCTTGCCATTCTCTGTCTCAGCGGTGACTTTGCCACCCTCTCGAGACACGATCTTGGCCTTGACAAACTCTTCTTTGTCATCAGGCACAAAAACATCTTTCTTGAGGTCAAAGGGCCTGGTCTGCGCCTCCAGCCGCTCCTTCTCAGATTTTCGCAGGAAGGGGGCTGCGGCCCCAAATGCAGCCATCTCTGCATCCGCCATGACTGAGCCTGGGGAAAGGAGCAGCTGTTACCTGTACGCCGCCTTCCACCACCTTGGGGCAGCTCCCAAATCTGGTACCGTGCTGAGCACTCAGGAGCTAACTCTGCCTCAAGCTTACCCCTAAACCAGAGAGCAGCCTGGCAACTGCCAGGCAGAGGGGACAGCTTTATTTTTATTCAATTGGGGCACTCTTCGGGTGTATCCTGACTTTCTTGGAGGGACAGGACTCTGCACCAATCTCTTCCTGTCAACAGACCCTGACTGTCACTGGCCATGAGTACAGAGCTTCTGAAAACCAGGCCATTGTCTCTAAGCAGGCAGAAATGAGCATTCCAGGCTTTGGGCTTTGGGTTTGGGGCTGCTATGTTCAGTTTTCCCAGATCTCCCAACATTTAGACTTCAGCTTTTCTCACCTTGGATTCCCAAATGTGTCTAGGGATAAAGAGGTAGGCCCAGGCCTGTGGAAGAACCAGAGAGAGGGGAGAGACTGTGTCAGGGCAGGCTGTGGCCCAGGCTGGCTCTGTCCCTCAGCACGTGGAAGAGTGACCCCAGCGCTGGTCAGCCTTTCTGGTCACCGCCATCCTCCCTTCTCTATTTCCTTTCTCCCAAAGACTAACAACTTTCAGTGTCTCCGAGCCACAGTCCTCCTCCCTTCGGGGCTGTTCTACCCTTCCTCGCTGAGGCTTCCTTTCTTTGAGCCACGTACGAGACAACAGCGTTTGTCCAGACAACTCATGTTTTCTGTTTCACTCCGCGGTTGCCCCTTGGACACATGAAGAAGTCAAGGCTCTTCGGCCTTACTTTTCTCAGAGGATAAGACAAGGGGCAGAGTCCAGACTTCAGACTCAGGTCTCATGGTTCCAACCACCCTCTAACTACCCTTGCACACCCCAGGGTCCCCTGCACACGCTCTGATGAACACGCATGCTCACACAGGGTTTGTATACAACAGCCCAGCACATAGGAAGGCTCCCGTGGCTTCTTCAGAATACGAAGACCAGAGCCCCAGACCCCTGCATGTCTGAGAGATGGTGCTTCAGAGACCACGCGCAGGGTCATATCATACAGAGTAATAATTCCTCCGTGTACAGTCAGACACTTCCACAAACATGGACAGGTTCTAGTATCCATGGAACTGGCTTCCTGAAGAATTATTCTCCTCCATTCTGTCCTTCTTCCCCAAAATGCTTATAGCCAGGCATGATGTATCTTATATGATAGAATATATACTGATTCTTACATTTAAGACATGGATGCTTATACTTGTGCATGCGTGCGCACACACATGCATACACACGCGCACACACTAGCACACACACACACACACACACACACGCACACGCACACGCACACTGCTATTGCATTCTGGGCCATACATATAGATATACCCCCCCCCGAACACTTGGGCTCCCACATTCCTATGGCACAAGCATACATATTTAGACCTGCAGGGGAGTGTTCAATAATAACCTGGTACTACGTGAAGCCCTGCCAGAAGCCTGCAGTTCTAGAGGAATCACTTCCTGAACCTGGAGCCCCTTATCCCAGAGGAAGGCCTCCAGCTCCCACTCCTACCTGAGGGCAGCAAGTAAAGAAACAGCAGGAGAATGCTCAGAGCCAGACCTGGTCTCAGGGGCTGTATATATGGGGCAGCAGGGTGCCCCATCCCCCACCTGCACCCAGTCCCTAGCCAGATTTAGAAAGGGCTGTTGTCACTAAAAGCATTCCCCCCTAACTCTCCCCCCCTTCCCTTGTCCGAACAGTACTCCCCCCTCCTCCCCAGCTAGGAAACAATTGGAAGTGGGCGTCATTGTTGTGGTATGGCATGTTCAGGGTCTGAGTTCCAGGGGGTGGGGTGGCTCAAAGTGAAGCAAAAATATCCCTTACATTCCACAGCTCACTAGAGGGTGTGCTGACTACGACCACCATGACCTCAAGCAGGCAGGGCCCTGGCTGGACTGCAAGAGGGCCCTGCTGACCCTGGCATTGCTACCCCTCAGAAGTCTTGCCCCCAGTGCTAGCCTGGTCCTGTTTCCAGTATCCTCCCCACTCTCCTGGCTTGAGTCCTGCATCTGACTGAGTTGGAAAAGGGTTGGGTCAGAGCCGCAGAGAGGGGCAGGGCCGAGTTGGGGGTATGGCCCTGGTATGGTGGTTGGATTGGAGCAAAAAGGAAGGTAGGTTCCTGTTAGGACCAGGGAGTTCAGACACAGGAACTCCGGCTCAGGCGCTGCTTTCCTAGGGCCAGCAGCAATGTGTGTGTGACCATTGAGCCTCGGAGCCAGGCAGATCTTTAGTGATCCATCTAAGTGCTTTGCTTTATGGTGGTGGGGATGCTTCCCCTAAGTTTACACAGCGTCAGGGGAGGAGCAAAAGTCAAAGTGGGGAACCTCAGCAGACAGGAAGTTGATCCCAGTCAGGGCAGAGGGCTAGGGATTCCAAGGAAGCCATGCTAAAGCTGTTTGTGGAGGACCAGTTGCCTAACGGTCCTACTTTCCTACTTTAGAGCCCTTTCTTGTTTTCCTAGCGCGGCCCTGCAGATTTGAGAGGCACAAGGCCTGAGCCTCCCAAGCCTGTAGCTAATATGGCTACGGTTGCCTGGTCCACCTGGCCTCAGCGTAGACATGGATGCAATGTTTGTTCTTACAAGTGGAGAGAGGGACAGGACAGAAAAGCTCTTCCCTTTCCCTGCAGGCCCTGGGAGCAACGCTGGCACCCAGCCCTGTTCTTGTTCTTCCTGCACGCACAGGCTATGGAAGCTTCACTGCGCGGTGTCTAGGCAACAGATTCATGGTTTAGTTCGAAATCCCCTTTCTTCCCAAACACAGCTCTGAGCGCATGCGGATTAATCTGGTTGATTAGATGTCGGTTTGAAGGAGAGAGGCAAGCCTGGGGGGATGGGGTGCAAAGCAGGTACATTTTAAAGGTGGGCTGGGCACAGCAGGGAAGGGAGATTCCAGGAAGGGCTTTTGTGGGGTTTCTTGGTAACCAAAGCACGGGGTAAGGATGCTGAGCAGCTGTATGCGCTGTGCTGTGCGGGGCGGGGGTGCGGGGGCGTGCGGGGGTGGGGGCGCAGATTGTAGGGGCTGCATCCCTCAGGCATGCAGTCGCGGTTCCCGAGGGGCTGATCTTGGCGCTAACAGGTCCAGGAGAGCAAATTCTGGGGGCCTTTTCCAGACCCCACCAGGTATTAACATATCAGCCTCACTAGGAGGAACCTCCAGGGCCAAAGGAAGGCAAAAGCTCGTTCACGCTCTTCTAGCTTTCTATTTTTTATTTTTTTCGGAGCTGGGGACCGAACCCAGGGCCTTACGGTTGCTAGGCAAGCGCTCTACCACTGAGCTAAATCCCCAACCCTCTTCTAGCTTTCTAAACACAGGAAGATCCCTTCCTGCCATGCTCAGGGATAGGGCTCAGGCACAGGTGCGTGCAATGAGATGGATAGAGATTGCTCGGAACCCAGGTGAGCCATTTTAAAGCCAGTGTCTTTGAGTGGGGCCAACCTGTGTGGCTGTGGGATTGGGGAACCATCTCTACAACTTAACCACACGCCGGCCCCGCCTCCTCTCAGGTTTGGAGGGCTTTGGTCTGTAGGTGTTTGGGAGGATTGTTCTCACTGCTGAAGGCAGAATATAAAACACGCCACTTTCCTAATTCCAAGCTCTCTGTCTCACATCCCAGATGTTTGGTCTTCCTTCCGCTTGCTGCTTGCTGTTGGCAGTTGGGCGTCTCTCCCCCTCCTTCCCTATGTGATTATTTATGGAGGGCCAACTATGAGCTTGGCGCTGCTGTAGTCAACGGGGATATGTAACAATGAACCAAAGCAAAGGTCTCTACGGTGGGCAGCTTGGTCCAACTGTTGGTAGCAAAGAACCCAGGCTTCAGAGCACAGCCTGTACTCTGCGTGCGTGACATTCCTAGTGGGGAGAATGGGGGCCCGAACCCATGTGAGGAGTGGGTGGTGATTGTGGAACACACTACAGAGTGACAGGAGACAAGACAAAGGGACAGCAAGTGCTATAAATAAAGAGGGACTGGGCTGGAAGCTGCTTCGCTGAGGTAGACCAAATAAGGCCTGGATATAGAAGGAAGGTGATCCACTTCCCTAGCCTCCCCTCCCCAGGCATTGTGTCTGCTTTGTCTGGGCTCTGTCACCACACCGATCAAATGTCAGGCCCAACCAGGAGCCATTTGCTGAGAACATACCAGTGGAGAGCAGCGGAAAGTTTGCTAAAATTACTACTGGGAATTAGGGTGACGTGGGGGTACACAGGCTTAAACTAAAAGAGAGCTGAGCAGGAAAAGAGAGAAATCTGAAAGGAATCTCAAAACCCGAAGGGAGAGGGTCAGGAGGAGACAAAAGAGGTAGGGCATCTGGCCCAAGGGGAGGAAGGAGGCCTCAGTTGTTTGAGAACAGGAGAGGGGACCAGGAGAGGAAGCCAGTGCTCCTAGCTGCCTGAATCCCTGACCTTGGGGAACCTATCCTGGCTTCACGAGGGCCAGGATTAGGGAGCTGAGCTAGCCTCTCTCCGGTTTCTCTTTACAAACAGCTGCTCCTTCTTGTCGTTCTTTTGTATTCCGGCTGCTTCCAAAATGCTTTGTACTCTGCACACTTGCCGGCCCACTCAATACACCAGCCTCTCTTCTCCCAATCTCTGCTTTCCACAGACAGGGGCCAGCTGGGGAGGCAGCCCGGTTTCAATTAGAGCGTTTCAGCCAGGTAGACCTCTCTCCTTCAGGAGTGTTTGGAGGGGGCACTGTGTGGAGTGGCCAGTCTAGAAGCTTGAGGGGCTTAAAAGGAGGCTTGCTGGGGGTGTGGAGATCCCCTTTGAGACCCTGGGGGCAGGGAGATCCCTTTTGAGATGCTGGGGGCACAGAGGTCCCCTTTGAGACACTGGGGCACAGAGATTCCTTTTGAGAACTAGCCCCACATTTTCTACTTGTGTGGTCTAGCTCAGTCACTTAACTCCCTGAGCCAGCTTTGCTGTCAAGGTGGGTTTTTCCAAGGATTATGAAGACTATTCCAAGGTGAGGGGCCTAGCACACATCAGCACGCAAGAGACTTCACATTGGGAAGTTTTTATCCCAAGGAACACCAACATCAGGGATCCAGACTGCAGACAGCAGGGCTAGTCATCAGCTATAAGTTTTTGGCCCCCACATTTTCCTCAGCCCACCATGTCTCATCAGTTGAAGACAAGACCTTCAGGTGGTCCTAAACCCAACCCATCTCCACAGGATAGCCTTGAGTCAGGAGACCACTGCCCTGCTGCTGTCTGTAAAACTTTTCTCATGACCAAGGTGTACCCCAAGCCTACTAAAAGCTGGGCCAGCAAAATGACATTGTCAGGAAAACAACTGGGAGCTGAGGGGAAGCATTAGCTAAATGCTTTTTGTGTCCCAGGACCATGCAGACAGCTGCTGGTAGAGAGGCCAGCCTATGGGGAGGAGGCAGGTTAGACTGTGGCCCTCAGGAGTGGGCTGGCCAGAGACCCTTCAGATCAGCCAAGGATGCAGAAGGCCTAGAAACCTCTGAAGGAGAATGCTAGAGTATTTTGATATGAAAAAAAAAGGGGGGGCAAACATAGCTTGGTGAGGTGGTATAGGTCTTTAATCCCAGCACTCAGGAGACAGAGGCAAGCAGATCTCTGTGAGTTTGAGGCCAACTTGGTCTACATAGAGAATCCCAGGCCAGTCAAGGAGACCAAGTGAGATCCTGCCAGTGAGAGATAGTCACTATGGGGCTAGGCTAACTGTTAAGGCTCCCAGCTTTAAGGACCAAGCAACTACCATATTCTCAGCTCCCTGGTGTGCTTCTGCTGGTGTTACTATCTTTAAGCTGACTTAGAAAATTCTTTAGGGGGGCTGGAGAGATGGCTCAGTGGTTAAGAGCACTGTGTGCTCTTCCAGAGGTCCTGAGTTCAATTCCCAGCAACCACATGGTTGCTCACAGCCATCTGTAATGGGATCCGATGCCCTCTTCTGGTGTGTCTGAAGACAGCAACAGTGTACTCACATACATAAAATAAATAAATAAATATTAAAAAAAAAAAGAAAATTCTTTAGTATATGTCTTAGGGTTTCTACCGTTGTGGTAAAACACCATGATCAGAAGCAACTCTCAGGTCCTACTCCATCACGGAGGGAAATCAGGACAAGGAATTCAAGGCAGGAACCTGGAGGCAGGAACTAAATCTACTTACCTGCTTAGTCCTCAATGGCTTGCTCGGTCTGATTCTTATAAAACCCAAGAGCTCCTGCTTAGGGGTGGCCCCACCCACAGTGGGGCTGTGCCTTCTCGTATCAATAATTAAAAGGCCAATCTGACGGGGACATTTTTTCAGTTGAGGTTTCTCCTTCTTGAATGATTCTAGCTGTGTTGAGTGAATGGCAACAAGACTAACCGGGACAGGATGCATGTTTTTGAAAGTGGGCAAACTGGAAAAGAGCAAAGGGTGGGGACAGAGAGGTGGCTCACTGGTTAGAGCACTTGCTGTTCTTGCAGAGGAACAGAGGTCTTGAGTCCCACAACTCACAGGGCAGAGTACAACCGTATGTAATTCCAGTTCCTAGGGATCCGATGCCCTCTTCTGACCACCACTAGGAACACACATAATACACAAGCATACATGTAGGCAAAAACTCAAAACACAAAAACAAAAGCAAAAGAATCTTTCTTTAAGAAGAGGAAAAGTGTTAGGGATGGTGGTACATGTCAATTCCAGCACTCAGGAGGCAAAGGCAGGTAGATTTCTGTGAGTTCAAGGCCAGCCTAAGTTGCAAGATAGGTCTGGGCATCATACACCTGTCCAAGAAGAAGGAGGAGGAGGAGGAGGATGAGAAGGAAAAGGAAGAGAAGGATGAGGAGGAGGAGGAGGAAAAGGAGGAAGAGGAAGAGGAAGAGGAAGAGAGCAGAGAGATGTTAAGAACACCGGAAGCTCTTCCTGAGGACCTGGGTTCAATTCCCAGAACCTACATGGCAGCTCACAATTGTTAGCAATGAAATAGGTCCTGGATCTAAAATGAGCCAGGAACTAAGAACCTCTTGGTCTATGGGGCTGATCCCATCAAGTGTTTAAAGGTGAGAACGCAGACCTGGAGTTTGAAAGGTGGAGAAGGCTTTGCGAAGCACTGTGTGACAAGCTGTGTCCCCAGCAGTGGAAATCAGCATGTCCCAGAGTTCGGTCGGTGAATGGTGCGGTGAGCTAGAAAGGACATGAGGGAAATCTCTCTTGTCATACTGTGCTGTGTGATTTTGGAAGCATCAGATGGAAAGAAAAAGATACGAGGGTCCTATTGTCTATGCGTGAGCCCATCTCTGTGCCACACAGAACCGGATACATCTCAGCCAGCACAAGCGACTGTCACTGAGATCACATTCTGTGCATAAGCAGTGGGGTTCAGAGGGAATACGATGTTCATTTGCCCAAAGTTGGGCAGAGAATGTATTAGGATTCACAGTCAGGTCTGCTTTGTTCCAAAGTGATTTCTACTGATCTGCCGTACTTCTCAGACCAGCACAATGGACAATATCCTGAGAGTGATGGGGAGGCTGCTGCCTGAGACTGTGACAGACAGTGCGCTATCCTGAAAGCTCAGTGCGAGGAGCTGGCTAGATACTGAGGGGAGGAGAGGCTACAGTCGCAGCAGAGACTAAAGTAGCAATCAAGGTTGACAGATATGAAAAGGAAAAGACCAGACTGAGGATGGTGTGTGTTTGTGTGTGTGTGTGTGTGTGTGTGTGTGTGTGTGTGTGTGTGCATGTGCTTTTCTAAGAAGGGGATAAAACTCATTTCAGCAGACTGGTTCCGGGAAATTGGGAAGCATATCAGCAAGGTCAGGGCAGGCACAAATGGGGCAATCCCTTAGACAAGCAGGAGAGCTTGGTATGAGTGAGTTAGAGGTTACAGTGGACAACCAAGGGAAGATGTTTTTGTGTCCTGGTAGGTGGTGAGAATTAGGGGCTGGCTGGTGGGTAAGAGCTGGCTATCCTATGGTGGTGTAGGGCAGGATGATCTTGGAGAGAAGAGGAAGTGCTTGGAGGAGACCACAGCCCAGGGATCAGAAGATCAGAAGGCGAGATGGTACCTGGGCAAAAGGACTTGCCTTGTTGCAAGCCTGACCTGAGCTTGATCCCAGAACCCACTTTAAAAGGCTGGGTGTGTGGCGACGATCTTCCAGAGGACTCAGGGTCAGTTCCCAGCACCCACCTGCAGGGCTGGTACCATCAGGAACTCCTTTCCTGGGGCTAATGCCCTCTTCTGGCCTCCATGGGCACTGCATGCCAGTGGTACACAGGAATACTTCACACACACACACACACACACACACACACACACACACACAGAGCATAAAAATAAATATATATTTCTAATAATAAAATGGTGGATGTGGTAGCAAGCATCTGTAATCCCAGCACTCCTATGGCAAAATGAGAGGTGAAGACAGGAGAATATTCAGGAATCGAGAAAGTTCCTGGAACAGGCAAACCCAGAAATGCGACAGAGCACCTTGCCTCAAACCTGTGTGCAAGGAAGGAACCAATCCTAACAAGTTGTGCCCTGACCTCCACGTGTGCCCTGTGACACGAGAGTGCCTACGCACACCACGCATGTGCACACACACGTCCACCACACGCACTAAAAATTAGGAAGAGAGAGAGAAGAAAAGGAGCCAAAGCGGTCAAGGCAAGACTGAGACTGGTTTCCTAGAAATCACAGAAGTCTTTCAAGAGGACAGATGGCCGGGAGTGTCAGATTCCAAAGAAAGGCAGGGTGACAGGAAGGCTGAGAAGAGAACTTGGGTGGCCTTGCAGGGAGCAGCTTCCAGAGAGTCACAGGGCAGCGTGGGGCTGCTGCCGTTTAATTAGGAAGAAGGATGAGCAGGATTTAAGCAGAGTGGATGAAAGTCAATAAAAGAAAGGGTAGGAAGTGTGGGCAGTCGGGGGTTACAGCTTCTGGTGGAGTGATTTGGCAAGGGAATGAATGAGACCGGAAGTGGGTCAGATAGCATGGTTTATTTTGTTTTTAAGATAAGGCAGCCCCGAGCACATGGAGTAGGGGTGATAAAGGATGTCCTTGGTTTGCTCTCTGCCTCCTTTTGGCTTCTCTGGCACTGTTTTCTCATTTCCAGCTCTCTTTCTGGACCGTAGGAGAGCGGCTTGTAAATGCTCGGACACTGTGAGATGGACTGGAAGATGCCTGGCTCACTGGTTCCTCCCTCACCTTCACAGA